>NW_016107722.1:716573-749341 GCF_001604975.1 Cebus imitator | reverse complement strand
AAAAAAAAAAAAAAAAAAAAAAGAATAGCTTTCTTTGAACTTACTGTAGTTGGCAGAAGTGTTAGCAACTGACTTTCAGTGGGCATCCCAGCCACTTATGCCTTAAATATATTAGTGTCTAACACTGCATGATCGTCAATAGTTAATGGCATTGTCTAAATGTTATGTGGCTAACCTTTCCTGAGTATCGTGCTTTACCCAAAAGTCAGTGTATTAGGTGCTCCACTGAGAAAGGCTATTACTATCACAGCATAGCATGTAATTTTGGAAAACTTGGAATATCAGAAATCATATGCAACACTTCATTTTAGGGTGAGAACTAAAGCATATGCAGGAAAGAGAAAATCATATGCCAATTTTTAAATGTTTGTTTGCTTTCTAGTTTTGATTTTATTCAGAATAATATAATCAAACCAGGAATGCATTTTTTTTTTCTTATCGCCAAGAGAAAACTCAAGTCTTCCTAATGTTATCAAGCAATTGAAAAGGACCTACTGTTCATAGAGAAGATACTCAAGACAGAGGTGAATAGATGAGCTCTGTTGGATGATGTTATTGAGGATATTGTTAAGAAGGTTGGCGTATAAATAAGGAAGTCACTGAAAGTGATCTAGGTTAATTTTATTTCTTGGAGAACACATTAAAAAGCATCATTGTTTATCAAGTGGAAAGAAAAGTTGATAGTGAGAGAAAAGCTTATCTTTTATAGACTATAAGCTATTACAAAGAATAAGGGGGAATTAAAACTATTGGGTTAGATTACCTGAGAGTATTCCCTTAGGAATGCCAAAGTCCTGATATTCTGATTACTTCAAAGAGCAATGAAAAGATATGAATGTACAAAAGTGGATGCCTTTGTTTTCCTTTGGGGATCCTTCAGTATATCCTGGAAAATGTAGTTGTCTCTAACCATTTTTATTTAGGAAATTTGGAAAATAATTTTTTTTTAAGGCTTAATCGCTCTTGTTGTCCAGGCTGGAGTGCAATGGCATGATCTTGGCTCACTGCAATCTCCAACTCCCAGTTTCAAGCAATTCTCCTATCTCAGCCTCCCGAGTAGCAGGGATTACAGGCATGAGCCACCACACCTGGCTAATTTTGTATTTTTAGTAGGGACGGGATTTCTCCATGTTGGCCAGGCTGATCTCGAGCTCCTGACCTCAAGTGATCCGCCTGCCTCAGCCTCCAAATGCTGGGATTACAAAAATGAGCCACCATGCCCAGCTGGAAAATAATTTTTGAAAATCATAAATACCACCAACCTTAAGCAGAGCTGTGGCTACCATGTTCTCTAGCATGGGCGTCACTGGACTGTTGGCCTGGACTTTGCAGCCACAATGGATTCAAGTTTGAAATATGGCAACTTTGAAGGGTATTACCAAGAGATTAAAGTCCATCACAAACATCCAGAAACTTACCAAGTCTATGCAAATCGTAGCCGAGCAAAATACAGCCGAGCTGAGAGAGAGCTCAAATATATGGACTGGGATCTTTGGCTCCGTATGAAAAAGCTGATATCAAGGTGCCTGAAGACATGAAGAAACACCTCCTTATTGATGTGTCCTCAGATCGAGGACTGTGTGGTGCTATCTATAACTCCATTGCTAAACAGATGAAAAGTGAGGTTGCTACACTAACAGCAGCTGGGAAAGAAGTTATGTTTGTTGGAATTGGTGACAAAATCAGGGGCATACTTTCTAGGACTCATTCTGACCAGTTTCTAGCAGCTTTCAAAGAAGTGGGAAGAAAGCTCCCTACTTTTGGAGGTACATCAGTCATTGTCCTTGAATTACTAAATTCTGGATATGAACTTGATGAAGGCACCATCGTCTTTAATCGATTCAGGTCTGTCATCTCCTATAAGACAGAAGGGAAGTCCAACTTTTCCCTTAATACCATTGCAAGTGCTGAGAGTATGAGTATCTATGATGATATTGATGCTGATGTGCTGCAAAATTACCAGGAATATAATCTGGCCAACATCATCTACTAGTCTCTGAAGGAGTCCACCACTAGTGAGCAGAGTGGCAGGATGACAGCCATGGACAACACCAGCAAGAATGTTTCTGAGATGATTGACAAATTGACATTGACATTCAACTGTACTTGCCAAACTGTCATCACAAAAGAGTTGATTGAAATTATCTTTGGTGCTCCAGCTCTGGATTAATGGAAATCAACTTCTGTCCTTGGACAAGAGGTTAAGAAGGAAAATTCAGCCGGCTGATTTTGCTTTTAGTTTACTGCTGTCTTTGTCAAAAGAAACTGTTCCTCCATTGTTTGAATTACTGAAGACAGCAAGATATTTGTAAATTATCTTACAATAAACAACTTAAAAAAATAAAATCATAAATAGCATTTATCTTCATGCACTTGTATGCAAGATGAATGGTAGCATGTATATGGTACATTTTGTCCGAAGTTGCTGAAGAAACAGACACAAACATGATGAGTCATTGGTGAGTCTCAGGTGAAACCTGGCAGTGGCCATACTAAATCTAAGGCCATTTTTCAAATGCCAAAGTGAGTTTCTGGGCTATGGATTAGCCAGTCCCCTTAATGATTATTTCCACAGGTTTTCATTCATTTTGGTTAATGTAAATGCTTCATTATTTTTACTATTTGGAAGGTAGATATAGTAATAAAAATTTAAATCTGATCTGTAATCTCTATTTAAAAGTATTTAAGAATACTTCAATGTGGCATTCTGTTAACTGGGAGGTAAATGGAATTCATGAAGCCCAAAGGGGAACAGGCTTCTCTTCCTGTGAAGGCCCATTAGCCACAAGGCATGGAACAGAGGGCAGGTGAGAGCCATTCATAGCACACAAGCCACAAAGAATGCCTGTGAGTCTTTTGAGGGGAAGTTCATTCTTTTTTATTTTATTTTTATTTTTTTATTGCATTTTATGTTTTGGGGTACATGTGAAGAACATGCAAGATAGTTACATAGGTACACACGTGGCAGTGTGATTCGCTGCCTTCCTCCCCATCACCTATATCTGGCTTTTCTCCCCATGCTATCTCTCCCCAACGCCGTCTGTTGGGGGAAAGTTCATTCTTACTTCAAATCAGAGCATGGCGGAAGAGAACAGACTCCTGCTGTTTAAGGATTTGTACTCTGGCAAATGAGATACATATCTTGAAGATATGTAGTTAGTTAAATCTTTAAAAGAAACAGATACATTTAAAAAAATGGACTACAAACAATGGAAAGTGCATTAGTAAAGGAGTAAAGTCAATGGTGTTATTTATTTTCACAAATTTTACTGAGAGGAATCAACTTTCTTTTGATTGATCAAGGAGGGTGTCATAGTTGGAGAGAGATTTTGGAACCTGGCAGAAGAATAAGAAAGAAGTAGTTTGTTTAAGATTGATCGCTATTAAAAAATACTTTGTGACTCTGACTTTTTAAAGTATAAACAGGAGATTATTCTTTTAAAAATACAAGCGGGTATTGCTTGAATCTATATTGTGTTAAAAATAGTTTTCATGTTAATTTAAAAATTTGCTCATGAACAAATTTGTCTTGGTGTTTGTAGTCACAATTTAAGCAGTTGTTTGTGGTGTATGTGGAAGAACTCTACATTCTAGAATAAAAGGGGATAACATGTTCTAGGGATGCTGGCCATTTAGACTAGTAAACTGACTCTCACCATCCAAGCTTTCTTTGGCCATTAAAGAGGCTACAATATTGTCATATTAAGGCACAGGGACTGAGTAGGTGACAAAACTCAGAACTGAGCCTTGGTTGTGACCTGCCCCAATGGCTGCTTAAACAAGAGTGGAGGACAAGGGTTTCCATTGCCCTACCCAGGAAGCTCAGGTCAAACCTGAAACTTCGGCTATATGATCTACATGCCAAGATATATGGTTACAACACTACTCATTGATAGCTTCATTACTTCTTATTTTAGGGTGGGTTCCCTAACCAGGGATTTGGAGACTCTTGAGGAAGTCAGCAAATTCCTTGAAATTATAAGCAAAATTTGGTATACAGATGAGTATGTGTGTTTTTCTTGGGCACAATTCATCAGTCTCAAAGGAATCATAATCTGAACAAAAATGAGAATTACATCTCTAGAAGGGAAAAATTCTCTAGAATTTTTCTAATGAGCAAGAGTGTATAATTTCTGGCTACTTGTTTTTAGGATAATTAAGTTGAACAATTTATAACATGCTTTGGTTTCAATGTGTCCTTCAAAAGTTCATGTGTTTGAAACTTGGTCCCCAGTATAGCAATGTTCAGAGGTGGGACCTCTGGGAGATGATTATGTCATGAGGGCTCTGACTTTGTGAATGGGCTAATCGATTAATAGATTAATGGATTATTGAGGGAATGGGTTAGTTATCCTGAGAATGGGTCTCTTATAAAACCCAGTTTGGCCGACTCTTATGAGCTTCTCACCATGTGATACCCTGTGTTGCCTCAGAACTCTGCAGAGAGTTCCCACCAGCAAGAAGGAGCTCACCAGAAGCAGCCCCTAGACCCTGGACTTTCCAGTATGCAGAAATATATGAAAAAAATTTCTTTTCTGTGTAAATTACCTAGTTACAGATATTCAGTTATAGCAACAGAAAAAAGATTAATATAAAATTTCATTACATTTTCTTTTTTGTATAATTTTTATTGCATACAAATACAAAACAGTATTTTTTTTACCCAGAGATAATCTTCTCGTAGAAAAAACATGTGTGTGAGTTAGTTCATTGATTGCAAATGAAATGCTATTTTAAAATTCTGTTAAAATGGAAATGCCATGCCATGCTTCAACATTCTATTTAAATTCTATTTTATCCAAAAGATCTCAAAGTTTTTCTCAGAAGGTAATGAAACCACAGTCCCCTCCCAACCCATCTTTAGGAAATATAAAGTAATCAAACTTTTTATAACTGAAAAGTATATTACAACTCTAGTTAACCATTTAAAATGTTTTTATTTAAAAGAGATAAATAACAAGTCAATGGAAACGATAAAATGGAATTATGAAAATGCTCAATTAAACCTGGAGAAAACAGAAAGAAGAAAATAGAAACTAAAGCCAGACATGGTGGCTTATATCTGTAATCCCAGTGAACTGGGAGGTAAGTCAGGAGGATTGCTTGAGGCCAGGAGTTCAAGGCAGCAGTGAAACATTACACTCCAGCCTGGTCATGACAGAGCAAGATCCTGACTCAGGGGAAAAATAAAAAAGTGCAAAGTCAGGAAGATTGCTTGAGGCCAGGAGTTCAAGGCTGCAGTGAAACACTACACTCCAGCCTGGTCATGATAGAGCAAGAGTCTGACTCAGGGAAAAATAAAAAATAAAAAAATACAATGAATAGAAAACAACTAGCAACATGGTAGAGTTTATTCTAATGATACCAACAATCACTTTAAATGTAAATGTTCTAAACACACCAGTTGAAAGAATTTGTTAGATTGGATAAAATAGCAAGATCCAATTGCATGCTGTGTACAGCAAACCCACTTTAAATTTAAAGATTTAGATCAAAAAGTAAAAAGATGGAAAAACATATAAAATGAAAACATGAACTTACTGCAAGCTGGAGTAAATACACTAATTTCAGATGAAGTAGACTTCAGAATAACAAAATGATCAGGGATAAAGAGAAACTTTATGTAATAAAAAAGGAGTTGATTTTCCAAGAACATACAATAATCCCAAGTATATATGCATTTAAAAATAGAGCTTCAAAACATATGAGTAAAGAACTGACAGAAGTAAATAAAGAAACAGACAGATACTACAATTATAATGGCATGCTTTAACACTCCTCTCATAGTAACTAGTTGATAAAACAAGTTGGCAGAAAATAACTAAAAATATAGATGGGCCAGGCATGGTGGTGCATGCCTATAGTTCCAGCTATTTAGGACGGTGAGATGGGAGGATTACTTGAGCTCAAAAGTTCAAGGCTGCGGTGAGCTAAGATGGCACTACTGCAGTCCAGCCTGGGTGACAGAGTGAGACTTCCTCTCTAAAAAAATTTTTTTTACCAGCTTGACCAAGATGTTGAAACCTCATCTCTACTAAAAATACAAAAATTAGCTGGGCGTGGTGGCACGCGCCTGTAATCCCAGCTACTCAGGAGGCTGAGGCAAGAGAATCACTTCAACCTGGGAGGCGGAGGTTGCAGTGAGCTGAGATCGTGCCGTTGCACTCCAGCCTGGGTGACAGAGCGAGACTCCACCTCAAAAAAAAATAAATTTTTTTTAAATTTTAAAATTACAAAAAAAATGGTGACCTAAACAGCATTTCCCAGTAACTTGACCTAATTGAAATTTACAGACCACTCCACCCAGTGGCAGTAGAACACATATTCTTCTCAAGCACACATAAAACATTCACTAACATAAACCATATTCTGAGCTATAAAGTAAGCCTTAACAAAATTAAAAGAAGAGAAATCACATTGTGTTAGTCCATTTTTCACAATGCTGATAAAGATACCCTTTATCTGGGGAACAAAAGGTTTAATGGACTTACAGTTCTACATGGCTGGGGAGGTCTCACAATCATGGTGGAAGGCAAAGAGGAGCAAGTCACATCTTACACGGAGGGCAGCAGGCAAAGAGAGAGTTTGTGCAGGAAAATGCCTATTTTAAAAACCATCAGATCTCTTGAGACTCATTCACTGTCACAAGAACAGCACAGGAAAGACCCGCCCACATAATTCAATCACATCCCACCAGCTTCCTCCCTCAACACATGGGAATTGTGGAATTACAATTTAAGATGTGATTTGAGTGGAGACACAGCCAAACCACATCACACATAGAATATGTTTGTAGACCGTAATGGAATTAAACGGAAACATAGAAAGATAACAGGAAAGATAAAATAGAAAGATAACAGGAAAATCACCAAATGTTTGGAAAGGAAACAGCATGCTCCTCAATAATCCATTGGTCAGAGAGGAAGTCTCAAAGGAAATTTTAGCACATTGATATGAAGCTGGGACTTGATGTGGCATGAGGAAGTTGGCATAGCCTAGCACTGAAATGGAAGCAGGAGCCAGGCCTTCAGGCCCCCTGTGAGATGTGGAATGAGATTCAGGCAAAGGTGGAGTTGTGGGTGTGGGTTGGGGCACTGGGATGGGGGAGCAGTGCCTGGAGGACATTTAGGACCATTATGGTATTGTTTCCAGCACAACTGCCCTTCTTTTCTTCCTCTAAATGTTCTGCTTTAATGAACACAGTAAATCACTTCCTTGGGCCAGGTGGGTTAACAAAGGATATGGGACAGTTTGGGAGTGGAGCACTCAATTCTGAGCTCTTTGCTTTTGATCCCTTTCTTCCAAACCTTAAAGTATCCCTCACTGCTTTCCCCATTATGTTGAAATTGTAAAAATTATAACTGCAGTTTGCTGACTATGAGGCAGACACTTTGCTAAGCATTTTACAAACATGACTTTATTCAGTCTTCACATACACACACACACACACACACAAACCTCTCAGGGAGATATTCTTATCCCCGTTTCACAGAAGTATAAACTGAGGTACAGAGAACTTAAGCAGGCACAGAGAAGGTGGGTAGCAGTGTCAGGATTTAACTCCTGTTTTGTCTGATTCTGAAGATTCTCAATACCCATGATAAGCTGCTTCCCACTGTGGGTGTTGAGGATGTGGCTGTTAACTTTGTGCTTCTGGGTATCTAAAAAAACAAAGGTCTAAAATGATCTGACTGAGAAGCTTTTGCTTTCCTTGAGCAGAAATCTAGATTGTTAGGAATGCCCAAGGAGGGTTTTGTGAGAGTGGATGCAGCAATCATATTTAAGTAGAACCACTGAAACACAGATTTATAATATCTTCACTAGTGTAGGTCTAGGTTTAATCACCCATAGCCCTGCTGTCTTCAGTGAGCCTGTTCTTTTGACTCTTCCTCAGTGGGTCTCTGGAACCAAACAAGCAGCGTGGAGGAGAATCTCAGTTTAGCCATGTAGTTTTCAAGCTGGGCTTTCTGTAATTGCCTGTAAAATACTGATACCAAAAGCAAAATGAAACATTAAAAAATGTGTAGTCATCCTTTCACCAAACAGTCGAAATATTGAAAGAGGAAGAAAGGATGCTAACCTGCTTACTTGGAGAGAAAAGATATTTGTGTAGTCAGAAAAAGAAAAATATAAGACAGGTTGTTGATGGCATAAAATATAAAATGTATGTACATTGCAACATTGTGTTTAAGCCCTTCAGCTCTGGATTCAGGCTACCTGGGATCAGAAACTGGTTCTACCACTTACTAACTGTGTGACCTTGGGTTTGTTACTTTAATCTCACTCTGCCTCGATTTCCTCATCTGAGAAATGGGGATAATAATAGTGTTTATTATTATACAGGGCTATTGTGAGGAGTACCTTATATATATTACATATGATACATATATATGTAGGAATAAATGTTCAAAAAATTTTAGTTACGATTGTTTGTCCAACACTATTATAGAATTAAAACATGTTTGGTATAGGTAGTTCAAGGCCCAAAGAACTGAGGCGCAAAAGTGTTTACCCTCCTTTAAGATCCTGATCAAGTGCAATTTTCTGAACTTTCAAGAGAAAATCCTTCCCTCTTTCTAAACTTTGAGTAAATTACTGGTTTAACATTCATTACATTTTGAGTATAGTTATTTGTATAGAAACATGTTGGCAACTCTTTGAGGGCAAGACAGGATCTCCTTCATCTTTCTCCATTCACCCTCCCTTACCTCATCCTGACCTGGAAAAACAAATAGCACTTAGGATAGTGTCTGGAACTTAGCTGGCACTGAATATGGTAAATGTTTGTTAAATTGAACTGAACTGAATTGAAATGCAAAGACTGGGCCCACCTAGGGAAAAAAGACTGAAAGAGCAAGAAGAAAACTGAGAGTTTGCTGCCATTTGTCATGCAGAAACAGGACTATCTTGCTTATATGTAATTGAATGAAAGGCACTCAACGCTGTTGAGCTGCTGTGGCTGAAAGGTAACAAAAGCTTATCTGAGCCTGTTGAGGTGAGGTGGGTGCAAATAACCCTTTAGGAAATATAGACTGGCCAGCCTTGTAACTTGTAGGAATTCCAGCCCCCAATTTTAGTAGGAGAGTCAAGCTCAGAGATCTCTGAGAAGCTTTTTATAAACTACAGCTTGTGTAGCTTTACTTGTGCAGATTAGTGTGAGCTAAAGGCAAGTGTTGAACAGACTTTACTGTGATTCCCCAGTTCATGAAATTTATAGGGATCAAATTTGACAAGAGTGTGTCTGACTTTGTTCTGTGGAAGCCTGACCAAAGTCATGGAAACCAGATACAATTCGTTGTACTGCCCTAGTCCAGAGACTCTGACTCAGGAGTTGTATTTGTCCTGTGGTATAAATACATTCATATGCACACACATACACTCACAGTCTCTCTCAAACACATACATACTCAGACATACACATTATTTCAAACACACATACACACACACACACACACCCCACATTATTTTAATAGGCAATCACTTCATTGATAGACTTCTGAGCAGTAACCACGGTGTTGGTATCCAGAAATTGGCTTCTGTCTTTCATAAAACATTTACTAGTACTGAGTGTTTTCATGTTTGGTGCCTCAGCTTTTGGTTCTCACCTTTACATTGTCTATCAAGATCTCCTGTGAAGTGTTTAAAATGAAAATTCCTGGCCCCGCACCTTTAGAGGTTCTGACTCAGCAGATGTGGGGCAGAGGCAAACAATCTGGATTTGACAGATAACAGGCAATCCAGAAGACTTGGTGTGGGTACTTTTTGAGGTCTAATAGGTCTACTACCTACATTGTACCGTTGAATCAATGAGACTGGTGAGATTTCAGTGGCTTTGGTAACTCTAACATAAAAGTCTAGCTGAAAGGCTGGGCATGGTGGCTCATACCAGCACTTTGGGAGACTGATACGAGAGGATTGCTTGAGCCCAGGAGTTTGAGACCTGTCTGGGTAACATAGCTATCAGGCCTCGAAGTCTAAGCCTGGCCATTATAGACTTGGTGACCTGCACGAATACCTCCTGATGGTCTCCAGGAGCCAGAAAATCCAACTGGATGGCCACAAATAGAAGTGAAACAACTGGTTCCTGCCTCAACTGATTGCTCTCCCCCTGCAAACTTCAACCATTGTTCCTGCTCAGCCTTGCAAAAATTTCCCCCTAGACATCAGGTTTCTCAAGACCCCACCCCTGTAACTACTTAATTTGCCGTACCCTCTCCTCTAATTGCAACTGATAATCCCTACCCTTATGATCATGCCTGTTTATAATAAATGACCCCTACCCTTGTGACCATGCATCCTGTGACACCCTTCCCCTCCCTAAGATGCATTACCACCTTTAGCAGACCGTTTCCCCCAACCTGTATTACCAATCCCCTTCCTACCCGCTTTGCCTAACTCCTTTCTTGGACTTGGCCTGCTTGTACCCAAACGTGAAATAAGTGGCCTTGTTGCCCACACAAAACCTGCCTGGTGGTCTCTTTATTCGAGTGACACGCCTAACAATAGCGAGACCTCATCTCTACTAAAAGTTTTTTAAAATTATCTGGGCATGGTGGCATATGCCTGTAGTCCCAGCTACTCAGGAGGCTGAGGCAGAGTGATTGGTTGAGTTCAGGAGTACAAAGCTGCAGTAAGCTAAGTTGGCACCACTTCACTCCAGCCTGGGCAACAGAGTGACACTTTGTCTCAAAAAAAGGAAAAAGAAAAAAAAAAATGTCTAGCTGCAGCCTGTTGGTCCTACCCTGGGAGGCTCTGGTATGCTTCCCATGTCTACATCCTAAGAAGGGCTGTATTTAAGGGTGGGTCAGCATGCATAGTTGTACCTGAAATGACCAAACAGCTCACTCCCTTGTTCTAGGTGTTCACACATAGCATTGCATTTGATCTTGGCAGAGATACACCCAAATCTCTTGATAATGCCAACCCCAACATGTGTTTCCCTGAACCATGGCTGTCTGCACAAGGTGACCAGAGTTTCATAAAATCAAATCTTTATATTAGGTGATATTAAAAATACTTAGCAACCAGTAGAGCAGGTACAAGCCCAGTCAGAACTAATGCAAATGTATGAGCCTGGGGGTTGTTGGCTGAGTGTAGAAGGTGCCCCTGCCCCACTCCAGTGACCCACCCACTGATAATGGCAAAGCACCCTTCAAGATGTTATCACATGGGACTCAGGCTCCTAATTAGTGTTGGGAGGGAGAAGCAGGACATCACCTGCTTCCACCCAACTTACTGGACAAATGATAGTAATCAGAAAATAATTACCAAAAAATGCAAGTTCATTCTTTTCTTGAGACAAGGTAAGGGGCTGAATTAGATTAGTTCCTATAGGAGTGGTGACAACTCCTCAGCCTGACCCCGGTCCCTTGCAAACATGGGATAGCAAGGGTTTCTGTATTTATGAAGATAAAAGGTCTGAGGGCCAGTGCGGTGACTCATGCCTGTAATCCCAGCACTTTGGCAGGCCAAGGCAGGCAGATCATGAGGTCAGGAGTTCAAGACCAGCTTGGCTAATATAGTGAAACCCCGTCTCTACTAAAAATACAAAAATTAGGTGGCATGGTAGCACGCACCTTTAGTCACAGCTACTCAGAAGGCTGAGGCAGGAGAATCTCTTGAACCCAGGAGGCAGAGGTTGCAGTAAGCCAAGATGGTACCACTCCACTCCAGCCTGAGTGACAAAGTGAGACTCCATCTAAAAAAAAAAAATAAATAAAAGGTCTGAGTATTTTATTTTATTTTTTGAAACAGGGTCTTGTTCTGTTACCTAAACTGAAGTGCAGCACCAGAATCATGTCTCACTGCAGTCTCAAACTCTTGGCCTCAGGTGATTCACCTTGGCCTCCCAAAGTGCTGGGATCACAATTGTGAGCCCTTATGCCCAGCCTGAATATTTTAAATCATGACTGTTCTGCATATCTGTGACAAGTGGTTGCAAAATCTCAGGCATCATTTGGTGGTCACTACTATGCTTTTTATTTCCTAACTAGAAAGAATTTTCTTTCCTTCTGGGGCTCAGATGCAAATACATGGCATGAGATTGCTGGGAGGTCTAAAAGGGTGACTTATGAAATTCCAGCTAAGCTCACAGTTTTGCCTGGATCCAGCCCAGGTCAGCTGTCCTTGACCTTCTGTCAGGTCCTGGAAGAAGCCCGGTGTGGAGTGCAGGTTGATTTTCTTTGAAGAGTGCAGTTTAGAAAAAGCTCTGCTCATATGCAGGCTTCCTTCTTTGATCTTCCTATCTTCACCTTTTCAGCTGGTGGTTATATCTTACCTGTTCCCTACTGAATTTTCATACTTTATATTTAATTATTTTACATTTCACAGTTCCTGATTCTGTATTTTCTTATGAAGGTGAACTTTCATTTTATCATAGCCATTTCTAGCCTCCCTCTTTTCCTTTTTTGTACAAACCATTTAAATGTAAAGGACTGTTGTCATAAGTACTCCATTTCTGACTTAAAATGATTTCTGATTTAAAATCATGCCCTTCTGATATAAAAGCCACACTGAGTATGGCAATGCCTAATAACTATGCCCCCAAGGTATTTAATGTAATTGGAAAATATTTTATTATGGCTTCACTTCCCTAAAAACATTCCAACATCACTCATTCAAGTAGCTAAAATAGAAGCTTGATCTTGGAATTAATTAGGGATTAACACAAAATCTTAATTTTAAATGTATCAAAGGAAAGAAAACAATTTAGACCCCAGTGTACATCAAAGGATAATTCTATCTGGCAACATACAATGGCTTTGCAGCAGCCTAATCTCCCACCACACCCTGATGCTTCCATAGCTACCGCACCACAGAAGCCACAACAACATCTTTAGTGCTATTCCCTCACGGAAGGAACTCTCCCAAAGCACTGTGGCTGGGATTTAATTCATTACGGCTGTTTACAAACTCAGAGAAGCTAGTTATACACCAACACATTTCAAAATCTCCACTGACTCCACAGGTGACCTCTTTGGAAGTCATTGATGAACGGCCTTCTGATAGCTGTTACTGAACACTGATTGAACCCTGATGAGGATGCCACCTTAGCCTTTGCCCTGCTTGCTGTCTCTGCAGTGGGAGAGGCTGGTAAGGCATGGGGCACTTGGCCGGAGGGATAAATCAGAGGCCACGAACAAGGTGGGAAACAATTCAAGAGTCCAACAGCCAGCTGCATTCAGGATTCAAAGTGGTGTCAAATGTCAGCACTTTGCAGCAGGGAGATTCCTATGCACATATCCTTTTCTGGTAGGCAGTCTTATGTGCATTTTTCTTCTTTTCACTTACTTGAAAACCTTGCACTGCAGACCAAGGGATTATGCACTGAGAGTGTTTCATTTTCAAATGTTTTTGCAGAGGGCTTTTGCCTTCCACCAGCATTTCAGTCATACACAGTGATCTTCACTAGAAAAAAGTTTTTCATTTAAAATTAGAGTAAGCACCATAAAATCTAAAAGGATTCAGCATGCTTAGTTCTAAGAGAGAATTCTGAGTAAAGTAACCATCTTTTTTTAGAGATCGAGTTCTACCAAAACACCATCTTCCTAACCTTCAGTCAATCTGCTTATAATTTGAGACTTTGGTAGGAAAGTGGAATTTAGGACTTGAAGAGCTAAATTTTTACTTCATTAGGATACAGATGTTTTAAGTGTATCTTCCTTTTTGCCCACATTTACTAAAAGGCTATTCCTTCTTTTATTTCTTCTCCTTCTCCTCCTCCTCTTCCTTTTTTCTGATAAATATAACAGATACAAAATTGTAAACTTGTCCTTGGTAGGACTCAATTGAATTGCTTCATCTCCAGTTTTGCTACTCTGAGTTTCCAAATACTAAGCTTGAAGTGGCTTCCATGGAAGGATAGAATTGAGTTTCTCCTCAAAGCAGAATGAATATTGTAGAGAGTCTTTTTATTTTTATTTAAAAATACCTCTCTGGGACAACTCTCCTCTGAGGACTAAAGCAATTACTAGAGCTGTAAACAAGGCCAAATTCTCCACCTCTGTGGACAGCCAGTTCCAATGGGATTCCCCTAATACTGGAAATGAGTTTGTTTGTTTGTTTGTTTTTTAATCTCTAAGAGCAGTTTTTCCACTTAAACTGATAAACAAAAATATGTTGTTGGTGAGTGTTTTCCTGAGTATAGTGTATCCCTCAAAGCATTTTTCCTAAGAGTGAAATGTTAAGCCCTTGATAAGTGAAAAATAAACTCTTGTTCTCAAAGATAAATTATTACAATGAGAACTTTCTTTAACCTTAAAAATCTAATACTAATGTTTGGCTTTGCACAGTAGAGTTTCTCTAAACTGTTGAATGCCTTACATGTTTCTCAGACGTTGTTTTGGTAAAGGACAAGGGGAACATCTCCCATGGGTGAGTGATTTACCTTATCATTCTTTTACTATAGCTTCAGAGATCTTTAGCTCTTTAAGCAATGACATTTAAGTCCTAAGAACACCCAGAAGTATGCCTCAGGCTTCAGACATTCTCAGTTAAAAAAAATTTTTTTAAGGCCAGCTTGGGTATCAACAAAGCAGAAAAAGAAAAACCCAGTTGGGTCAATTCTGATAAGACTGGCGATCTGCATATCAGGTAAGCTGAACTGCAAACAAGTGCCCTTGCTTCTGCAGAGGCAGCTCTCCTCTTTCCTGGGCTTTGTACCTGGTGTATTCATTCTCTGGGTATACTTAATGGCAAAAAAGAAAGTTACAGATATGCTGTTTCTCCACTGCTGTGAGCAATGGGGTTATTCTTTCACTTTTACAAACATTTTTAATCACATCTTCTTACCTTTCCTTTGTGCGTCCAAAAGAGGTTATCTAAAACTGAATTGTAAGTATCTCTAGGCTATGTCAAAAAACCTGGTAGAATCATCAGTTTTAAGGGGAATTTTTTGGCTAACAGTTTGTGGCCCTTGATTGAAATCAAATAATAGAAATAAGGAATGACTGGCCTCTGAAATGATACCCCAGCCCCTTCCAAAGGAAAGCCTTTTCTTTAAAAAAAAGGAAAAAAATTGTAGAAAAATACTCATAAGACTTGAAAGTCAGAATGCAGTTGTTCCTTTATTAAAACTTTGCAACTTGGTCTTATTTTAAAGCCTTTTATTTTAAAACCAATGTTTTATATTTATAATATGATTTTAAAAACACCCTAAGCTAAACTGGTAAATTAAAAAAATAATGGAAAATAAAAGATTTTGTTCAAATTTTTTTGTTTTTCCACAAACTGCTGGAAGTGCTGCCTAGATTAAAAAAAAAACAAATCTATCAAGTTAAAAAGCAAAAGTATACCAGCATATGCTGTTTTAACTTTAGTGAGACAGTTCTTTTACTTCATGATTTTTTTGTTTTCAAATTAAATGAGATTTGTATGTAATATTAATTATGAAAAGAAAGTAAAAAATAAAAGGAAGGTTAGGAAGGGCAGTCTACCTAAAGTTAAGCGGTCTTTGACCTTAAGTGATATCATTATAGTTAATTTTTTTCTTCTAAAATTTTCATATTTTTCAATTTTCTATAATAAATACTTATTGCTTTTAAATTTTATTTTATTTTGATGTTTTTTGTTTTTATTTTTCTTCGAGACAGAGTCTTGCTCTGTTGCCCAGGCTGGAGTGTAGCGGTATAATCATAGCTCACTTGCAGCCTTGAATTCCTGGGCTCAAGTGATCCTCCCACCTCAGCCTCTGGAGTAGCTGGGACAACCAGTATGGGCCACCGCACCCCGCCAAACATTTTAATATAATTTTGTTTAAAGTATAAAAAGATTTTGATCATGCCTGTTTCATTCTGAGGTGTTTTAAATGTGAACTTTGTAACTCCGTTTCCCATCTGCACCCCTCTGCTTACCTTTTCATTTATAGTTAATTTTTTTTCCTTGGGTCACTTTTTTCTCCTTGGGTCACTTTTTTCTCTTCTCACTTCTATCCTCTTTCCCCTTCTTCAGTTGGTATCACTTGTCTTAGAACTGAATTGTCTACTGAGCTCTGGGAAGCTTTTATGGAAAAGAGGCCAGAGGAAGGAGACTGGTGCTGCCTGGACCAAGGAAGCTCCTTAGAGATGTTCTCCTTCACAGAACATCTGAGCTGAAGAGATGAGACCAACTGCTTCATTTTACAGATGAGGAAATGAAGATCAAAGGGTGGCGTGACAACATGCATTAGTCCTTGCAGCTTGACCGTTTGAAAAAAGCAAAAATCCTGGAATGAAGACCATGGAAAGCAGCAAACACAGATGTGTACTAGGAACATGCAGACGTCTAATGCGTGAAGGAGGAGGATGTTTCTGGAAATGTACTGCCGTATAGATGTACTCCCACCTTAGATAGAGACGCGAGCACAGAGAAATGTTTTTGCAAGAAATACAATAGTGCTAAATGGAAAACATTGACTGACCTGAGGCCTCAGCATCCCAGGGCAAGATGGAGCACAGGAGCAGTGGCCACCATGTCTCAAGGGACCACTACTCCAGCTGGTTATGGCCACTTAAGGATTCAACCCCAGTATTACCTGGTTGTCCAATTTTACAAGAAAAGTGAGAAATTAAGGTTATTGTCTAAAATCCCCTGGTTTAGGAAAAAGAGGCCAGTACTGTGGCAGTAGATTGTGATCTGCTTGTTGAAACTTGTATGTAACACACCAGTCCTTGAGACTTATGAGCCTGTACTCTGAGACTATTGAAGGACATACTTCTTGCCATGTATGAGAGGCTGGGTATATGTCCCCCTACTTCTCACCTCCACTTAGAAAAAAAGGCAACCCTCTTCTCCCCACAGAGCTAATTTATTCCTTCTGTATACCTAAAAATTGGTGAAACAGACTGCACCATTGCATTCTTTTAAATTCAACTCTTAAGAAAAAATATTGCTTTTTAAACAAGGACAATGACGTTTCAGTTTGGCAATCTAACCTAGAAATGATTATCAAAATTAGGAATATAATGCTTATATGGTTCTATTTTCTTCAAATTTTCTGCAAAGAGCATTATTGTTTTTATTATTCAGAAAAGTTAAGAAACAAAAATCCAGAAGGCAAATTGAACAACATGTTTATTTGAAGAGTCAGATCAGTCATCAGGTAGTTTAAGAAGCCACTGGCAAAGTGGAAAGGACTTCAGTTATGGAGTCACCAAACTCAAGTTTAATCCCAGTTTTGCTACTCATCCTTACTCTCTGTTAAATGAGTTTGGTAATTCCTATATATCAGGGTACTGTAAAGCTTAATGATAAGTTTTGGGACACATGGTGGATGGTGAATAAAAGACAGTCATGGCTTATATGGTGACTTTACCTCATGTACCACCCACCATCAGATTAAGTGAGCTGTGAGGAACCCTGGTGAACATTCGGATCCACTGTGTTCATGAGAACACACCATCCTGAGGTAGACACACAGCTCAGTTTGTCTTTATCTCTCTTGTTGGCCGCCTCAGCAGAGCACCACACAACCATGTGGGATTGTCTCATTCTGTGAGTGAGGTTTGAGTTTTGGGTTGGCTTTGTTTTGGGTGTTTTAAAGAGAATCACTGTTTGAATTTTTAGAGTCATTTATAAATTCAATTGCTTTTGCGTCTTTAAATTTTTTTTAAAGAATATACATCATTTTGGGTTTTTTTCCCTAAAAGGAAGCACAAGAATAACCTTTTAGAATAAACTTGAATCTTGTTCCTAAAATTATGACACCTTTACTAATGCTTTGCACACAGCAAATACTCAATAAACATTTGTTATATGTAATTAAATGCCCAGCCTTCCTGAAAAATGGCCATGGCATAATGAAATCTGATGAAACAGTAGAAGACATATTACACTTAGTGAAGCTACCTTACCCTCCAGAATTAAGGGAAATGCCAGCATCTTCACGGCTAATTTTATAAATTATTTAACAAGTTTTAAAATTAAAATTTTAATTTTAATTTTCCCAGCCTACTAATAGTTTATCAGTGTTATGGTTTTGCAACGTTTGAATTTACAATTTACTATGCTAGCTTAATTGAAGAGTTTTTCTTCATTTTTTAAAGAAATACTGTTAAGACTGGCTAAAGATCCATGCTCCAATCTTCCTCAAGGGCTGCCGACCACTGGTGTCTGCTCTGGCCTCCATTGTCTCTGGCCTCCGTTGTCTCTGGCCTGGACTATTTCAGTTTGCTTCCAGTTGGGCTTCCAGTCTCATGCAATCTACTCATGCATATGACTGTAGTCTTTCTGAAATGCCAAACTAATCCTGGCTTGTGACCTACTGGATAACAAGAGCTAACATTTATCGAGCATTTATTGCACTTGGTGTTGTATAAAGCAGTCATTATCTCATTTAATCCTCATAACAATCCCATGAGATAATTCCCATTTTACAGAAAAGCAAAGGGAGGCTCAGAGAGGTTAAGTAAATTGTGCAAGTAAATTGCAGCTTATATTTGGGGCTTTATTCACCCACTTAATTACATACATCCCTCCACCTCACCACAGACGTATGATGGCAGAATACTCTAGGTGTGTTGATACTTTTGTCATATGCTGTCACTCCTTTCTGGAATGTTTTTGTTTAATTAATGCTCAGAGGGGTCCTCTCCACTGTGAAGCCTTCCCAGACAGCCCTCCAACTCTATACTTAGTCCCAGTATTTTTCTAGCATACCTATGTCGTGTGTTGCTTTGCCATTGTTAGTTTATCTATCTTTCTCTTTAATCAAATACCATGCAGACTGGGACTTAACCATATGGCATTTGTATTAATTTACACAAAGCCTGGTTAGTAGCAGATACTTAATAGTGTTTGTCAAATGGATGAACTGTGAGATCCTCAGAGGTATCTTACTGATATTTGGATCCCCAAACTAAACTACCACACCAGATGGTCACCCTAGAAGGGATCCACATGATGTGGACAATTCTTCAAGTGTTCATTACTGACAGTCAATGGCCTGAGAATCTCACTTTCTCCCACCGTTGTGTATCCAAGCCCACTCCTGCACGCTTCTCATTCTCTCCTGAAACTTCCAGCAACATAGGCCTTATACTGGAGTCATCCCTCAGTGTTCTGCTCCTTGGTCCTGCCACACTTAAACAGTTGCCAAGGCCTGTCAGTTCTTTCTGTGAAATGTTTCTCACCTTCTTTCCTTCCTCTCTCTCTTTATTCTCTATTGCTACTCTCCTATTATACATGGTGGCTCTTCAATTTTTAAATAGGAAAGAACTGAGGGAAGGAATCACAGTTCAGTTGCAAAAGGAGTTTAACACTTGTTTTGAAGTTGCCATTACAGAACAATACACTGTTTTATTTAGACTGTGTGTTACATATTAATAATACAGCAAAGTTCTATGTAAGTGTACTTTACATAAATTGAGAAAGTGTCCATTGTATATATCGGATTATACATACATCTCTGTGTGTAATACAATAGGTATATTTGTGATAAAGGTTATGCCGGGGGAGGCCCTCTTTATATAGCAACCACAAGAATTGCTTCTTACACAATTTCTTTGACTCCAAGCACTTACCCTTTTGTTGCTGGATAAATCTTCCTAAATAACAGCTTTAATATTATTGATACAAACTTTCACTGTTGTGAATATCAATTGCCTATTTTCTACTAAATAAGGAATACTCTGTACGTGGACTTTATTGCTCTTCATAATATAGATCCCACTCATTTTTTGACTTTATATCCCATGGGTCAGTATTGTTTCCTGTGTCAATCAGGAATGCCCTTGCCTGCAGGTAACAGAATATCTAATGTATGCTGGTTTAAACAAATAGTGAACTATTTTTTTCTCACATAATAAGAAATTACGTTTGCTGCAGGGCTAGTGTGGGTACTCAATGATGGAGAAACGCTCCTTCCATCTCTCTGTTCACCATCCCATCATATAGCTTTTATTCTTCTGCTTATCACCTCAGGACCTCAAGAGGCACCTCCAGGAATCTCATCCACAATTCAAGGAGAAGAAAGGAGAGACAGCAAAGGGTAACAGTTTAAGGAAAGTTCATGCTAATTGTGACTGTCCTGTTTTTAAGGATAAAGTAAATACTTTCCCACAATCCTAACTCAGCAATCTTCTGCTTATGACTCAATGACCAGAAGGGTGTCATAGGGTGGAAGGTGCCTGGGGGAGCTGAAGTTGTGGATAGAGGTGGGCTTGCCAGTTGGCAGCACCTGCCACCCCTCCCACGCTAATCAGGCAGCTCACTTACTTTATCCACACCTGCCTTCCCATCATTTCCTCCATCTTTGCCCTACTCCATCCCTGCTTATTGAAGTTCTTTCATTTTTAAAAAAATCCTGATAAAATATTGCTTTCTCCCAGAAGCCTTCCTTGACTCCTTCTAAACCACTCTTACAAAAATTTTCCTTCTGAGATCAACCACTGTTTGTATTTTGCTGTATATAGAACTGCTTACACTGTACTATGGTTAATGATTGTTTTGTCTCCTTGTCTACATTTCGAGGTCCAAGAAGACAGATATTATGTCCAATTCATCTTTGTATTTCCAAGGCAGCTCAGCACAGAGTGGTATTCAATAAGTATTGAATGGTTGCATGCATATTCTGCAATATTATATTCTGAACAGAAGAGTCTGCAATACCCTCCCTGTATCTAGAATGGCTCCTCTGATCCAAGTTAAAGAAGAACATCTGCAGTCCTCTGTGAATATTGGCTGCTGTCTTCTGTCCTCAGTTGAGGCAGGGACATCTGTGGTGGCAACCTGATTATTGACCAATACTTTTTATGTTCCTCTGCCCAAATGTGCAGCTGCTTCCGGGGTGGAAAAGTAAAGAAACAGTAAAAATCAGACAAAATAGCAGCAATTTCAGCAGGAGATTTGTGAGAATATTAGGCTTAAGTTAAGAACCTCAAAATTATGTTACAATACAAGGAATAATAATATTATACCAATTAATACTACTTATCAGGCTCCTTGAACCAGACACTGCACTTTATATGCATTGTGCCATGGACTCCTCATAAGAACATACTCATTTATTAAATGAGAAAACCAAGACTCAGGTTAAGCAATTTGTGCAAGGTTACATAACTTTTAAGAGGCAACACCAGGCAGTCACTTTTTTTTTTTTTTAAGACCAAGTCTGACGCTGTTACCCAGGCTGGAGCACAGTGTTGCGGTCTCGGCTTGCTTCAACCTCCGCTTCCCAGGTTCAAGCAATTCTCATATCTTAGCCTTCCAAGTAGCTGGGATTACAGGTGCCTGCCATCACGCCTGGCTAGTTTTGTTTTTGTTTTTGTTTTTGTTTTTTTTGTATTTTAAGTAGAGATGGGATTTCACCATGTTGGTCATGCTGGTCTCAAACTCCTGACCTCAAGTGATCTTCCCACCTAGGTCTCCCAAAGTGCTGGGATTACAGGCTTGAGCCACCGCACCTGGTCTAAGACACTCACTTCTTAGCCCAAGCCCCTGAGGGAAAGATTTATTAGCTTTCTTTTACAGATAAGGAAACTGCAACCCAGAGAAGTCATGTGACTTGCTCAAGGCAGGGCAGTGCAGTGATTGAGAGGATGGGCTCTGGCATTAGACTATCTGGGTTTGAATCCCAGGGCTACCACTTATATATGTGGAAGTTGTATAGTTTCTGTGCCTCAGTTTTCTCCTATGTAATACTGTACAGGGATAACAGTTGCTTCATAGGATTCTTACAAAAACAAAATAAGTTACATGCACTTGTAGAGACTGGTCTAGCACCTTGTCCCAAACAAGCACTTAGTAGCTTTTAGCCAGGGCTGCCACTAGTCCATATTACATGGGGACATTCCTGGTGTGCTGAACACAGTGGAATTGTGCATTCATCTGTGTTTTGGCACTTCTGGAGCAACTAAACAAATACTCTGACTCCCATTGGTGGGAGTCCTTTCTCTCTAACAAAAGGGTCCCCTAGGTTGACTAGCCCCACCGATCAGAGAGTCATACGTTATGGATAGAATGGCTCTGCCAGCATTTCTCACCACTGCCTGCATTAAGAGACTTAGAGAATTAGCAGGCTTATGGCTTTGGAATTGTTTTGGGGAAGGACCTTTACCTGGTTTGGGCTGAGTTCTGTGGGGTGACTTTAGATATTTCCATAGTGGAATGCAATTTCATTTTGCCTAAGCCACACCTCTCTTTATAATAGCTAGTCTTCAACAATGGTCCCCCAATGAACCATGCCTCTTGATATTCATGTCCTTGCATAGACCCGTGCTATGTTAAATCTAGGCAGGTTTTTGTTTAACCAATAAAATATGGTTGAAGTAACATTGTGTGGCTTCTGAGGCTAAGTCACAAGGAATCTAGTAGCCTGTGTTCTTGGAAAGCTCTCTCTGGGGGATGCAGCTACTGTATGAAAAGTCCAACTACCATTAGACTACCAAGGCATGATAAAACCCACACTAGCCAAATTGAGAGTCCACATGGAGAAAAAGAGACACCTGGCCTCTCCCCAGCAATTTCAGCCATCCAGATGAGGGAACAAACACATGAGAGAAGCAGCCATCTTGAACACCTGGCCTACTTAAGCCTTCAGATGTCTTTTGCTACAGCCACCATCTGACTGCAACCAAAAGCAACCCCACCCAAGCAGGAAGTGCCCAGCTGAGCCCAGTCAATCTAGGGGACCATGAGAGGTGATAATAAATTGTGATTTTTAAGCTACTCTGTTTTGGGATTTTTTATTAAGAAGCACCAGACAGGTAGGGCACCGTGGCTCATGCCTATAATCCCAGCACTGTGGGAGGCCAAGGCGGGTGGATCACGAGGTCAAGAGATCAAGACCATTCTGGTCAACACAGTGAAACCCCGTCTCTACTAAAAATACAAAAATTAGCTGGGCATGGTGGCTCACACCTGTAGTCCCAGCTACTCGGGAGGCTGAGGCAGGAGAATTGCTTGAACCCAGGAGGTGGAGGTTGCAGTGAGCCGAGATCGCGCCATTGCACTTCAGCCTGGGTAACAAGAGGGAAACTCCGTCTCAAAAAAAAAAAAGAAGCACCAGACAACTGAAACACTCAGATTATCCAAATCTATTGGTACAGTTATAGTACATTCAAAACCAAACAGTAGATGAGGATTGAAAGCTATTTCTTTTTATTAAATTAAATTTTGTGGTAGATATACAAATCAGGAACCATAAAAGTCTGTATGCAATTTTTGTAATTCTTTTGTAATTCTTTCCACTTTCCTTAAACAGTAAAAGGAGAAATGTTGGTCCAACATCACCTAATGTTATATTACATGTTTGTCTATTTGATTGCTGCTGGTCTTCTCTTTTTGCATGTAAATTCAAAGATGACTTTTGTCTCTTTCATTCTCTGTATGGCAGAGCACCTGGGTTTTAAAAGTGAGTGATTTAAGGCAACCAATTGGAAGTAGCATCACTTTCATGACATAGTCTTAGATGTTACATAGCACCAGTTCTTCTGTAGCCATAAGCCTACCCAGTGTGTTAGGCAGATTACTAGCCTTCTAAAATGTCCATGTCCTAATCTCCAAACCTGTGACTATATTACCTTACCTGGACTTCTCAGATGTGATTAAGTTAAAGACCTTGAGACAGGGAGATTATCCTGGATTATCCAGGTGGCCACAATGTAATCACAAGGGTCCTAACAACAGGGAGCCAGGATGGTCAGAGTCAGAGAAGGACATGTCATGCAGAAGCAGAGGGCAGAGTGATGCTGGCCATGAGCCAAGGAATGCAGGCAGCCTCTAGAAAGTGAAAAAGGCAAGAAAACAGATGTACCCTTGAGCCTCCAGAAAAAACGCAGCTCTGCTGACATCTTGATTTTATCCCAGTAAGACCTATTTTGGAATTCTGACCTCCAGAATTTTAACAGATTTATGTTATTTTAAGCCACTAAGACTTGGAATTTGTTATAGCATCCAAGCTACGGAAAAACAGATTCAAAAGGAGAAAACAAGGCCAGGTACAGTGGCTCACTCCTGTAATCTCAGCACTTTGGGAGGCCAAGGTGGGTGGATCACTTGAGGTCAGCAGTTCCAGACCAGCCTGGCCAACATGGTGAAACCCCGTCTCTACTAAAAATACAAAAGTTAGCCAGGCGTGGTGGCAGGTGCCTGTAATTCCAGCTACTCGGGAGGCTGAGGCAGGAGAGTCGCTGGAACCCAGAAGGTGGAGGTTGCAGTGAGCTGAGATTGCATCATTGCACTCCAGCCTGGGTGACACAGTGAGACTGGCTCAACAACAACAACAACAATAAAAAAATAAAAAGAGAAAATATAGACCCCCATGCCTCAGTGGGAAGAGTGTCAGAAGTCACATTCAAGAGCATGTGGAATGGAAGATAGTGTTGCAGCCAGCTTTGAAAAATACAGTCTGCCACATTCTACCAGTAATAGGTGGGAAATTACAGCTTGATATTTGTGGGTCTCAGTCTCATCTGTCAAATGAGAGGATAGAGTGTAAGTATTCCTAGTATTTTGGATTCCAAAGTTCCTGATCCTATGAGTGAAAGGGAGATATAGTAATGCCATGAGAATTCCTAATAAATCATGGCTGATTTTCTAAGGAATTTCTTGGTACTCACTGTCATTTATATACTACTCTGAAGGGGACAGGTATGGGATGCCTGAACTAGAAAACCTCAACAAAGGAAGCTGATTAATTTCCTAGAAGATAAGCCTCAAAATATGGTTTGTTTGTTTTGTTTTTGCAAATTTTCATAATATGGGAAGGCAGGCAGGCAGGCAGGCAGGGAGGCAGGCAGGCAGGCAGGCAGGGAGGGAGGGAGGGAGGGAGAGAGAAAGGGAGGGAGGGAAGGAATACTAATTCTTTGAGACGGGGACCATTTCTTGCTCATTATTAGAATCAAATGATAGCACTTGATGTGTGGTCTACCACATAGATGACCTCAAGAGAATGTTAAGTGAAAAGAAAAAGACAATTAAAGGTCTACTGGTTATATGCCTCACAGTTTTTTAGGGCAGCCCAAACCTTGGTGGGTTACCAGGCAAGAAGCCTTTTGCCATTTTACTTTGGAAGTTATTTCAATAGTCTTCTTATTGAAGACTATTTTATCCTAATAAAGGAAGTGCATGGTGGCTCACACCTGTAATCCTAGCACTTTTGGGAGGCCAAGGCGGGCAGATCACAAGGTCAGGAGTTCAAGACCAGCCTGCCAATATGGTGAAACCCTGACTCTATTAAAAATATAAAAATTAGCCCGGCATGGTGGCACACGCCTGTTGTCCCAGCTACTCGGAAGGCTGAGGCAGAAGAATCGTTTGAACCCGGGAGGCAGAGTTTGCAGTAGCCAAGATCATGCCACTGCACTCCAGCCTGGATGTGACGGAGCAAGATTCTGCCTCAAAAAGAAAAAGAGAAAAAAAGAAAGTCTCCTTTATTCTAACCTTGCCCTAAACACAGGAACCAGAGTCATCCTGATAAAATTTAAGGTTGATCATGGTACTCTTCTGCTGAAAACCCTCCAGAGTCTTCCTGTATCACTTGCAATTGAAGCCAGGAGCCAGAACTGGGGTGAGGCCAGAGAGGAGCCTAGGGTGCATGATTTAAGGAGGCACTCCTCTCAGGTGCGCATCCAGGACTTGTACAACCCTGGGAATGATTGCCTCCTTAAATTATATGCCCTGGGTGCCATGCTTACCTCACTTGGTCCCAGCACAGGCCCTAGAGGTGGTGGTGCAAGACCATACACCAGGGAACGTCTCACCTCCCTCACCTCTCTGACGTCATCTCCTGATATTCTCCCTTGGCTCCCTCCACTCGAGCACACTTGCCTCCTTGCTGTTTTCTGAACACACCCAGCCCATCTCCACCTCAGAGTAGACATTGGTCTTCCTTTTGACTGGACATCGTTTCCGCAGGTATCCATGTGTCTGGCTCCCTCATCTCCTTCATGTCTCTGCTCAAATGTCACCCTTTCTGTGAAGCATCTCCTGACTCCCCTGCTAAAATTCAACACCATGGACATCTCTTTTTCCCATTTCATTTTTATTCTTAGTACCTATTGTCATCTAACATGCAATAGATTGTTCTTATTTACTTTGTTGGTAGTCTGCCTTTCCTATTAGATTCCAAGACCCAGAAGGACAATGATTTCGTCAGTTTTTCACTTCTACGTTCCAGCACCAGTAACAGTGCATAGCATAATGTAGGTGCTCGGTAAAAATTTGTCAAATGAATATAAGAGCAAATAATTTGTCATATAATGTAATGGAGAATAAAAGTTTACAGGATTTTAGAGTAAACAGCAGCTTTACTAGAGGGATCCGCAAACTATGGCCTATGACCTGTTTTTGTATGGTTATGAGCTAGGAATGGTTTTATGGATTGAATATCAGGAGATGACATCAAATTCATATGTTGAAGTAACAGAACATCCGGCACCTCTGAATGTGACCTTATATGGAAATAGGGTCATTTCAGGTGTAATTCGTTAAGATGAAATCATACTGGTAAAGAATGGGCCCCTGACCCATTATGACTGGTGTTTTTGTAAAACAGGGAAGTTTGGATATAGATGTACACACAGGGAAAACACCATATGAATGTGAAGGCAGAGATGGGGGTGATGCTTCTACAAGCTGAAGAATGCCAAAGACTAGACCACTAGAAGCTAGGAGAGAGACATGGAACAGTGTCTCCCTTTCAGCTCTCAGAAGGAACCAACACTGTCAACACCTTGATCTTAGACATCTAGCTTCCCAAACTGTGAGACAATACATTTCTGTTGTTGAAGCCACCCAATTTATGGTAGTTTGTTACAGCGGCCCTAGCCAACAAATGTAAATGGTAAACAATTGTAGAAGAAAAAGAACAGGGAGGAGGAAAAGGAAAAGGAGGGGGAGGAAAAAGACGAGGAAGAAGAGAAATAATGACAGAGACAGCATGTGGCCCACAAAGCCTAAAATATTTACTATCTGGCCCTTTACAGAAAAAGCCCATCAACCCCTGAAGTTTAGATATCATATAGCCCACATAACTCATCAAGAAACAGAGGGCTTCAGAAATAAAGTCACATATCCATATTCATACAAATAGTGTGAACTGGTTTTAGCTATGCCTGAAACCAGGCTACCTGACTTCAAGTCTATATTTTAAAAAACCACACCACAGTAACTAAAGCACTTTAACAAATCATTTTATCAATTCCTCCTTGTTTAAGTATCAAAATATTGCTAAGATGTTTTTGTCTGTTATTCCAGCAATCTGGGTCCTATACAGAAGCACACCATCATTCATAATTTTTTTTAGCAAAGTACCTTCTATGATCCATATTTTTTTTTTTTCATTTTGCTTTTGGGTCTTGACCTCCAGCAACTCATTATTTTTGTTATAATGGTTCTTAAGATATAATTAAAACTTAATTAAAGATCAAAAACAGTTGTCTTCCTGTTCTCCAGAAAATCCACAAACTGTGTAGTGTATAGTTTGCTATTAAGGATTTTATGCTAAAGAGAAACAAAATAGGAGAACTGTCCATTGAACAAACCCACATGCCAGTGCTAAAGGCATAAGAAAGTATTTAAAAGAAAATAGATCAGAGCTCATGGTAGTTTTTTTAAATTACCCTATAACTCAGGAAGCCACAAAATGTGTCTGTTTTGTCTTTATTAGCTTTATGACTGGGTGCTATGGACAAAAGAGATATGTTTTTGCTAATTAACCCTGAGTAAGATATTCAGCCTTTTGGTGGTTTCAGTTTGGCATCTATTGGCTGCACTAGATGATAGTCCTTAGTTCAAAGGGTTACTGGAAAAAGTTGCACAAGTGGAGGACAGAGATGCTCCTTCCCTTCTAAGGCTGCCTAATTAGTTAAAGAAGCTAGATGCCACTAATAAAAACACTATGTGTATACATTTTTATTAAGATGCTAGTGAATCTGAACTGTGGAGGGAATGAAAGGGAAATGAATGGGTTAAAGACAGTTTTCCAGCAAAAAGTATATGAGAAGACTGACCATCTCCAGTGTGGCTGCTCTATTTAAAACTCCTATACTTTTGCACAAAATGCACAAGGAATTAGATTTACCTAAGCCTGAACAAAATTTGCTCTTTTTCTAATATTCCCCTCTTGTAAACAGGAATATTATCTGAGATCAAAACCTGGTGTTTGTTAGCTGGGTGGCCTTAGGCAATTTACTTAACCTCTCTACACTTCTTTCCTCGAATGCTAAAAGAAAGTTGTTGGTGGTGATGGGGGTGAGCAGTGTGTGTTGGTAACTATAGTATATAAGCCATAAGGGTTTTATTTTTGAAGATTAAATGAGATAATGAAACAACATGACAATGGTCAGGAATCCAAAAAATGTTGATTTCCTTATAAATATATGGTTGAAGAAAATATGCAAATATTCACATAATTACAATTATTCACATAATAATTCATTTAATTATTACTAGCATGTGGAAACCCATCAGAATTTATTTTCATAAACGCCACTAGCCATGTATTTTGTGATCTGTAAATTGGTTTCATGTACACTCCAATGTTTGATGCTCACATTAAGTCACAAGAGTCTTCAGCGGGTAACTGGTGGGTAAAGTTAACATGGGGCAGAGCAGGGACTTAGGCTCCAGCCACTGTTGTGCCAGGGTCCTTTCCCCTATGACTGTTGGCACTTAACAGAGTGAAGTTTCTGTTGTCTCAGTGATGAGTTAAGACCATTTTTCTGTTGAGTGTGAAAGCTATGTCCCACCGAATCAACGTTTTTATGTGTGAAACTTGGAGACATATCCCAATAGAAAAGATTTAGCCATGGAAACTTAGACAAAGTTGTGCACCTCCCAAGAACTTTAAAATTTACATAACAAATATCTGCATAAATGTCAGGGTTTTCACAGATCCCCTAAAATCCATCCAGGGATTCTTAATGAAGCCAGCTGGCAGACCTAAGAATCTCTAAAGAGATTAACATTTAATTTAAGTACAACAAACAAAGCCAACAATCACTTTTATTCACCCCTTGAGAATCTTAGTCCCCCAATCACCTGGTTTTTGTCCCCATTTTTTTCCCCCTAGAATTCATCTAAAACTGGGGAAATAAAACTGGATCACCAAACTCCTTGGGTTCTAGCTGTAGAACTAGTCAGGTGACAGAGTGCCACAGCACATTTGGGTGTAAACTGAAGGCGTGTTTACCTGTCACCTGTAGTTGGCATCCTAACATGTTGGAAGGGAACAAGAAACAAAACTCAGATTTTCAGAATAAAAATCTAAATTCTGAGGAAAAAGCTTCAAAAGCTATCCCTTTATGCTGAATAAGGGAAACTACTGGTTTGGTTTTCTTTTGTTTGACTGGCTTCCAGCAAGGCTGGAGCCCTTAAGGTTGTTGCGCAATGATTCACTAACCCACCAGGGAATGAATGACTATCTGAAGCGGCTTCTGGCAACCTCACACCTCCTCCAGGCCTTACAAATCTCACTTTCCTACTATCGGATAAACTTGCAGGTACCGGCCCTGGGCTTGGCAAGTGGAAACAGCTCGTCACACAAACTCGGACATTGAGAGAGCATGCTCTTTTCCTTGACTGATGAGAAAAGCCATCCTCTGCCACCTGGAAAGCCTGTCTTAAGATGGGAGGGGTAGTGGAGGGGGTAGCTAGTTAGGAAAGCAAGCTTAACAAATACTATCCCAATTTAATTTTCTGCGAGTATTATCGGGGCTCCCGTATCTTTGTTGTCTTGGCATTACCTTCGGCTTCACGGAGAGAATGTCAGGGAGTAGGGGCAAAATTGTCCCGCCAGAGCGTTAAGACCTCATGACCCTTTCGTTTTAAAAATTTCATTCATTCATTCCGGGGATGGTCCAATGTTTCCAAGTTCTGGGAGGCGAGAACGCTTAGTGTCTCAGGAACCTCTCGTGCGGATGGATGGAAATTCCGTGCCGGTGGCTCGCCCAGGTTGCCGGGGCGTTCGCTGTTTATTCAAGTGTGGGTCAGGTTAGCCACCAGGGGCACAAATCCTGCAAAACGATTCTGAGAGCGGGGCGAGCTGTTGCAGGCAGGGAGGTGCAGCAGCTGAACTAAAAATAATCAGGGCAAGAGAAAGGCAGGAGGGCCAGGATGGCGCGGTAAAGGTGGCGTGGCGGTGGGCAGCGCGCGGGAGGGACGCAGTCAGGGTGACCCTCCACCCACCCTTCGCTGACGCGCGTGGAAGCTTACTAGGGCGTCGCCTCAGGGACCCGCGAGGAGTGCCCCAGGGGAGGGCGCAGTAGCCGCCCCCACTCGCCCCGCGCCCCGCCCCACTGGAAAGAGCCTAGTTCTCACACCCCACTGCTCTCCTCCGGTGGCCCTGGGGTATCGGAGGAGCATGCGGACTTTTCTAGGGTTCACCGAAGTCCAGTCTGCGTCTAATCTGGGAGGGGATGCGGATAAGGAGCTGGAAAGTTGCCTTAGCTCGGGGAGGGGTGGGAGGTACTGGGGCTGGTGAGCCTCTTGCCCCCAGCGTGTTGACCCAGCTGCAGTCTAGAAAGACAACGCGGGACTCCGAACTTCCCACTCATTCTGCCTGGAAGAGGTGAGTGAAGGGTGCATCTGGGCTGCTCCCCAAGAGCAGGACTCCCTCCCTTCTTGAACCCCTCACCTCATACTTTACTTGCAGCCTAGCCTCTCAACACCTCTCTTCGATTTCTCTGACTCCTTGAAATTGAGTTCTCACAATCTCTGAGCCTGGCCCTTTGGGTGCAAGATTTTGAAGAGGGCCAAAGCCCGGCCACGCGCACTTAGCTCCATCTCTCTGCATCAGAGCTGGGATTCAGCTTTGGCGAGGGATCAAGACGGTCAGTCACTTGGGAGTCCCATTTTCTCTTTCACTAACCTTTCCCCAGCCCATCTCCTAAGCCCCGGGCTCCCAGAACCTGGGGGTGGAGCCCATTTCTTTCTCTTAAACTGTTATCTGTTTTGGATGAAGTTTTAGATTCCTGCATTTCTATCCTAAGAAATACATATCTGGCCAGTCCCCGTGGCTCATGCCTGTAATCCCAGCACTTTGGGAGGCAGAGGTGGCTGATCACCTGAGGTTAGGAGTTCAAAACCAGCCTGGCCAAAATGGTGAAACCCAGTCTCATTTAAAAGTACAAAAAAGATTAGCTGAGCATGGTGGCAGGTGCCTGTAATCCCAGCTACTTTGGGAGGCTGAAGCAGGAGATTGCTTGAACCTGGGAGGTGGAGCTTGCAGTGAGCCAAAATTGCGCCATTGCACTCCACTCCAGCCTGGGCAACAAGAGCAGAACTCTGTCTCAACAAAAAAAAAAAAAAAAAAAAAAAAAAAAAAAAAAAAAAAAAAAAAAAAAAAAAAAAAAAAAAAAAAAAAGAAATACATATCTGATGACCCTGCCATTTCGCCCCAGAGATTGACAGTAGTGCCAGTCTGAGCTTCTTAGCAAGAGAAGCCAAGGAAGGGAAGAGCTGGGCACAAGTCTGAGATGCCTCCAGGAGCTTCTGTTGGCCCAGTGCTTATCAGCCCTCCCAAGAGTTTAAGAAACTTGGCAAGGTTGTGCCAGACATCTTGCCTTCTACCTTGGGCTGCACTGGTCCCCAGAGGCCAGGCCTTGGTTCTTGCAACTATTCTTTCTTCTGTGGCCCCAGAGTGGATTTTCTGAAGCCACAGGACAGTTTCTCAGGTGCTGTGGCCACCAGAGGACCATAGATTAGGTTCTCCCTTATTTTGCCTTGCCCAACCATTCCTTAGAAAAAAAGAATTTCCGTATGTGTGCCCTGTCTGCCGTCCACAATGCAAACATTGTATATTGCTAGTGGGCTTCAATAATGGTCAAATAAAATAATTTTTAAAAAATCATTTCAAAAGCGTAGTTTCCATAAGCATTTAATTCAAAAATATATAATACAAAAAGGAAGTACATGAATATTAAAGTATACAACTTGATGAATTTTTACAAAGTGAACATCAACAAGCATTTTTGAGTTGTATATTACATCTATACTTAATTCCTGAGAGGATTTATAAATACTATGCAATTATTCTTGATCAGAACATTAAAGAAAAAGGCTTCCCACCAAAGGGCTGTGAAATATGTGAACTACTAGTAAAAAACATCCAAGTTTTACTTATACAATGACAATTCCTTGGCTCACATATGCCTTTGGCCAGCTTTCCTTGAGAAAGACTAGAAAGCTTTCGGCATGAATTGAAGGTAGAATAGTAGCTGGTATTCCCCAATTGGCATCTGATTGGGAAACCACAATAACCATTTGGTACTGTCAGGTGTCCATGTAGCTAGCACTCTGCCCCTGCTTCCAAGTGTCACTCATCCTATAGTGACACTACATTCCTGTTCAGGTCACGCTGTTCCCACACACTAGGGTCAGAAAAAGAGAATGAGAAGGATGTATGAGCACAAAACAAAGACATTTCAAGGTTTAATTTTTTTTTATATCCTCTAAGAGAATTTATTTTCAGACAGCAAACCTGTTGTAGAATCAAGTGAGTGCAGTTGACTACTTTTTTAGGAGAGGAAGCTGAGAATAGTCAAAACCCAAATATCTGTCATTGTGTGCCAATTCTATCCTGACCATTCCTTAGAAAAAAAAGAATTTCCATATCCATGCCCTGTCTGCCGTCCACATGTTAAACATGTTATGACATAAAAACAGTCTTTTCATCTGTCTGATATCACTGGGGGTTCATTTAGATTTCTCTGTCCATTTTGGATATTATATTTTGAAGGATTTTTTAAAGAAAGGATCATATTCCAGAAAGCAGCAAGGCAACAATTTAAAACATAGGGAACTGAAATAGTATTGGATTTTCTTTTGGTCACAAGAAAATATCAGCATTCGGC
>NW_016107722.1:705015-716279 GCF_001604975.1 Cebus imitator | reverse complement strand
AAAGAAAGAAAATATCAGCATTCTGTATTATTTAGTTTGAGTGAGGCATTATCAAAGGTTGACAACACTATTAAATGTTTAGAGAAGTAACAACTTGTGCAATTGGGTTAAAAGTTCATCTTTAGATCAGGAAAAAGAAAATGAGTTTATGTTTTAGCCAGAGGGATAGGGAAAACATTTTTACAAATTACTGGTGTTAGGAATCCAAAAAATCAGACGGAAAATCCTTTTTGGACGTGCCGTTCAGTGTCAGACTATTAGTAAAAACTAATTGCTCAGAGTAGGTATGATTTTGACAGTGAGTAGTTATCTTGGCAGAACTGTGTTCATGGGTCAGATCTATGTAGACAAAACATAATGAGTAGACAGTGGAGGTTAAGCAATTTGACTGTGATTTTAACTACCAGGATATATTGTCTCTGTATTCGGGGGCCTAAGAAAGACCTGTGAGGACCCTGTTCAAGCCTCACATTTTACAACGAGGAAACTGGGACTCAGCAAAAATAATCAGCTTCTTTCTCAAGATCACAACCTTTTCTCAGGAAAGGTCACATAAAAGTTTTACCCTAAGGTGGGCTTATGTAGTCACGTCAAGAAGAAACAACCTTCTTCTGGGTCTTGATTGTGTTTTGCTATCTAAGAACCTGGGAAGATTACCTGAGATTCTTGGTAATAGCATGCTGCCAGGATGGAGCAGCAGCTGGTGCCTTGCCCTGGTGAAAGCTTCCAGGGTAAGCTTCGGGGATCCATCCACAACACCCCTCACTTGCTCCCCCACCTGCAGGCCCAGGGAGAGGAGACAGACTGACCTAGTTTGGATTTGGGGTCCACCACTTTTTAGCTTTGTGACCTTGGACAACTTACATAACCTCTCTAAACTTCAGATTCTTATCTGTAAGACAGGGATTTTATAATGGTTGTCGTGAGGGCTAGAAATATATAGGGCAAATATATAACATATGATAAAATATATAACATATGATAAATATTAATAAGAGGAAAACTAATGTTTCTGGCCGATTTCAGAGATCGATTCCAATTCCAATGTCAAGCTCAATTCCAATTCCAATTGATCTATGTTATTGCTTCTCAAAACTTAGCAATGATTCTGGGAATTCCCTCCATAGCTTCACCAGATACCTAATTGGCAAAGAAGGTTTGAAGACCTGATGTGGCTCTTAACTGGGGATGGGGAATTAGGGACTACTATATCTATAGGATTATCTTTTCACTTGCATAGACCTACTTGATGTGTTCAGGGCATACTGATACTACAATTGCCATATTTAACAGTTTATAAAGCTCAAGCCAAGCATAGTCCATGCCTATTTAATGATGCCTTGGTATCAGTCTTTTAATGGTATGTAGCATAGAAAATGTAAGCAAAATAACTTTTAAAACAGTAGCTCTCAAGCTTTAGTGTGCTTAGAATGACCAGAGAACCTTGTGAAATATACAGATTTCTGGGTCCAGATCTAGGACAGGCCCAGGAAATCCACACTTTATCCACACTTTCACCCTACCCTGAGGCTTATTGTCCTGATAACATACTTTGAAAAAGGCTGTCCCGAGGGCTGGCTGACAGGCTATTGACCAGCTACTCTTTCCTGATGCTCTCCAGGAAAAACCCAACAAACAAATGCCCTCCATTCAGCAGTAGCACCATAGGAGCAACAGTTGCTCCTGCATTGTGGTGGGTTTCTCCTCTTCATCAATATGCTTTAAGGGTACAGTTTCATTTGGTCTATCGACCACGTTCTATAAAAACGTGAAAATTCACAGGTAAGCTTGAGCTAGGGAAAAGGACTAAACTGATTCTTCTCACCAATTCTGAACACTAGTCTGTGGTTGATTTAGCTCTCTAACCCACAAGTAATTTGTTCTTTGGCATGAGTAAGGGGGGAAAAAAGTGGTGTGGGTAAAAGCAGTTGATAACAGATGGCTTGCACCCATCTAAAATGTGGGTAAAGAAAGAAAGCTGCCCCAAGAGAACTAAAGCTGAGTTCACTTATCACATATCTGAAGATTCATATCAGGGGTCTAAACAAGATATGTCAGGTAGCTTAATTGGAAACTCCTGGACTGTGAGTGTCACAGATTCATGGATGGGCCAATCAGTGGCCACTTTATTGTCTGGGCTGCAGCAAAATGAGACAATAGCTGTCATTCAAAACCCTTTGGGATTAAAAAACCCCCGAAATGACATTGGTGCTTTAAAATAAAATAAAGTCTTGCCTTTAAGTACAACATATCACTGTTGTTTCTGAGTTTAAATATTAAGAAACACTTTTTAAATGATTAAAATAATAGTGATTGATTTAGGGGCTCAGGGAGCATTTAATCTGTCCTTACTTCAGGTACCATGCTAAAGGAGCACGCTGCCTGATGCTGCAGGAGGGTCATTAGGTAACTATTTAACGGAGTTTTAATTTTCTGTTGTTATTTTAAATAATTAATTGTCATTTTGAGTATTTGGAATCTCGAGGGATATTTTGTCATCCTTTTGGGGTAATGTTATTGTCTGCCCTATTTTAATCAGAGGTTCTTAGAGGAGGTGGACTCAAGAATGATTTAAAATGAAACAAGATGGATGTTGGCTAAAATTACAATTACATAATAGAATCATTTTCACATATAAAGGGAGCATGGAGATGATCTGGCCCAATCGTTTCATTCTACGGATGAGAAAACAGAGACTCATAGGAATGAAAGGACTTGCCCAAAGCCAAGCAGCTTGTTTCTGTTGTTTGGTGCATTATGAGGCCAAAAGACCACACTAGGCCTGGAAAAGATGGCAGGATTTCTTGGCCTTGGTCTGACAGTTGCTTCTCTGATCTCAGGTATTACCCACCCTTTGTAATCCGTGTTCCACACTGGAAGTAGTTCTTGTTTTTTCAATATTGAAGGTGTATAAATGTAAAGTTTTCATGGATGCGCCACTCAGAGACCAAAGCATTTAGGTCTTTACTTTATCTAAGTAAAGACCTAAATGCTTTGCGGAGACAGTGGTGTCATGTCTGTCCCAGGGAAGGAAATCCAGGACAGGAAATGCTCAGTTCTCCACACTCCCCTGGCTACCTGGAGCTCAGGCTGTGAGCCTCAACCCTGCCCTAAAGCATTAGCTCTGGAGCAGAGGCTGTGATTTACTTCAGGGATCTGGACAAGTCCCTTTAACCTGGTTGTTCTTCCCTTCCTTGTTTGTTAAAACAGAGATGAGACTGATAGCTCCCTCACAGCTCCATCAGAGGCAGTGTGTGAAATTAGTTCCTGTTTGGGAAGGTTTAAAAGCCACCACATTCCACCTCCCTGCTAATATGATTACTGAAATGTTTTTATTTGAAAGGGCCAATTCCCCATTCCCCCTCTTCCTTTAAAAACAGACCAAAGGGCATCTCTTCTTGTCTCCCTGTGGCCTAAAAGGTTATTGCTTCTGTGGTGATTTCCTTGGAAAGTCAGAGTGTCAGGATTCTGAGGTACGCCAAAAATGAACAACAACAACAAAAAATCAACAACAACCATATCACCACCAACAAAAATAACTGCTGTGCGGGTTCTTAAGAGGGCTTCTGGGCTAGAACCAGATTTTTCTAACTGTAAAAACGTGACCTCAGAGTGTCTGCAGGCCACCTCTTTAGGGAGGAGGGAAGTGAGCTCCTTTGCTGGAGTCTACCTGAGGGTCATCACCAAGGCTTTCCACAAAATGCACTTTAAGAATGTTTTGGAAGGAAATTCACCTTTTAACAGCCGAAGAGGTGAGGAGGTATCTCTGTCTGGCACACAGTTCTGCACACAGCCTGTTTCCCAACGTTTGGAAATCCTTTAACAGTTTATGGAAGGCCACCTTTTAAACCGATCCAACAGCTCCTTTCTCCATAACCTGATTTTAGAGGTGTTTCATTATCTCTAATTACTCGGAGTAAATGGTGATTACTCAGTGTTTTAATCATCAGTTTGGGCAGCAGTTACACTAAACTCAGGGAAGCCCAGACTCCCATGGGTATTTTTGGAAGGTACGGCGACTAGTCGGTGCATGCTTTCTAGTACCTCCGCACGTGGTCCCCAGGTGAGCCCCAGCCGCCTCCCAGAGCTGGAGGCAGCGGCGTCCCAGCCCTGACGGCAGCTGCGGACTCGGGCGCTGCCTGGGCTTCCGGGACCCGGGCCTGCGAGGCGAGGCCGGGCGGCTGGAGGGGAGGATGTGGGCGGGGCTCCCATCCCCAGAAAGGGAGGCGAGCTAGGGAGGAGGGAAGAAGGGAGGGGCCGCCGGGGAAGAGGAGGAGGAAGGAAAGAAAGAAAGCAAGGGAGGGAAAGAGGAGGAAGGAAGATGCGAGAAGGCAGAGGAGGAGGGAGGGAGGGAAGGAGCGCGGAGCCCGGCCCGGAAGCTAGGTGAGTGTGGCATCCGAGCCGAGGGACGCGAGCCTGAGACGCCGCTGCTGCTCGGGCTGAGTATCTCGCCTGTCTCCCCGATGGGATTCTCGTCCAAGCTGTCTCGAGCCTGCAGCGCCCCAGTCCCCGGCCCTCGCCCAGGTTCTCTGCAACCGTTCAGAGGTCCCCAGGAGCTGCTGCTGGCGAGCCCGCTACTGCAGGGACCTATGGTGAGCAAGGCGACCTGGTGAGGGGAGTCAGGCAGAGGGGGTCTAGGAGCCTCCTTGGAGGGAAGAAGCTGGGGGCTCAGGCTATGACCGAAGCAAAAGGTGGCCTAATTATTTTCTGATAGTGGTGCTGGAGTTAGGGATGCTGACGCTGAAAGACATTTAAATTTTGGCTACTGCCCCTGCCCAGAGCTTCTCTGTCCAGCAGTCCCTGGGAGATTCCCATCTTTGGGAGGTGCGGGGCAGGAGGGCAGAAACAAGAGAAGCCCTTGGTAGGGGAACGTTGGGAAAAAAAAACTGTGGGGTCTTGGGCTGAACGCGTTGCCCGTGGGCTGGAGGTTGTGATCCTCGGACAGAAAGGGCGGGAGGAGGAAGGCGAGAGCCGGCTCTGAGGTCCGGAGAGAGTGAGAGGACAGAGCGACGGCGACACGGGGAGAGAACACCTAGCTGGAGGTGCTTCTGGGCTAGGGAGCGCAGTCCTGCTGGCCTCTGGAGAGTGCGCGCCGCTCCAGAGGCTGCGTCGAGGGGAGTGTCCCCAACCTGGCCCCCAGCTGGCGGGGCGCCCCGAGAGCTTGCGAACTGCATTTGAGGGACGCGCCTTCTCCACGAGCTATTTTCGTTGACTTGCGGAACCCAAGGAGCCTCCCCTCTATCATTTCACGGTGTAGGGTCCGTAAGGACCACAGCCGGGATCCCAGGGGCTCCCAGGACGCGTTCCTGTGGTGTTGGGTCCTATGGGGAGTTCCTGGCGGGACCAAAGGCGGACGCGCGGCTCTTCCCGACCCTCCCGGTCCGGATCCGACGGAAAAGTATCCAGTGATTCCCGGGTCCCTGCAGACTTCTTCCAGCGGGAGTTGGTCCCGGGGCCTCAGACGCCTCCTAGGCACTGCTTTGGAGGATGGTTTTCGAAGATCGCTGTTTATGAGTTGAAGGCTTTGTGAGACGTTACACTCCCAAAATATACATACTTGGTAAACTGCGGCTACCTCTAAACACTTTTCTGCATTAGGAAAAGATTCGGGAAGGGACGTGAAGGACAATCACCCTGAGTTCCACTCCTTTCCCCCAAGAAAGGGTGCTGGGAATGAAAGTTCTTTTGGCTTTTATCTTTTGAATTTAAAAATGTGAGAAGAAAAATGTGATGAGAGATGAATCCTGGTGAATCCTAAATTGAAAGACAACTCCCTCTTCTCCTCCCCATCCTCTCGGTTGTAGAACCGCGAGCTTCCGCCTTAGGAGATTCCTCAGGGCTGAGGGTTGTCCGCGGATTCCGGGCGCCCGCCCCTTCCACGGCCGCGTTGCTCCGTGGGCACAGCTTGCCTCCTTCTGCTTTCTCTACTAATGGAGCTCCCCTCGCTGGGCTTTTTAAACGGCTTCTGCGTCTCAAAACAAAACAAAGCAAACCCTTTGCTCTTCTCAATCCTTTTGCAGTCCGCCCCAGCGGTGGCGGGGGATCAGAACAGGCGAAAGCCGTACGCTCTTGCTGGGCGCGGACCGTCGCGCAGGGGCGCCCGCCGCCTCCGCACCCGGACCTGAGGTGTCGGTCGGCGCTGGGCAACCACGGCCGGGAGGGAGAACTGAGTGCTCGGGCCTTTACTCTTCTTCCTCAAAGTCTACCTACAAGTGCCCCCAAGAAAAAAACCAAGTGTGTGCGTGGAGAGTGGGGCTGCAGGCAACCCTAACCCTCAAGCTCCGAAGCAACCCACAGCAGCAACTGGGAGCAGCCTCGGGAAAGGGGGGCCGGGTAGAGTGGGCTTTGGAGCAGTAGTCGTGGGGCTCGGGACCCGGGGGCGACCTGGCGCGCCGGCCCTTGCTGAACGGTGAGTTGCGCCGGGTCGGGTTTTCCGAGAGGCCCTTGAGCTGAGCTACCCACGCGCGCGGCGGCATCTTCGATTAGGCAGGGCATCCTAGTAATTGCTTGAATTGTGGGTAGGTGAAATTCTTGGAGTATTTGCTGCGACTCTGCTGCTGGTGCAACGGAGGAAGGAGGTGGGGGAAGGAAGTGGCGGGGGAAGGAGTGTGGTTGTTTAAAAAATAAGCCAAGCCGAGGCGAGAGAGACGCAGACGCAGAGGTCGAGCTCAGGCCGAAAGCTGTTCTCGGTTTTCTCGACTCCCGGGAACAAGGTGGGATTTCCTTTCTGCGCCGGGTCGGGAATTGTAAAACCTCGGCGACTTTAAGATCTGAAAACTGTGTTGCGTCCTTTCTGCAGCGACGCCTCTTTCTGAATCTTCCCGGAGCTGCGAGTCCCGGTGGCGTCTGTCCCTCCGCCTGGAATGGCTTCTTCGGGGGTCTGCTTTGCGGGGGGAGAGGGGCCGTGCAGCGCCCGATTCGGTGCGGGGATTGTCCGTAATGGACCCGGAGCATACTAGCAACCGTTCCCCCTCATTTTCGCACAGCGATCACCCTCTAACACCTCCCGGCACCCCATTCCCGGCCCCATGTGTGACAGGGTCGGCAGCTTTCAGCCGGGAGCTAGATCGGTGGCCCCGCTCGTCTGAGCCTTCGCAGGCGTGACTGGCTGGGGTGACTGGCTGTCATTGGGAGCAGTATTTGGCCTCGCGGAGACCCTATGGAGGAAGTGGCGGGGAGCGCGCGCGCACGCGTGCGCGCGTGTGTGTGTACACGCGCGTGTGCAGGGTCCCTCGGCGCTTTCCTTTTTAAGTGCCTCTCGGCGGTGAGGCTTTGGGCGGGTGAGACTCTCCCGACCCCGCTCCCAGCCCCACTTAGGCGGGGATAGAGCTGCAAGACGCAGCCCCTTCAGTGCGCCCCACATTCTCCGGCTTCAGGCTGCCTGGCCCGGGGCCCAGTGCAACGCACCGCGCGGAGAACTGGGTTCTCCGTGCGCTGCGCCCGTGGCCCGGGGAGCGCGCCGGTGGCCGGGCACCGGCGGAGGGCTCCGCCGAGCGCCGCCGGGAGCTCCTCCCGGACCGCTGAGGCTCTGGCGGCGGGCGCGGAGGTTGGCCTCGTTTGGAGGGGGCGGACCCGCGAGGGGCGGGGGGCTGTGGAGGAGGGGAGGGCGCGCGGGCCCTTTCGCCGCCCGCCGCGGGAGGGGCCTCGGCGTTCACGTGACTCCGAGGGGTTGGAAGAAAAATAGAGCCTGTCTGCGCCGGAGTCTCATTATATTCAAATATTCCTTTTAGGAGCCATTCCGTAGTGCCATCCCGAGCAACGCACTGCTGCAGCTTCCCTGAGCCTTTCCAGCAAGTTTGTTCAAGATTGGCTGTCAAGAATCATGGACTGTTATTATATGCCTTGTTTTCTGTCAGTGAGTAGACACCTCTTTCTTCCTCCTCCCGGGAATTCACTCTGCCCTCACCACCCCTGCTCGCCTGTCCCTCCCGTCGGACCTCCCTTGCAATGTCCACACTCCGCTCCCTGGCAGCACTGTCGCTCCCTTCTTAGCCCGGCAGCCGAGGCGCTCGAAACGTACCAGTTTATTTTAAAGTGCTGCTGGTGCACACTCGCCCTCTCTGGATTGCAAGAAAGGGGAGCGCGAGGGGGCTGAAGAGATGAAAGCCCGGGGTTATACCTTGAGGGCTAACCACTCCCTTCCCCTACCCTACTTGCCTCGAGGAGCACCCAGGGTCTCCGTGGCACATTCCCAGCCTCTTGTCAAAACTCACCGAGGTCTCTCCAGAACTGTCTCTCATCCCTTCTCTGGGGGTGAGCGGCCACGATCAGGCGCTTTTGGCTGGAGCATTTCAAACCGATCGGCCACAAGCCACTCAAGCTTGATAAGCCCTCAAGCCACTCGTTTAGTTCCCAGACCAGGAGTTAGATCGGTGGCCCGCTTCTGGACCCTGTCGCCCTCCGTCTTCGCCCAGCCCCTGCCTCTCACTTTCCCTCCCTCTGGCTCCGAACCAACTGGAAGTTGTGAAAGTTGGGCTCTGAAGGTGGAGGAAAAGGGAGAGAAGCTGAAGGTCTAAAGTGGAGAGCAATGTCATTTTAATTTTCCCTCCCCTACCCCTTTTTACCCCCTCAATGTTAACTGTTTATCCTTGAAGAAGCCACGCTGAGATCATGGCTCAGATAGCAGTTAGGACAAAAAAAGATTAACAGGATGGAGGCTATCTGATTTGGGGTTATTTAACTGTAAACAAGTTAGACCAAGTAATTACAGGGCAATTCTTACTTTCAGGCCGAGCAGGACTGCAGCTGGTGGGTGGGTGGGTGGGGGGGTTGTGGGGGAGAAGACACAAACTTGATCTTTCTGACCTGCTTTCCATCTTGACCCTCCATTTGTAGCCCTAAATGCATATGCAGAGACATCTCTATTTCTCCCTATTTATTGTGTTTATTTATTCTCTAACCTTCTACCCCCTCCCCCTCCCCAGAGACACCATGATTCCTGGTAACCGAATGCTGATGGTCGTTTTATTATGCCAAGTCCTGCTAGGAGGCACGAGCCATGCTAGTTTGATACCTGAGACCGGGAAGAAAAAAGTCGCCGAGATTCAGGGCCACGCGGGAGGACGCCGCTCAGGGCAGAGCCATGAGCTCCTGCGGGACTTCGAGGCCACGCTTCTGCAGATGTTCGGGCTGCGCCGCCGCCCGCAGCCTAGCAAGAGTGCCGTCATTCCGGATTACATGCGGGATCTTTACCGGCTTCAGTCTGGGGAGGAGGAGGAAGAGCAGTTCCACAGCACTGGTCTAGAGTATCCTGAGCGCCCGGCTAGCCGGGCCAACACCGTGAGGAGCTTCCACCACGAAGGTCAGTCTCTGCCCCAGTCTGCGTGGGGGAGGGCTAGCAGGGCTGGCTGGAGGGGCAGTGAAAGCCCTCGGGAAGAAGAGTTCGGGTTACATCAAAGCCCCAATCCAGCAGGCTGAGGAACAGAGCTGCTTACCTCCAAGAATTTGCAGAGCTGCCGCGGAACTTATTTTTTGGAGACAGAGGGGGAGGTGTTCAGGGGAAGGGGAATGACAGCACTCAGACATGGGCTCGCCCCAGCGGTGTGTTTTTGCTATATCAAAGCCTTTTCTGCTGGATTTTCTGCCCGTTTTTTTCAAAGCACCTTCTGAATTTAATATTACAGCTGTGTGTTTGTCGGGTTTATTCAATAGGGGCCTTGTAATCCGATCTGAATGTTTCCTAGCGGATGTTTCTTTTCCAAAGTAAATCTGAGTTATTAATCCACCAGCATCATTACTGTGTTGGAATTTATTTTCCCCTCTGTAACATGATCAACAAGGCATGCTCTGTGTTTCCAAGATCACTGGGGAAATGTTTAGTAACATACTCAATAGTGGAAGAGGGAGAGGGTGGCTGTGTGCATGTTTCCTCCTGCATGTACTCTATTGGCCCCTCTTTTTCTTTACAACGACTTATAAAGAAAACTGTGGACACAAAGCCAAGAGGGGGTTTTAAAAGAGGAGTCTGATAGTGGTGCCATACAGGAGTTGACACATGGAAATTATTAGAAATATCAAGGAGGCTGGGAGATAGTTTCTGTCTTTGGTGCTTGAGAAATGCTAGCCACATTTTGCGGGTTTGCTAACTGCCCACTTACATGCTCCTTCAAATTAAGGGGTATGCTTATTTCCCCCCAGTAGGTTTCCCCTGCATAAGCAGAATTCACCATTAATCATCCAACCCTGAGCTATCTCTTGACTCTTCCGTCTTTGAAAAAAGTTCACGTGCTTTTTCTTTTCCTCTTCCTTCCTAACTGTGCCTAGAACATCTGGAGAACATCCCAGGAATCAGTGAAAACTCTGCTTTTCGTTTCCTCTTTAACCTCAGCAGCATCCCAGAGAACGAGGTGATCTCCTCTGCAGAGCTTCGGCTCTTCCGGGAGCAGGTGGACCAGGGCCCTGATTGGGAACGGGGCTTCCACCGTATAAACATTTATGAGGTTATGAAGCCCCCAACAGAAGTGGTGCCTGGGCACCTCATCATACGACTACTGGACACGAGACTGGTCCACCACAATGTGACACGGTGGGAAACTTTTGATGTGAGCCCTGCGGTCCTTCGCTGGACCCGGGAGAAGCAGCCAAACTATGGGCTGGCCATTGAGGTGACTCACCTCCATCAGACTCGGACCCACCAGGGCCAGCATGTCAGGATTAGCCGATCGTTACCTCAAGGGAGTGGGAATTGGGCCCAACTCCGGCCCCTGCTGGTCACCTTTGGCCATGATGGCCGGGGCCATGCTTTAACCCGACGCCGGAGGGCCAAGCGTAGCCCTAAGCATCACCCACAGCGGGCCCGGAAGAAGAATAAGAACTGCCGGCGCCACTCACTCTATGTGGACTTCAGCGATGTGGGCTGGAATGACTGGATTGTGGCCCCACCAGGCTACCAGGCCTTCTACTGCCATGGGGACTGCCCCTTTCCACTGGCTGACCACCTCAACTCAACCAACCATGCCATTGTGCAGACCCTGGTCAATTCTGTCAATTCCAGTATCCCCAAAGCCTGTTGTGTGCCCACTGAACTGAGCGCCATCTCCATGCTGTACCTGGATGAGTATGACAAGGTGGTACTGAAAAATTATCAAGAGATGGTAGTAGAGGGTTGTGGGTGCCGCTGAAATCAGGCAGTCCTTGAGGATAGACAGATATACACACCACACACACACACACACACACACACACACACACACCCCATACACACACGTACCCATCCACTCACCCACACACTACACAGACTGCTTCCTTATAGCTGGACTTCTATT
>NW_016107722.1:702399-704902 GCF_001604975.1 Cebus imitator | reverse complement strand
TTATTTATGACTTTACGTGCAAATGTTTTGACCATATTGATCATATATTTTGACAAAATATATTTATAATTACATATTAAAAGAAAAAAATAAAATGAGTCATTATTTTAAAGGTAAATCATGGCTTTTTTCTCTGTAATCCTTTCTCTTTCCCTTCAGGCTCATCTCTTTTGAATGAGGTTTTTTTTTTCTGTTGAGGTGAGTTGGAGGCTGGATGGAAGTCCAAAGGTGGTACCTGGAGGTGGTTAAGTTGTAGGCACAGGAAGTAAACTGTTGGCAGAGAGAGATGGTAATTGCCAGCATGAATTGTTTTCCATTTCTATTTAATGTTAACAAGGATGCAGTATCCTCTCCCATCTGGATGACACATGCCTTGGAGAAACACTGGGATGAAAGGAGTGTAGGTCAGACTAAAGACTCTGTTTTGGGCTCCTTGTACAACTGTTTCACTCACCTGTTGAGGTGCATCACCACTGAGTGTGATGAGGTCTCAACTCTAGAAAAATGATTATCCACCTCTGTTTTTATGATACCTCAGGGCATCTCCAGTTATTTGGGCACCAATGTGATATTTCCAAATCAAAACTAATTTCCATACTAACATCTTAATGTGTGTGTGAAGGCATGTTTTTCAATTTTTTTTTCTCCACGTAGGACTCTTGTTTTTTCTTTTGTCTTTTTTTTTTAAAACAGCTTCTCTCTCTGTTGCCCCACGCTGGTCTTGAACTCCTGGGCTCAAGCATTTCAGCCTCAATGGGATTACAGGCATAACCTGCTATTTTGTCTTTTTTTTTTTTTTTTTGAACAAATAATGTGCCCTACCTTCAAAAAGTTTGATGACTACTAATTTAATATACCACATGGTAGAATTCTTCGTTGTTTCTTGACTTTTTCCCTTGTCCTCTTTTCCCCAAGTGAAGACCTTCATCAAGTTTAAGATCCCAACAGATTGGGCTGGGTGGGGGTTGGCAATGGGGTCAGATACTAAAGGGTCAGAATTTCTAAGCAGGCATTGTGATGGTGTCCCACTATTATACAGCAATCTCTTGAGTCAAACGTCAACTCTCCTTTTCTCTTTGTGCTGCCCCCCTCACACCCTCATCCCTGGAGTTGGGCAAAAAGTGGTAGATCTGATGTTCTATGCCAAGCTTTCTTAAAGGAAAAAGCTCAATTTTTGGACAAAGTTAAAAAAAGGATGATGCTACCGTACCCTCAGTTAAGGGCTGCCAGCAGGCAGAGAAATGCCTTTCTGGAATGACATGGGTGTAGGGATTAAGAGGACCAGAGGAGAGGCCTTTACTTAACTTGCCACCAACAACTAAATAAGCTCTTGAATCTTGGTCTGTGCTGGCTCACTTCACATGTGTGCATTTCTCAGCATACATATGAAACGAGCAGCACAGACAGGATCCCTTTGGGGGCAGAAACATTTAGTGTCTTTGTATGGTCTCTGTGTCGAAGGCTGATAGTGCATTTCTCCATCATGAAGGTGTAGAGATGAGCGGCAGTACTGTGGTTGCTGGCGGTGTGTGCACCCAAAGAATGTGTGTGGTGCACACTCCTGGCTTTTGCATTTTTCTGTGTGTGGGGTATGCACCCTTGCATTCTTTTACACACACTCTTTCTTACATGTGCTCTTGGGAGTGGGGTGGGTGAAGCAGGATTCATTTTTGTTTTTAATTACTGAAGTCCTACACGCCTCCAGAAGGAGCAGCTTAGTGGAAACCAATAAAAATTGAAGCGGGGTGGTTGCCAAAACCCCAGCTCCCCGGAGAGCGCAGGTGGAAAGAAGAGATCAGAGCCCCAGGCAAAGGCAGCAAGACTCCACAGTTCCTGCAGAACTCCCCGCAAAGAAGGATCCTTCCCCCAACCCTCCAGCCCCCCAGGTTGCTGCCCCTTTGATTAATGGTATGGAGCTCAAATAAATCATTTAGGGAAGCCCATTAGGGAGTCCCCTCAGGCATCCTCATTTTGTTTTGCCCAATTTCTAGCTACTTTCTGAAATGTCGATGTCATTGAAAAGGAACCAGTATATCTCCAGCACTTGAACAAATTATCCTGGGGCCAGTACCAAGCCCTGTGGCTGTCCAGTTTCTAGCAACCAACTCTTCCCTCCATCCTCCCGCCTCCTACTGGCTTATTTTCAGGAATGGATAATGTTGTTTATTTGTTCAGCCAAATATTTGGTCTGGGGAATTTACCGTGAAATTCTGTGAATTGCATATACCTAGTTAACAAAATAGTCCTAATGCCACAAATGTTAGCATGGAAAACAAAGAGCTATGGCCAGCCTTAACTATTTAAATTCTGTTTGAAAGCTTAGTCCTAAGTCTAGAGGAGATTAAAACAAAAATTGGATGTGTGGAGATTATTTAATTTAGGTTTTGGTATTTAATATTTTTGCCTAATAGTTCAGTACCTTACGGAAGTTGTAAGGTGATTCTCGGCGTTGCTTTTGGATCAAGCCTACCATTTCTCCCGCTTCAGGTTTTTTTTTTTTTTT
>NW_016107722.1:691253-702299 GCF_001604975.1 Cebus imitator | reverse complement strand
AAAAAAAGAAAGAAAGAAAGAAAAAAGTGGGGGGTGGGGAGGGGAGGGACGCATCAAACATTCCCCTGCTTTCGTTGCATAATTCGCCCGGAACCTGCCAGGTGACCTGCTGACTTTGTTTTCTGTCTTGACCGTGCTTGGTTCCACCATCCCCCTCGCCGCCGGGCTGCGCCACACTGAGCGGGCTCGGCGCGGCCGCGGCGCTGGCAGACCCCAAAAGTCACCCGGCCTTGGACCGGCGTCAAGATCCGGCCCCAGCGGCCCCGCCTCCCGCCCGCTCCGGCGCTCTCGGGCCGGGCGGCGGCGGGGGCACCAGGGGGCGTCCTCCCTGCGGGGCACCAGGGGACCGCGCTCCTGGCGGCGGCGCGCGGGAGCCGCGCTGCGGGCGGCCACCCCTCCCCATCCCCGCGGACTGCGGACTGCGGGTCCCCCCGCCGGGCCCACGACCCTGCCCGCTCCTGCGCCCTCGAGGAGCCGGGGCTCAGGTGAAGCTCTTCAGAGACAGACGGATCTCATTATCGCTCTCCGGTCCTCGGGGCGGTCTCTCTGCAGATTTCACGTGAAATGGGTCAAACGGCCGCGCAGAAGCGTGGAGTCTCCGGGCAGCCTCCTCGTGGTGGAGGGGCTTAAGAGGCGCCGAGACCTTTAGGAGTTTTCTGTAGGGGGCGGAGAGCGAGAATTAGGGAGTGAGGGTCTCCAGCCTCCGAGCTCACGGCGGGCCTACAGACCGGGCCTCAACGGGAGCGGGGACGTGGGCAAGTGCGAAACAGGCCGGCGGGTGAGGGTCGGGCGTGCGGCAGGCCCAGGAGGCTGAGCTGCTGTCTCCGGCCCCCTGGGGACGCGGAGAGCCCTGGGTTCTAGCTGAACTGCCGCCAGGCCTCCGCTCCCAACAGTCGGGGGACGGAGGGGAACGAGAGAGGCCACCGGTGTGCGAGAGTGGAGTTGGCCGACTGCTTTCAGAAATGAGATGCCAAGGCCGTGATGCAGAATGACAGCTCCTCAGTTGACCTCCGCAGGGCCCCTGGCCCGGGGACTCACCGTGCCCGCCCCCACTCCCCCTCCAAAGGTGAGCCAGGAGGAAAATGCTTATCCGTGGCCCAGGTCTCCTATTTGTCATCAAAGATACTTTTGCTTCCACACAGAACAAATTTTACAAACTATTCACATACTGTCTTTTGAAAAAGAGAAGAATAATGCAAATGCAACGTTGGTGACCTTACATTACCTGGGAATCAGAAGGTTGTTAGTATTCCCTAGAGGAATTTAGGATAACTGATGGACTGCCAAATTACAATTGATACAGAGTTATTCAGGCTTACCATGTGATACAAACTAGCACAAGTCTGAAAACTATAACTGGAAATGAAATTCAGAGTGGTTAGAAATGTGGTCTGGGTGGGATTGCAAGGATCCCATTTCCCTATGCATTTAGCAGCTAATGGCAGAATAAACAAACAGTCAAAGCTGTAGTGCTCACCAGTGGAGAAAAGTGGCTAGTATTAGGAAAAATGAATTGCTGTAATGTAAAAAAAAAAAAAAAAAAAAAAAACAAAAAAAAAAAAAAAAAAAAAAAAAAAAAAATCCCAACCCAGGAATTATTTTGAAAAAGAAGTCAAAAGTTCAAGGTGTGCAACATTTAGTCAATTCTAGAAAAAAGAAAATTTAATATTTTCTTCAGCTTGGAAACCATTTGAAATGACCGTAAGTCGCTTTATTTAAAGTATTAGAGCAAGTTCCAGTTGTTTCTGCTTTTGCTCTCTTTTCAAAATATGCTTTATAAACTGAGTGAAAATATAAATGTTATAGTATACTGCTCAGAAGAAACAATTCAGAAAATGCTATAGGATTCTAAAATGTTTACCTCAAAAATGTGAAATGTGAGGAAAAGAAGACAAGATGGAACAATAATTTGCTGAGTTGTGTTACTAATGAGAATTTCTGAAGTCCAGTTTTCAGTCAGTTTTGCCACATTTTCTAAGGAAAAGATCTCATTGATCTCTTTTAACTTTTTATAGCTTGATTTCTAGCAAAAATATTTTTAAATGACTACAAAGTTTCCCCACCCCAAATCCTGGAACCTGGTACTCCGGTGCAAGTAGATTCCACTTTTGCAAAATTTCATTATTGTTACTTTAGCAATATGTTTTTTCCCGTTTTATTAACTGAAGTTCTCACACTAGCAGGTAATTCTCTAAACAGGCCGAGGCAATAGTTTAATCCTGTAATTGTTTCTGTCTCCCTAAGTTACTAGCAGATGATTCCATCCTGCGTACAGTTGTCCATGATTGAGTTAAGAAAATGTACAACTGTGTTCAACTCAAGCTCCTTGCTGATTTAATCTTTTAATCCTTGTCATTTGGTTTTAAAAGCAGTTTGTTTCTGAGGTAGGACCTGGGCAAAGAGGCCAAAGATATGTGCCTTAACAGAGAGAAGGAGATGGGGGGTGGTATGGTTAAGGCGATACCAAATGTTCCTTGAATTCATTTATAATTCAAATGGAGAAAAATGTGTATCTTTTGAGCATTGATTTATATACCTTCTTTAATTGGTCAGTGAGAGCCGTGTAGCCCAAAGTGTTAACTTGGCTCCAAAAAGCTCACAGACCCAAGCGTTTAATGTCCAATTGCAATGTCTCTTTCTAGCTAGATGGACACAACTATCATTTTCCTTCTGCTATTGTTACTAAAATGTAGTAAAATGACATTCAGATTCCTTTTTGAGAAGGTCAATTGACTTATAATCTCATCCTTCTAAAGCAACTGGTTAGGCTTTTGTTTTCTTCTAGTCTTTGTTTATATGTTTATGTTTTCCTATAGCATTTGTGTTCTCTTCTTAATTTCAGAATAATATTATAACCTTAACATTTAAATCTTACTTGTATGGTTTATACATATGTCAGTGTGAATCACCTCTACTCCTTTGGGAGAAAGTAGACTGGGTATAAAACTTAACTGTTTAACCCCAAGCAATTTTAAGCAGCCTGGACATAGTATCAGGGCTGTGGGCATCATGTCCAAATCTCATTAAGATTCTTACTGACTTCTTAAGGCTCAGCTTAAGCACTGTGGTCCCAGCACTAAACAGAATGCTCCTTTGTGTGATTTAAGTATTCTGAAAAGTGGGTTACCTGACATTCCAAGCTCAAGCATTTTTGTTGACTGAGCTCATTGGAGGACTTGCATCCACATGATTTGATCAACCTGGGAATATGTTCCTTCCCTGGAGAAAGTCATTTGCAACCTGGAGAAGGAAGGGCATGCTTAAAAGGTCTCTGTCTCATGCACTCAGAAGCCACTGAACTGAGCAATTACTTATTGGACTCAATGTGTGTCTCTCATATTTTCATGCTTTGATTTTTTTGTTTTGTTTTTTACACTGGTTTTCTTGCTGATGAAGGGTAGTGGGAAAGGGAGGCAGAATTATCTAAATACAGTAATTATCAAATTGAAACCTATTCAAACAGTTAGGTTACTAGGTTCAGACTGACCTTGACACTTTCAACCTTCAGATTCCAGTTGGTTGGGGTCAGGCACAAATGTCGAGTTGCTGAGTGATTTCCACATGCTTCTTTTGTGTACCTTAACAAGGGCAGACAAAAGATGTTTTTCCAGTGGGACTCACTCTTTATGAGGCCTGACCCTCGAAGGAGCAAATTAATCTCAGGCAATTTTGAGGTTTTAGGGCACTCAGAGAATTTTTAGAGCCTGGAGAAGTCATTTGTTCAATGGTACCTTAAAATAGTTAATTTACCTCCAAAAGGTGAGTTCCTTTTACTATCCTGAGTCTTTTACTTCCTCTGAGATCAGACTTGTTATTTGCATAGCAAAGCATTCCATTTAGCTGGAAGGAGGGGGTGGGGATTGTTAACAAGGAAAGTCACTTTTCCCACAGTCTTTCAAAACTCAGCAGTGTGGTAAGTGGGTTTGATCAACATTTCCCTTCCCGAAACCCCAAAACTTCAAACTGTTTTGCTCATTATCTATCTTGAAATTGACCAGCTTTTCCAGATCGAAGAGTTGTAGGATTTAGTGTATAGCTGCTGAGAGGACAGTTTTGCTGACATTGTTTGTTTTGGCAAGTTAGCACAGACTTGCAGGTGAAAACTCCAGCAAAACAAACAGCAGACTCTACCAACATCCCTCTTCCCCTTTACAGGCATCACTTTTTATTTTTAATAAATCAGGGAGGAGATTTTTAATAGATTCGTGATACTTTGCATCGGACTTATATACATTTACCTTGGTATTATGTTTTCCACTTGGCTGTCCTGCTTATTCTACCCAAACTCATCTACGCACTTAAATCACAGTCTCTGAGGACTTACACTGTGTATATGTTATTGTTTATTTGCTTGTCACTTAGCACTTCTCTAGAACTAGCTCATAATTTATTTTGACCTAATATGCTGCTCCTTAGAGATCCAACACTATAAATAAAGGGCTTTTCGGCATCCTAGAAGAATGAACAATCCGAGGTTCTAATTAGCATGGAATCTACTGGTGGTTCTTCTAAGTGTCTCTTCTTTCCAAATTGGGAGATTAGTCACAGGGATCTGAGGGGAGAAACCAGACGTTTAATAAGCTCTATCAATAAGAGGGGCAATTACAAAAATACAAAAGTTTCGCTGCCAGAAGATAAACTTACATTTTGAGCATTCGTGGGAGAATATAATTCTAGCTATATCTCCCTAAGATCACTAATGTTATATGACAAGTCATAGTGACCAAAAGAAAAATAGATTTAGAAAAATGTTGGTGGATGGGAACAACAAGCTAAACAAAACGGTCTGTGGTCTGTTCTGCATTGTTCAGCCCTTTGACAAAATGTCTAGGCTTCTCTAGGAGAAACAGGGCTCCGTGTTGGGTATGTGATGGGGTAGGGAGAATCAGGAAGGGTCTTCTAGTTTCCCTAGTTTACAGTGAAAATGTATTTAGATTGTATGTCTATAATTAAAGAAAAAATTTTGACAGAATTCATCCCTCTCAACAGAATTTTAAATAGCAGTGTTTACTAACATAAACATGCATTTATAAAGAATTCATTCCACAGAGGTGAAATGAGAAATGTTAATCAGTACAAAAAATTAATTAGAATGAATAAGACCTAGTATTTGATAGCACAATGGGGTGACTATAGTCAATAATAATTATACATTTAAAAATAAGGAAGAGAAGGCCGGGTGCAGTGGCTCACACCTGTAATCCCAGCACTTTGGGAGGCCAAGGTGGGTGGATCACGAGGTATCAGGAGTTCGAGACCAGCCTGACCAACATGGTGAAACCCTGTCTCTACTGAAAATACAAAACTTAGCTGGGTGTGGTGGTGCTCTGTAATCCCAGCTACTCAGGAGGCTGAGGTAGGACAATTGTTTGATCCTGGGAGGTGGAGGTTGTGGTGAGCCGAGATCGTGCCATTGCACTCCAGCCTGGGCAACAAGAGTGACACGCCATCTCATACACACACACACGTACAAAAGAGTGCAATTGAATTTTTGTAACATAAGGGATAAATGCTTGGGGGGATGGATACCCCATTTTCCATGACATGATTATTATGCATTGAATACCTGAATCAAAACAGCTGATGTGCCCCACAAATATATATGCCTACTATGTACCCACAAAAATTTTTGAAAAAAGAATTCATTCTATCTCTGTTATCATGCTGAGAAAATGTTTGTTGTTGTTGTTTTCTTTTGATTTTGTTTTGTTTGACATGGATATGTAGATAGAAGTCTGGCCATTGGTGGGAAAATTATAATGAAATGAAAATGTTCCCTAGGTTAATTTAATGCAGCACTAATTAAAATTTCTTTAAACATATTTTATGGAACTTGAAAAGTATCCACACAGAGCAATAAATGGGAAAGAATGTGCCCCCAGTTTTAAGGTAACAATAGCCGCCTTGTCTTGGCAGATGTATATAAAATGACAATTTTAAAAAGTCTTTGTTATTAGGTTATTATTGAAAAAAGTAGATCAGTGGAATAAGCAGATAGTTCTGAAATAGATTTAAAATACAATTAGAATTTAACATCTGACATACTAGGAGCAACCCAGGTGTATCAGAATTACTAAGAAATGCCACTTGGCAAATAGATAGCATGCAAAAGTGATTTAATATAGATGGTGTATGTTAAACTAAACTTTGGAAATGTCTAAACATATTAAAGAGCTAATCATATCTTTAAGTATAGGAAGCTCTATTTTTAAGTATGGGAAAATTGAGTTGCCTAGTATCCAAATCTATCAAATAAACACACACATTCAGACTACTTATGAAATTGATGGTGTTATTGGAAGTTTAAAGAAGCTAGGTTTGATAAGTAGAATTTCTAAAAACAATTTATAGCAAAATGTAATAAAAATAAATGTAAAAAGCAAAAACCAGAGTATGAAACATGTTGAGTACTTGATAAATATTTACTATAAAATATATAAATTATGGCTGTAATCCCAGGTCATATGAAAATTTACTGTTAAAGTAGCAACAGATGTTGTAGACCAGATGTTGGCAAACTTTTTCCATCAGACGCCAGATAGTCCATATTTTAGGCCTTATGGACCGTAGGTCTCTGTCGCAGCTACTCAGCTCCACCAATCCTAGCACAAAAGCAGTCATAGAGAGTAGTAAACAAATGCACGTGGCTGCGTCCTAGTAAAACTTTACTTATGGACACGGAAACTTGAACTTCATATAATTTTTGCATGTTGTGAAATATTCTTTTGATTTTTAAAGACTGTTTAAAAATGTAAAAACTATTCTTAGTTCACAGATTAGGTAAAATACAGGTGGTAGGCTGGATTTGTCCTGAAATCTAGAGGATGCTAACCCTGGCTTGTTTTTGGTTTTGACCCATGTCCCTCAAAGCATTTTCCTTGAAACAATAGCCTCAAGAGCTCGTTTCTGAAAAAAATAGATGCCGTGACGAAATGTATTTGGAAAACCCTGTGATCTGTATTACTCGCTTGAAAATTTCCAATGTCCCATAGTAAGACGCCTGATTAACTTTCACCAACCCAGTGAAGCTTCATCTTAACCTAACCTCATCCTCCTTTTTGTCCTTCACATTTCCAGCCCTGCAACACCAGTGCACCGCTGGGCCTGGTCTATCTCTCCGATGGCACTTGGTGCCTCTTCTTCCCTTGTTAACTACACTGCAGCCATACCGGCCTTCTGTTTTTTAACCACCGAGTACATTCATTCATTCTCACCTTGGATATTCTTCTGTCTGCTGTCCCTTCTGCCTGCAACGTTCTTCTGCAAGATCTTCACAAGGCTGGCCTTCTTGTTATTCAGTGTTCAGCTCAAATGTCTCCTCCCCAGGGAGGCCTTCTCTGGTGTGATATTCTAAAACAGCTCCTTCCATCCAGCACGCTTGCCCGCATGCCTGAGTTCTGTTTTCTTCATGGAATGTTCTATAAAATGTTCTCTCTGTGTATGGATACGTGTGTGTGTATCATCTCCTCACTGCAATGAAATCCCCATGAGGGCTGGGACGTTGCCCCTCTTGACTTTATTGGAACATGCTGTCTCTAGAAGAACCACTTGCCACCTAAAACAAATGCAATATAATTTTGTTCAGAGAGATTTCAAGAGATAGAGAAAGGGACAGAGATATGGTAGAGGTGAGGGAGAGAGAAAGTTTTATACAGATTACATTTTGAGAAATACTATGTCATGCAAAAGAAAACACAAATGTCAAATTATTACTTGTAAAATACATGTCACTAGCAGTTACAATGCAAATTAATCCAACTTAAAGTTTTCATTGCAACTCAAAGGTTATTCTAAGCAGCTCATGTAATTACATCCATCAACCGCTGATGTTTCTGTAAATGATTCCATTTATTTGTTTTTTGGAGAGTACAAGTAAGCCGAAATAAGCTATAAAATTGCTTATATTCTTTGACAAGTTTGGAAAATACACCCATAGAAATAATCTGAGGAGGGAAATGGTAGTTTTTTAAATCAGATTGATATAAACATTGGTTATAATAGCAAAAGATTGGAAACAATCATTCTAGACTATTAAAAATGGCAATAGTATATATTATATCAATATCTGGACTTGTGTTTATTGTACCATATTAAATGAAAGAGCAAAACACAAAATACGTGCTCTTCAATTACACCAATGTAAAATGTGCATACATCCACTAATCATAGCTAGACAAATTTAATTTGCAGTAAAGCGAGTTACATTTTATTTCATGTTTTTGTTGCAGTCTTTTTATCTCTAACATCAAAAAGTTGACCAAAAAAAAGAGATTGGAACTTGCTTGCACTGAGGAGAGAAAACTGGTTCTGTGCATGTTTTAATTTGTCTGAGGTCACAGTGAAAAGACTTAAATATCCTGAATTAAAGGTGGCAAAACTTGTCCTGTTCAGCCTTTCAATGTGTGTCTGAGCCTGTGGTCCCAAAGGCATTCTTATTTCTCACCTAATGCCCTTCATTGTAAGCCCTATGAGAAGCAGAAGGTTACTATGTACTATGAAGTACTTACATTAAATAGGGTGCTTTGGCATAAATTACATGGAAGACATTTGCTCCTACAACCTTGAATTTATTAGCTTTGTTCTGTTGGTTTCAAAGGTTAACAAACGCCTGCTGTTGAAAACTCTCAACAGCAAAAACTTTCCCAGGCCTAGCCCCGGTAGGATTAGCTAAGGGGCAAGAGACTGGCCACATATTTAGGGGATACACTGTGGTCCTGTTCTGGTAGGGAGTGAATGCTGAAGTGCCCATCTTAGTAGATGCAGACAAAGCTGTTTGATCTGCAATATGGGGATCCATTGGTGTGTACGTGAGGTCCATGGTCAGAGGAGAACTGTTATGTAATTACAGCATCCACAGCGTCCCACGCACCACCCAGCCTAGCCTAAAAGTTTGTACTGGGAAGTGGGTGTCATGAGAATAATAAGAATTAATTAGTGTTTATGAATAACAAGATCCATGAGAGAAAAGTACTGTGTAAGGGTAATATGTTCTCTTAAACTAAAAATTAGAGCTGGTTGGGCAGAAATATTATCATTTTAAAGTAAACACTGATTTTAATTCTTTTGAAAGTTTTGGATAAATTTTTCACCTATGAGTCAGCTCTATCTGAAGTATGCCAGGTATTTTGCCAACATATAAACTTGAAGAATTGAGATTTGACTTGGCTTAATGTATGTCAAATATCATCATCATCAAGGAACAAATATAATTTAATTGTCCAGTTCATTTATAGCTTATTTATAAGCTGTGCATAGTAAGCAAATATAATCTCTGCAAAGTATACTAGTTTATAGTCCAGGAATAATTTGTACCCCAGTATAAAATATAATGGCTAGAAATGAATATTTGAATTATTCAAATATTATTTTTCTTCTTGGCTTAAAAATTAAATTACAATATAAAAATATAAGTGCTATCAATTGAAATTTGTTTATAATTTTAATTTAATAGCTAGCTAGATAATGCTTTGTGTGTTATGTTTTTTTAAAAAAACACTGAAGGCAGAAATTAAATATGATTAAATTTACAAAGTTAACATGCACACAGCATTCATGATACCAGGGCTTACCTACATGACATGTGATACAGAGAAATTTTTTATTTAGTAGATTATTTGTAATTTTAAATGTAACATAGCTTGAGAATAAATTTTTAGCTGATGCATACTTTTCTTGCTTCTCAACTTGGATTTTACGTGTTGTATAGAACATAGGATTAATAGTTTTTAGCTGTTGAGCAGTGTTTCCGATGTTCTAATGCGTATTATTAGGCAAACAAGGTAGCATCATCCTATTTAATTTCGAATAATTGTTTTATTTTGTTTTGTTTTTACTATTTGAGAATTGTCTTTTCTTTGTAATTGTAGGAGATGTTTAGAATATACTTAATATTACACTAATTTTTTTTTTTTTTTTTTGAGACAGAGTCTTGCTCTTGTCACCTAGACTGGAGAACAATGGTACGATCTTGGGTCACTGCAACCTCTGCCTCCTGGGTTCAAGTGATTCTCCTGCCTCAGCCTCCCAAGTAGCTGGGATTACAGGTGCCCGCTTACTATGTCCGGCTAATTTTTGTATTTTTAGCAGAGATGTGGTTTTGCCCTGTTGGCCAGGCTGATCTCAAACCCCTGACCTTGTGATCAACCCACCTCGGCCTCCCAAAGTGCTGGGATTACAGGTGTGAGCCACTGTGCCCAGCCTACACTAATTTTCCTGTAATAGATGCTTAACTCAGTGGTTCACTCATTCACAAGCATTTTTGTTAGGCTAAATACCTCTAGCAGCGGACCTACAATATAAGGAAACATTCTGGTACCACAGACCACAGACATTAAGCATTTTAGTGTCGATTTTCAATTTTGCTTACATTTGATTTAAATTACTTGACAGCTCTTTACACTTTGTTCAGGTGTGCAAATTATTCTCTTCTTTAAATTGTATTTTCAATATAAAACTCTAGCTTATTTATTAAGCTATGGAAGTATGAAGACCTTACAGAGAGTTTTGTCATCCATTTACAAAGTGACTGACCTGGACGGAGGCAAAGAATACTTTACTTGAAAACTCATTGAATTATTTCATATTGAATGGCACATTATGGTATTTACAATTTATACAGTTAAAGAATGTTTTTGAGTACTATCACTGGAATGCTGCAAAATGGGGAATTAGACCAGGTTACCAAGGAGGACTATGGAGACTGTGGGTGTGAAATTGGAAGAGCCCAAGGAAAGAAAAGATCAAACCAAGAAGAGAAGCCGAAACGTTCAATTTGATGAAGAGAGCTAGTTCGTAGTAGATAACAAGGCTATTTGTTTTTGATCTTAGATTTTTACATTTGGTGAGCGCGAGATGGAAACCAGAATAGACAATAAATACGGTAAGAGGACAGAAAACCGAACCGGCACAGAGATGAACTTGCATAGGATTAGATCACTGATCTGGCAATATTCAAGTCTATGTATTCTGATGATTAACACCCTAAAATGAAAGAAGAATTAGGTGAAGTCACCATCAAGTGTGAAACAAACATTCTGAAGAATTTAG
>NW_016107722.1:671064-691153 GCF_001604975.1 Cebus imitator | reverse complement strand
ATCTCGGCTCATGGCAACCTCTGCCTCCTGGGTTCAAGCAATTCTTCTGCCTCAGCCTCCCGAGTAGCTGGGACTACAAACAGGCACGTGCCACCATGCCCAGCTAAGTTTTGTATTTTTAGTAGAGACAGGGTTTCACCATGTTGACCAGGATGGTCTCGATATCTTGACCTCGTGATCTACCTGCCTTGGCCTCCCAAAGTGCTGGGATTATAGGCGTGAGCCACCGTGCCCGGCAGTAAATGAATTTTTAAAAAGGATATTAATCTGCCTGCCAATGTCACTTTAATATGTGGGAATTTTCAAGTTGATCAGAGATTGTCTTAAATTTAAGCTTTGCTAGAGCAAGCAATATTTGAACTAGTCCTTAAAGACTTTCAATTGGGTCCTATTATGAACTGCATGTTTATCTCTCCCCAATTCCTGCAAATTCATATGTTGGAGCACCACTCTCCAATGGGGTGGTATTAGGAGGTAGGACCTTTAGGAGATAACTTATTTTAGATGAGGTCATGAGAGCTCCCATGATGGGATTAGTATCTTTAGAAGGAAAGGTGGAGACTAGAGCTTCCTTTCTGACTTTGCTATTGGCCATGTGTGGATACAATAAGCACATGAACATGAGCGAACCAGGGAGAGTGCCCATTCCAGATACTGGATCTGCCAAGTGCCTTGGTCTTGGACTTGCCCGCCTCCCAAACTATGAGAAATAAATGGTTGTTGTTTAAGCCACCGGACGATGGTGTTCTGTTATAACAGCCCAGACTGATTGAGACAGATCCCTTCAGAAGTTCCTGACCTGCTGTACTCAGCCTAGATGCCGAGGCCATTTTTTACCAGTGTCCTTGACTAGCGTTGCCTTTCTGTACAGATTTTTTTCTATAGGTTCCTCCTGGGACCAAAATAATGCTGAATTAATAGGGCAGTAGTCTGTAACTGTGCCACAGAGGGAAAGTAACCAATTTTGTAAATTGATACCTTGACCTTGCCCCTGAGCGGACAGTGCTATAACCAACTTAGCTAACTAGTCACAGACCTAAGTAGATGAGCTTGGTTGACTGAGGGGAAGCAATAAATTATGTTTGTATTGACCTTAGTAAACCTTTTAATTCTTTCCCACATGATATAGTTCTCAACAAATTGGGAAAATATGGCCTAGAGTCAGGTAATTGTGCAACTGCAGATCAGCGGCTGCGGCATGCAGCATCAGTTTTCTGCTTTGGCGTACTTGAACAGTTTCATCATCTGTAGGGACTGGTGGGGCATTTAAACTCCAGGCCACTCCCTCCCGTCAGCCCAGAGAGGATGCTTATTGTCCGCTGCCTACTGTGGTGGGAGGGTGCACATGGTCTCCTACCCTGCCACGGAGGAAACACTGCTCAAGTGTGTTGGGGTCAGGGCTGACGTGAAGAGGCCTGAAGTTCGTTGTAGCACATCTCCTAGCAGCTGGTCTCTGAATAGAGCAAAGAGCCACATTTTTTCCTTTGCACCATTCATTTTGTCTCTATTCAACTATTTAATTTGTAGAAAATTCATTCACTAGTCACTCAATAAACAGTTGTTGAGTAAATACCACCACATGCTGGCACTCTGCTGGGCAGTAGGCATCTTGAGTAAAATTCAGTTTTTGCTCTAGAGGAACGCACAGTCTATTCAAAGATACTGACATATATATACAAAATGGCTGTATTACTTGCCTAGGACTTCCAGAACAAAATACCACAGACTGAGTGCTTTAAACGACAGAAATGTAGTTTTTCACCACCTTTAGAAGCTAGAAGTCCACAATCAAGGTGTCACCAGATGGGTGCCTCTTGAGGTTTCTCTGTTTGGCTTGCAGGTGACTCCCTTCCCATTGCGTTCTTATGCGGTCTTTCCTCTGTGTATGAGAATCCCTGGTATCTCTGGGTGTCCACATTTCCAGCCTAAGCAATACAGCAAGACCCCCGTCTACAAAAAATAAAAATGTAGACAGACATAGTGGTGTGTACCTTTAGTTCCAGCTACTCAGGACGCTGAGGTGGGAGGATTGCTTGAGCCCAGGAGGTTGAGGCTGCAGTGAGCTATGATCTTGCCACTGCACTTCAGCCTGGGCAGCAGGGTGAGACCCTATCTCAACACACACACACACACACACACACACACACACACACACACACCAGTCGAGTTGGATTGGCACCTACCCAACAAGCCTCATTTTAACTTAATCTTCCCTCTAAAGACCCTATTTTCAAATCCAGTCACCAGTCACATTCTGAGGTACGGGGGGGTTCAGTCTGCAAAATACGAATTTGGAGGCAGTGGGGACAACTTAGCTTATATCAATGACATGAGGGTGGGGTAAGTATTAACACAGGTCTGGAAAGTTTTCTGTGAGTTCAGACTGTCTCAGGACCAGGACATACGTCAATTCTCAATATTATTAGAGTCTAAAGCAGGTGTCAGTATGGCAAATCATAGATGGAATTAGGCCTATAGACATGCTCTTTTTGGCCAGCATCATATTTAGAAAACTAAATCTGAATGCCTTTCAGGTGGAACAAACACTTGCCTCCTGTCTACATTTGCAGTTCCTGTTTGGCCCTTAGACATATTCGAGTTTGCGATCCCTGAGTAAATTCATAAGGAAGAGAAGCGTTTTCCTAACCATCTCATACCTGGTAGGCCCTCCAGCCCACATGGAGTCAATCAATTGTATAATTGTACATCTAATGATTATTATTTTGTTCATTTCTCTCTCTCCACTAATTTTCATTTAGTTTCTCTCCAGCCAATCAAGATTAAGAAATGGACCCGTTCAGGCACGGTGGCTCACGTCTGTAATCCCAGCACTTTGGAAGGCCAAGGTGGGCGGATCACAAGGTCAGGAGTTCAAGACCAGCCTGACCAACATGATGAAACCTCATCTCTACTAAAAATATAAAAATTAGCCAGACTTGGTGGCATGCACCTGTAATCCCAGCTCCTCAGGAGGCTGAGGGAGGAGAATTATTTGAAGCTGGGAGGCAGAGGTTGCAGTGAGCCGAGATTGCGCCACTGCACTCCAGCCTGGGTGATAGAGTGAGACTCTTGTCTAAAAAAAAAAAAAAAAAAATGGATTCATAATTTAGCCACACATTTCCTCCCTCCCTCCCTTCTTTCCTTTTTTTCTTTCTCTCTGTCTCTTTCTTTCTTTCTTTGTCTCTCATTCTTTCTTTTATTATTTTATTTTTTTTTTTGAGACAGGATCTCACTCCCACACCCAGACTGGAATGCAGTGGTATGATCATGACTCACTGCAACCTCAACCACCTGAGCTCAAGTGATTCTCTAACCTTGGCCTCCTGAGTAGCTGGGACTAAAGGCATGCACCATCATGCCTGGCTAATTTTTGTATTTTTTGTAGAGATGGGGTTTTGCCATATTGCCCAGGCTGATCTCATATTTCTGGGCTCAAGCAATCTGCCTGCCTTGGCCTCCCAAAGTGCTGGGCTCACAGGTGAGCCAGGGCACTCGGCACACACACTTCTTTTCAGCTGCTCCTTTAGCTACCTGAAGATTTAGCCAGTTTTGAAACTCCTACTTTAGGCCCTGTAATGTTTTAAACAAGACTTTCCCCTGCTACCGGAAAACTGTATCTGTATCTTCTCCCTTTTATTCTAATTTTAAATTACACATGGTTGTGACTGGTGATAACCAAGACCTATCCCACGTAATCCTTTAACATTCAGCTCCACTGCCAACTGGCAACGTTTCTTAGGATATCCTGGTGAACACAGCAGGGAGATACAATTTGATTGGCTGATTCATTTCCTACCAGGTCATAGGTAATCACCATTGAAGGTATGGATGGGAAAGGATAATTTGACAGGATATATTTAGATGCCTGCAAGACTTTATAATCTGGTTATTGCCAATTTTTCTGTGTTGGCTTAGAAATAATATTTTGTTCAAATAAATACAATGAAAATAAATGTTTTAAGTAAAATACGAAAAAAAGAACATTCAGAAGTAACTCAAGAAATGCAAATAAAGCAAAATTGAGTTATCACATTTGAACTTACCCATTTAGCAGAGATTCAAAGATTGGTGATATCGTATGTTAGCAAGAATGTGAGAATATGGGCAGGTGACTGCCTTCTTACTGTGTATTAAAGTGCATATTAATAATTATACATTGTTAATAAAAATTAGTAAAACTTTCTGGAAGGCAGCCTGATACTGGAGTTCAAAATTTAAAACTCCAGGGTATTTATCACACACACACACACACACACACACACACACACACACACACACACAGATAAACACAAATCATCACAGCATCAGACATAGTTGGAGTAAAATAACTAGGGACTTAAACATATGTCAATAAAGAATGGATCAAAATCATTATTATGCATTTATACAATGAAACTTTTATGTTGGCATTAAAAAGAATCCACCTTAACTGTAGTCACTGGCATGGAAAGATATTTCAATAGCATATTTTTAAATTGAAAAAAAGTGCAATTGAAAGCAACTCTATAGGACAATTCCATCAATATTAAGTTGTGTGTGTTTGTGTGTTTGTATCTTTGTACACAGATGTTCAAAATGTTTAGCACTGTAGTTACAATGATAACTTCTAGAAGATGGGATTTAGGTAATTTTTAACTGATTTTGAGAGTTTTTACTTTCTTTAGTCTTTCATAAAAACTAAACATTGTCTTTGTATTATAACTAGAAAAAAAGTATGTTAAAATATTTTTGAATAAAATATGCTTCCTAGGGCCAATGTATTTACTCAAAGAGTTCCATAAACTTCTGGCTTGCTCAGATACCTTGGTTTTATATATAAGCGTAACTCTTATATTCAGAATATTGTTAAAGGGTTTGTAGTGTATTGTGAACTTCCCTTTTAATAAACACAAAGTATTCCAGTAGTGGCCAATTAAATTAGGAATATAACACATACTCATTGAAGACAAGTTTCATGGGCTGAATTTTGTCCCCCCAAATTTATAGGTTGAAGTTACCAACCTCTAGTACCTCACAGTTGGATTGTGTTTAAAGATAGAGTCTTCTAAGAGGTAATTATAATGAGGTCATTAGGGTGGGGTAGTCTAAGCTGATTGGCTGTCTTGTAAGAATAGGAAATACCGGCCCGGTGGCTCACACCTGTAATCCCAGCACCTGTAATCACTTTTGTAATCCCAGCACTTTGGGAGGCCAAGGTGGGCATATCACGAGTTCAGAAGTTCGAGACCAGCCTGGCCAACATAGTGAAACCCCGTCTCTACTAAAAATACAAGAAAATTAGTTGGATATGGTGGCAGGTAACTGTAATCCCAGCAATTTGGGAGGCTGAGGCAGGAGAATTGCTTGAACCCAGGAGGTGGAGGTTACAGTGAGCTGAGATCGCCCCTGGCAACAGAGTGAGACTCCCATTTCAAAAAAAATAAAATAGGAAATACGGACATAGACACATGTAGAAGGAAGTCCATGTGAGAACTCAGGGAGAAGAAAGCCATCCCAAGGCAAGGAGAGAAGATTCAGAAGAAATCAACCCTGCTGGTAGCATGATCTCAGACTTCTGGCCTCCAGAATTATGAAGAATAAATACATTTCTGTTGTTTAAGCCACCCCATCTGTGGGACTTTGTTATGGAAGCCCTAGCTAATGAGTGCAAATGAACCTACCCCATCTGTACTTTCTATCGGGAATGTTGTTCTTGTTGCATAACATTTGAAAGTTTTTAAAATATATTTTACATGAATGGTCTTGAACAAATTTTGTTAGGTTGCCCAAATTAGTAAAAGAAAAATTGTACCCAGCAAGTGCCAACTTCACCACATTACACCTTAAAAAATAATCATCAAAGGTAAAATCTACAAATAACACAAAATAATTGAAATTATTTCAGCCCTAGATTGGGCTGGGTTTAGTAATTCTGAATTGCAGAATTCCATATCTATGTATATAAATTTTGAAATTGATATATAAATTTATATAATATATCATGTAACATATAATATAAAATTTATATAAATGTTTATAATTTATATATTATCTATGTAAATTCCACATCTACATATATATAAAATTTTGAAATTCACATATGTTTGGAATTCTGCAATTTTCATAAGATAAAAGTATTGAAGAGAAATACAATTTTAATCAGGGCTGTTTCTTGAGAAACTGAAGAGCCTACTGTTTTGTTTCATGTATTGTTTTAATGTAATATATGACTTTTCATAGGGGAAGGAAAAACTTGCACTCTGGAGAATTTAAAAAATGAGACAGTAAACCACTCTTAAATTGGTGGGCCTTTTACAATTTATAGTTCTAATGCAGTTCATGTAGTGATTTTTATTTAAAAATATCTCAAGACTTTAGATAAAGCTTTAAAGATTTTGGAATGTAAAGGCATATTTATAAATGAAGGTTTAATTTTACCAAAGGTATGGTAGCTACCTGATAGTTATGAGGTATGAAATCCTCTGGAAAAAAAAGCTACTTTTAGTTAACATGTGTTGGATCTTGTGTATTTACAGGAAATGTTTTCATTTAAGACCACTGATACATTAATAGTTTCCAGGCACATTTTATGACAGGCCCTAAGTTTGTTCTCTTTTGAACAGCTAGGAAAGGATGTTTTTAAAGTAAGCACTTAGATTTGCCTGGATCTCATTTATAAAGCAAGGGTCTTAACTCCAAATGCCTCTGAAATCAAACTATGCCCTGAGTAGTGAATTCCCCAGGGATAACCAAAGCATCTTCTACTCAGTTTCTCTTTACTGTCATTCAAGCTTCCTAAGTCTCTTGTACTCCTCTGTTTCCTTTCTTGAAAAGCAGTGAATGGATGCAGCTCTTGGCTGTCCTCCACCGTCTTCAGTTTTATTCATGGGCAGTCTATGATTTTACTTTCATCGTTCCTTGGAAAAGTGCTAATCCTAAATGATTTAGTACAGTTCTGGTTTAAAGCTCTGTGCTTATTCTGACACTGGGTTTTGACTGTCATTGTATTTTTAATGAGCATTTTGACACCTCTAAGAATTGGGAGGATTTGATTAGGTGGAGAAATAAGAATGTATTATCAAATGAAAGGGCTACCGTGTTCTCCAGAAAACATGATGTGCTTTTGATCTCAATCCTTTTGTCTTCCAGTGTGTTACTAAAGCCCCCTAGTGGCCAGGTGACCCCAATCAGGTGCTGAGTGCCCCCTCTTTGGGAAAGAATCCTAAGGATCTTCCTATCTCCAGGGCTCTCCGAACTACTGGAGAGGATTATTGGGTCCCAATATAGCCTGATTCCGTGGTTTAAAAACTTCTCAGAGAGTCCTGGCCTTTACCTCTGCAAGCTCCCAAGGAAGGGGGAGCCCAGCAGCTTCTCCAGCTGAGAAGAAGGGAGGTCACTGAAGCCTTGAACTAAGTGGTAGGGAATATTTCTACTGTTCCTGTGGAATGGAGAACTCATTAAGGTGCTGAAAGCTGTGAGCTGGGGCTCCCCAAAGTAGCTTCCTGGCTGTAGGTGTCTTATTCTGCCTGCACAGCATCAGAAGGAGGGAATGAAAAGAGTCTAAATTTCCTCTGGACCACCTCATGGGAAAGTTCAGGAAGCATAAAAATATAGTCTGAGGCTGGGATCAGTGGCTCATGCCTGTAATTCCAGCACTTTGGGAGGATGAAGTGGGAGAATCAGTTGAGCTCAGGAGTTCGAGACCAGCCTGGGCAACATGGTGAAATCCTGTCTTTACCAAAAGTACAAAAAATTAGCCGGGTATGGTGGTGCATGCCTGTAGTCCCAGCTACTCGGGAGGCTGAGGTGGGAGGATCACCTGAGCCTGGGAATTTGAGGCTTCAGTGAGCCATGATACCTCTCTCTCTCATATGTATATATATAGAGAGAGTCTGTACATTCACATGACTTAGGTGTCTTACTATAAAATCAAATTTTACAGTGTACACCCTTGAGGAATCACCTCTCTCCCCCAAGAACCCATTCATCTAAGCCCTAAGCCCATTTAGCCCCCATTTATAAACCTATTTATAAACCCAGAGGGACGATGTCTTCTCTGTATTCTTAGTGATGAGCAGGGTGTCTAGTATATAATAGGGGCACACTTTGTCTTAGAATGATTAAAGGTAATGGAATCAAACTGATGTAAAGTCTATGTTTTTGAAGAGAACTTCTCAGTTGTAAAAGATGCACTAAGCTTTTTTTTTTTTTTTTTTTTGCGATAGAGTCTCACTCTGTTGCCCAGGCTGTAGTACAGTGGTGTGATCCAGGCTAACTGCAACCTCTGCCTCCCAGGTTCAAGTGATTCTTATACCTCAGCCCCCCAGCTGGGATTACAGGCACGCACCACCACCCCCAGCTAATTTTTATGTTTTTAGTAGAGATAGGGTTTTGCTATGTTGGTCAGGCTGGTCTCAAACTCCTGGCCTCAAGTGATCTACCCACCTTGGCTTCCCGAAGTACTGGGATTATAAGTGTGAGCCACTGTGCTTGGCCACCAAGCTTAATTATATATATTTTTTCATGTGTGTGAGCTAGGTATAAGGCAGCATGCTAAGCATTTTGGATGATAAAGAGATGTCCTAGAGAGAATTAATTCCTGTTGCCAAGGAAGGAACTATAATCCCATGAAAACTACATGCCCGCCTTGATCCCATGCCCCCCGAAACTCCTACCCTAGTACTTCAGTCCTAGTCTGATTTCCCCCACCTTGGACTCGCCCTTTATTTCTGTTCTCTGCATTCTGTACCCAGGACTTGATGCAATCAACCCTTGTTGAGATGACCATGTTGTGAATTCAGCAGTCATGTTGTAGTCCTCTGAACCTTCATTTTGTTCCTGGGAACATTTGACACATGGAGCCATGTCCTCATTTTCCACTCTGCTCCCTTCTACTTCCTGGCTGCACCTTCTTGGTTTTTGTTGTTGTTGTTGTTGTTGTTGTTGTTTGTTTGTTTTTTGGCCAACATTCCCTTTCCTTCCCAAATTTAAGCACTGACTTTTACTTGGGCTCTATCTTGGGCTCCCTTTCCTTATGTTGCTTTTCTAGTAATGTTAATCATGGGAAGTACATCGGAAGCACCTGGGGAATTCTATATCTATATTGAAAGCTACACACATCCAGACCCTAGAAATTCTGGTTTATTGGGCCTCTGGTGTTTGTATTTTGAGAAAACATTTCACGAGTATTTCTTAGTACATCCCTTGTTAACAACCATGGCACATGCACGCTTCTTCTCTCTTCCTCCCTCTTGCTAGGTGATCTTATCCTCTCCTAAGGCTTCCATACACTGATGACTTCTGCATCTACATTTCCATCCCAGAACTTGCCTTTAATACAGATCACTGTATACAATTGCATTTTGGGGGAGCTCAGAGGCTTCTCATAAAATTCAGTGTATCTTGAATGGAAATCCTTACTTATTTCACCAAATCTGCGTTTCCTCATGTCTTTTCCATTCCAGTAAATGACATTGTCACTTGTACATCCAGAAAACAAGACATTCTCCTTAATTCCTTCTCCTTCATCCCCCACACTCAACGAAGCACAAGTCTTGCCAAGCCTGTGTTCTATATGCAATTGCTGATAAGCAACCATGTTTTTACAACAACAAAAAGACAATTTCAGATGATTCCACCTGCTACTGATCAACTCCGTTTTCTTTTGCCTATTCCAGCAATGACATCTTGGTTCAAACGCTCCTTCTTGCAATGGCTGAGATGCCTTTTGTACTGGTCTCTGTATCTGCTCTTGGCCCCCTTCTTCCATTATTTACAGTGTCATCACAGTTATTTCTTAAAACATGCAGACCTAATTACATCATCCTTTTACTTATAACCATTCAGGAGACTTTCAGAGAACTTAGAATAGTCTAAAATTCTTAAATGGATTGAAAGCTCCTATATCATCTGGTCCATTTCTTTCCTCTGCTGCTTTATTGTAAACACTATTTTTTTTCTTCCACTTTCTTCTATGGCCAAATCTCACTGGGCTTCTTCAGGGTTCTTCTGTTTTCAGAGACTTTGTACATGTAATATCCTTGGCCTGGTACACCCTTGATGAAATTTTTGTGTGGGATACCTCTTGCAAATCGCTTTCATCTCAGCCTAAGCATCACTTTTTCTGGGACACTTGCCTGATGCTCCCTTATTGTGGTTGAAGGCTGCTATTATGTAGCCTGAAACTGTAGTCCTAATTGCCATTGTTGTTCATTATGTAAATAATTCATTATTATTCTGCAATTATTTATGTAATAACTGTTTCTCTGTGAGACGAAACCTCCATGAAAGCAGGGACTATATTCATCTTATTTTCCCGTGTACTTCCAACTTTTAGCATGATGCCTTAAATTTGGTAAGCTTTCAATGCACGTATGTTGAATGCATAAATAAGATGAGAGTTAAAAAACAAATATCAGAAAGTATTTTGAAACATCATAAATGGAAGCATGAACAAAGCAAGTGGATGTTGGAAGAAAAAGAGAGAGAGCTATTATTCTGTTTTTTTGTTTTGTTTTTACAGACAGGGACAAGCTCCTCTCTCACCCAGGCTGGAATGCAGTGGCATGATCGTAGCTCACTACAGCCTTGAACTCCTGGGCTCAAGTGATTCTCCTCCTTCTACTTCCCACGTGGCTAGGACTACACGTGTATACCACCATGCCAGGCTAATTTATTTTTATTAAATTAAATTAATTGTTATTTTTGAGACAGAGTCTCACTCTTTCACCCAGGCTGGAGTGCAGTGGCACTGTCATGGCTCACTGCAGCTTTGACCTCCTACTTAGCCTCCCTGGTAGCTGGGACTATAGGCACATACCACTATGCTTGGCTAATTTTTTATATTTTTGTAGAGATAAGGTTTTGCCATGTTGCCCAAGCTAGTCTTGAACTCCTGGGCTCAAGTGATCCTCCCACTTCAGCCTCCCAAATGATGAGATCACAGATGTGAGTTGCTGTGCTGCCTAGTGTGTGTGTGTGTGTGTGTGTAGTCAGGGTCTTTAGGCTGGTCTTAAATTTCTGGCCTCAAGCAGTCCTCCTGCCTTGGCCTCCCAAAGTGCTGGAGTTATAGGCATGAGCCACTGTGCTGGGTCCTGGATTTTTAACAGGCAGTTTTACACAGAAAGCGATATTTGTGTTGGCACTTCACAGATGGTGTTCTTTTCCATGGATTGGAAGTGGCATCCTAGGCAGTGGGAAAAACAGGAGCAAAGGCATAAAGGCAGACAAAATAGAGTAAGCTTGAGGAATAACAAATGATCCAGTAGGCTTGAGGGTAAGGCGTTTACTGGGGAGGTCGTATGCATTGCTGAGAAATAGGGGAAGGAAGAGCAGAGGAGGGAGAAGCTACAGAATTTGAACTTGAAATTTCCAGCCATGATCCACGCAGTGTTCTGATAACTGATCTGACCTTGCTGTGCAGTGAAAGCTTTGGTGACAAAAACTAGCTAGGAAGATTACAGTAAACTTTGGGAATGACAATGAGAGCCAGAACTTGGGTTGTTGCAATGGGAATGCAAGAAAATATGGACTTGAGGCGAAGATTACAGAAGTAGCATTTCTAAAAGCTTGATGACTGATTCCAGAACAGCAGCAGAAAGAGACCAGACCAAGATGACTCTTACTTAGGTCCAAGCACTAAAAGAAACACGATGCCTTGGCAAAGAATTTCAGAATAGCCACCATTAGAATTTAAGGGACAATTAATGATTCCATCAAGTGTCCATCCTGCAAAAGCCACAAGAGTTCATTCATTAGGAAACACATTCACTCGGATTCCTTCCTTTCAGTCCAGAGAGTCCATTCTGCTGGCACCTTCCTGTGAGTAAGTAGCTGAGGTGATTTTTAAGCTAAGCTGAATTTTAGACTGGTGATTTTAAATTGTAGGGTTTTTTTTTTTTTTATTGCATGAAATTTTTAAAAATTCTTTCCTTTCCCAGGCAGTTCTTATGGTTCAGTCTGCTTCACAGGTATGCCTCAGGCTTCCAAATGACTATTTCACATTTGGTATGTAAACTGGTGACTCAGTATGTTGCTTTAGAACCAGATATATGTGGTTTTGCTTCACTTGAGGAATTCAGTAAAGAACATACTTCATGTCAGCAGAAACCCTTGTAAATCTACATAGAGAGGAACATAAGTAAGACCTCCTTTATAATCACATGCCTGCATGGAATTTGTTTCCTTTTCTTTATGGAGAAGCTCTGGAGTTTTCTCTAAGACCTCAGAAAAAAAGCTTATTTGTGCCTGTGAACTGATTTTGAGAAGGAACACCATTGTCATCTTTTTCTTGATTTTGCTCTTCAAGATTAGAAAATAATTGAAAAAGAAAGTAAAATTCTAGGGGTTGCTTTTGCACTTCGTATGTAACACATATGCATTTTCCCTCTAGAGGAGTACTCTGGGGAAGCTGGCTAGAAAAAACAAATAAGACACATGGCCTTACACAGTTTCTCCCACCCAATGGCTGAGCTTCTGTATCTGACTTAATGTATATAAGCTATGTGTCCTGAGATAAAAAGTCTTCCAGAGCACAAAAATATGGATAGAAGAGTTAGGGAAGATATATAGATAGATAGATATGTATGTATGTATGTATGTGTCTGTCTGTCTAGATACATATCTATACATGTACATATATATAATTGTGAAATAACATTTATGAAATTTCAATTACAATTTCAGCTTGGATAGCGATTAAAAACCATTACAATTTCAGCTTGGATAGAGATTAAACTTTGAAAAATTTCTACAAATAGCATCTCCTGGTTGTTTAGATTTTGGCTCAGAGAAATTGGGGTTGGTGAGATTAAGGGAAAGGAGATAAATATTAAGGGAAAGTTTTCAGATGAAATGGTCTCTGTTGAAGCCACCTGCCCAGTTTGCCATAATGGACTCAGTGGCCTGGCAGAACCTTTGTTTGAACACTTTGGCTGGATTGATGGCCTTGTATGGCTTTTGTGGTATGGAAAAAACACATAATTTATATTTTTCTGAGTAGAGTGCTGTAGGTTTCTATAAAGAGTCCTTGGCATCCTGTTGTCTCATGGTCTCTACAAGTGGACCTGGGGAAATTGTTGGACATACAATGATGTTTGAAACAAATTTAGAACTTTTAATGTTCACTTTGTGTATGCTACATTACAAAATTTTCCTAAGAAAATGATATATTATTGATCTAAATTTATACTTCAAATGAAAAGCATTTTATAGTGTCCTGGGGCATATAGTTAGTATTTTCTTAGTCTTTAAAAACATGTTCTTGTTTTATTTCTGACCTGAATAACACCATTCCTTGTGGGTACATGTATGTGTGCTTGTGCACACCCTTATCTCTGAAATTTGTTGTATTTTACATGATTTTATAAGACTTTTGAGACTACTCATCATGCCTAGTGGTCAGTGCATGGGGATTCCGTATCCCAGAGCACACGGGTCTTGGAACTCAGGTTGCCACCCGTGGGTTAAGAGTAGCCTGGTGTTCCACTCCTCAAGGCCAGGTATTTTAGTATGTCTTTTGGTGAGGACAACTAGAAAACCTTGCCCATTTAATTTATAGGTGACACTTTCTTGGAAGGAAAAACTAAAAGTGAACATAGGAGATCAGAATTAGACTTCAGAGTCATTTTGATAGGAGCTGCAGCATTAGCAGAGCAAAACTTTGTTCTATGGCAAATGCATCCCCAGGTTCGCAGAGCATTCCCTCTGTTTCCTGCTTTAACTCAAACCTGGCTGCACCCCAGGCTTCCTTCTGCTGGGGGCCTCTCCAGTGCAGGCTGCTTGCCCAGGTTTCTGTTCACTCCCCACTTGTCCTTACACACTTATGAAAAGTCCCGTTCCTCTGAGGTCGTCTCTACCCATCACTGTTTTGTACTGACCTCTGTCTCCTGATCGCTCTTCTCTCCCTTTCTACTGACCATTGATGGCTTTGGCATGCTCCTTTTTCATCCTTTCAACAAATATTTGTTCTTCTCCTTTTTTCCTATCATGATTAAAAAGATAGGCCAGGCGCAGTGGCTCACGCCTGTAACCCCAGCTACTCCGCAGGCTGAGGTACAAGAATCACTTAAACTTGTGAGGCGGAGATTACAGTGAGCCAAGATTGGGTGACAGAGTGAGACCCTGTCTCAAAAAAAATAAAAAAAAGGAAAACATATTCTTCCTTGTACGTAAGGTCAATCCCCACTCCTGGGCTCTGGATCCTATCCCCTCTGGTCTCCTTCTAGTCCACTGATTTTATCTACTTAACATCTCTTAGATTCGTTTTTCCAGCTCCACCCTCACGGCTTCCTTCTTAGTTCAACTCAACATAACCCTTCACAATCACTCTGCTCCCCTAATCCATCTCCCTGCACATGATATTACCTTTATCCAGACTGTCTTTCCTCATGACGTCAGAATGAGTTTTCCCAAATGTAAACCTGAGCATTTCACATAACGGCCTCTTTTCCTCCCATCCCAGGCCCTCCTTAATTGTTTGAATAAGGTCCAGACTCCCCAGCACAGCATTCAGGGCTCTTAATTGGCTGGCCTTTGCTCAGCTCTGGACAGAGATAACAAATCACCTCTTAGCAATTTAAATAGTGATATGGATCAATAAAGTCTCTTATGATAAAAAGTATTTTTTTCAAAAGACACTTTATAGTATATGCATAGCCTAACTTCAAAGCATCAGGAGAGAACTTTGGAACTTATGTCATCTTATCTTTATGGGCTAAAACTGTTTCTGACATTTGCAGAATCTTTAAAATCATACACCATAAGCATAGGTGCCTGTCGATGCACATTTGGACACTTTCTTTTGTATGGAAGATGTGATTCATAGGAGAGATTGGTAATTTAGAAGCCATGACTTCTAATTATGGGAAGCTTCCTGTGCAAGGCATGTGTTTAGCCTTTGCCTATTTCCTACGTGGTATGATGGTGACAAATCTACTATACCACCCCTGAGAGTGTTTGTGAAACATAACTAATGAAAATATTGGGCTATGTTATAGGATATTAAGATGCCTTGCAATAATATTTCCTGTTAATAATTTATGATGACTTACGAGTCCTTTGGAACTGTTTTTAATCACTGAGGTTAGCTCTTATGTAATTTAAGAAAGAATAATCAGATACATGGTGGTCAGATTTCCTGCTTCTCAGTTTTTGTAGTTCAATATATAATGCCAAAATAAAGCCGTGAAATTGAAAAGAACATCAGCTAATATTTAGTATTTATGAATATCATTTTGCCTTCACAACTCTTTCCAAACCTCAAATAATTAATTTATGCACATCTCAGAAGAAGGTGATGATTATCTGTTTTATAGGTGGGAAGAAACTGAAGTTGGTTGTTAAATGCCTTGCCCAGAGCCATAGAGGAGGGGGATGTTTTATGCCTGGCCTGGAACCTAGGCACTTCTGATGTCTAATTCAGCTGCATCACACTTTCTTTGAATAGTATTTAGTATCTCGGCTCCCCTAAGCAGTAACCTTGATTGTAGATTGAATGGACTTTTGTCATTTGATCTTTAATGGCTAGAAAGTTGAAGCTGATGTGTTTAACATGTTTTGTGATTCATGTGGCCTTCATGGGTCCCCTTCCAAAAAGCTCAGTTTATGGAAGCTTATTTTTTAGAGACAATTTTTAGGGAGAACAAAAGCGGATAGGGGAAGATGTAAAAACATGACATGACAGAAATTCTTTTGCTTCTCTGTTTGGGTGAGTGATAACTGATGGCCCATGTGGCTCCCAATATGAGACTTAAGGATTTTATGCTACATGTTGAGAGTGTACTTGCCCTACCTAGTGCACCAGGATTTTTCTAAGCTTCTAGGGAGCAGAGATGATGGTGTAATTCCTTTGTACCTGCAAATTGAGGATGACAGGTTAGACAGGTTGTTCACAATGCTCTTTGAAAAGGGAATGCCAGAGGTCTTAGATTGCTTGCATTCCTCGATTTACATAACAGATATATTCCTCTAAAGTTTATGTAAATGCAGTTATATTTTTAAAGCATCAGGACACTTTGCTTTTTAAAAGATCCTTGTTTGAATCCATTTGAAAGTGAACTAAACTATTGTGATATAGACAGTCACTTCTCAATTAATCTATTGTGCAGATTTAGCTTTTCAAATAACGAATTTTTAAAAACAGAGCCTTTCTGTGAACTTGTCACAAAATGCAGCAATACTGCTGATACACAATAGAAGGTAAGAGGGTCTGGGAAGAACATGATCTTTAGAGACAGAGCTCTCTGGATTGCAATCGAAATTCTATGAATTAATATTGTGTAACCATGAGCGAGTTTTCTCTGGTTCGTCGTACAAAAAAATTGCAATACCTTTATACTGGGAGTTTAAATTTGACCAAGTCATAGGCAGACTCAAGGCAATTCTAAGGCAGTTAATGTAGATTTCTCTGTTTTTTAATAGTTGCATGGTATTTCATGCATAGATTTATCATAACTTATTTATTCATTCTTTTATTAATGGTGCTTTTTTTCTACTATTAAAAAATGTTCTGCAAAGAATATTTTTATAATACATGTTGATGTATTGCTGTTATATATCTAGGTCAGATTTCTAAAAGCGACATTGCTAGGTATGTGTCCTTTTAATTTCGTAGATTCTGCAATTATACTCCCAATTGGCTGTACTATTTTGTGTTCTCACGAACAGTTTGAGTGTTCACATGCTGACACTATTGCTAAGTATTGCCAAACTTTCTCATATATCTAATCTGTTGAATGGCAAAAGTGTCTCTCTGTTGTTTTTATTTGTATTTATTTAATTGTGAATGAGCTTAGTAAACAGATTTTACATGAGTGTTAGGTCAAACAATTTTGTTTCTGGCCGATTGGAGAGAAATGAAAATCAGGCATGCAACTTAATCCAACTCTGGGGATAAGGACTTCCTTAATATTTTTTGTTTGTTATAATTGTTACAGTAACTTGCAGGAGGGTAGATGGATCTATTTAATCCCAACATTTTGGGAAAAAAACTAAAAAACAAGTGCAAGAAATTTTTATATCGTCTTCAACTTTATTAAGCCTTCTGATTATTAGATAAGCATTTTGTTTGTTTGTTTGTTTGTTCTGGGAACTGGAAATGACAGGAAAGCTTTTAAACAAATCCTCGAAAAATTTAACTTCAAGGAATGCGAGACTAAGATTTTAGAAGAAGAATGATTATTATTTAATTGAAAATAATTTTTTACCCTTGAGCTCTGACTTTCAGCTGGAGACTCTTTAGTTGCCATGACATTTTGATTGTTGTAAGTGATGGTAGTTATGAGTTTAATCACTTGAATTCTTGGTTTGAACAGCCCACAGAAATTTGAAGAAAATGACCCTTTAAGTGTGTTACTGTTGAAAAAGAATAATCTCTGTACAAATATTAAGTCTGATAATAAGCCTGTCTTACAGGCTTTCATTGTAATTTGTTCATTGGTTCTCTCTCTCACTCTCTCCTCCTTTCCCACATCCCTTCCTTCCTCTTTCCATCAGTCAAATTCTACTTCTTCCTTAGCATTGTAAGAAGCTTTTTTCAAACTTTACCTTATATTAGTCAAAAAAGAGAGGAGAGAGAGAGAAAAAAAAAAAAACCAGAACATAAAAGCAACCTCTTTTTAACTTACAAAAATACAAAAATTGATTGCAATTTAAAAAACCCCTCAGATTTCTTTTTGCTGTTAGCACCTCAAGACTGTAGTGTACTTTGTCAATCACATATTGCTATTTGGAAAACTGTGACAGTGGGATTCAACAAAAATATAAATAAGCATAAAATTTATGTCACTTGATAGAACCAAAACATTGTTGCAAAGAATCACACAGGTAGTGTCTTTCTGTTAACTAAGGGGTTGAAGTACTCTAACTGGCATCTCAAATCCTGTTCTGAAGGAGGGTTCATAATTAGAACAAGAAGATATAGTACATAAAAATAAGACAATGAAGTTAGTTCTATCCTATCACTTAGGTCATTTTAATTAGCATAATTGGGTGGGGAGGGGAAAATGATGGAGGACAGATGTAGAACAATGGAAAAGGATAAGAGGTGGGTGAAGGAAAGGTTTTGTGATATTAGGTTAGGTAAATAGTTATTAGATACGACATCAAAGTCTATAACAGAAAAATTTTGACAATGTGAACTTTATTCAAAATTTCTGATCTTTGTGCTTATTTCTCTGGTGCGCTGTGTGGGATGGTCTGGCTATGAAAAATGCTGGTGGACAAGAGGACTTTTTGGAGCAGGGGTGGCCAACTTTTAATCTTATGTCGTTTGCAAATCTGCAACTTAAATCATCTTTATTCCACCAAAACTTGAGTACAACCTGCTTATACACATACTTCATGTGAGTGAGTTTTGTTGTTAAGCTATTATTCTTTTGTTGGAAATCCTGGGTCGATGTGTTACAGAAGAGAGACAGCACACATAAGCCAGCTAAGTGATTCATAGATGAAACCACTTTCTGCAATAATCTGAAAGTTGTAGAAATCTGTAGGTGAGGGGGCGCTGTGGTTTGAATGTTTGTGTCCCCTCCAAAACTCATGTTGAAATTTAATCCTCAATGCAGCAGTATCAAGAGGTGGCGCCTTTAGGAAAAAATTAAGTAGAGCCTCCGTGAGTGGGAGTAGTGATCTTATAAAGGGTCTGGAGGGGACCAGCTAGGTACCTATTTTCCCTCCTTCCTTTTCACTAAGTGGGGACACCTAGATGGTACCATCTATAAGGAATGAATCTTCCCCTAGATACCAAGTCTGCTGGCACCTTGATCTTGGACATCCCAGCCTCTGAAACTGTGAGGAATAAACGGTTGTTTATAAATTATCCAGATTCTGGTATTTTGTTCTGTTTACAGCACAAACAGATTAAGACAGGGGGAAAGAGAACCAAAGGATTTTCCACAAAATGTGGATGATATGTTCCAGCCAATCCTATCTAGACTTTGAAAGTCATATCTATACACAGACAGATACCTGAGTTGCACCTTGCAGTTGAGAGGTGGTCCTCATATAGAAAAGAGAATGAACTTCTCTGCAAAAGAGAATGACCAGGAGGACTTTCCCTCATTCTGGCCCATGAAAGCAGATACAACTTTGAAGGATCCATTGGGGATATTGTATCAAGATTTAATTTGTGTATGCATTGGGAATATAATTAGTTAAGTGAGCAAAAACTGTTTGTTAAATAATGTTCCTTGAGGTAATTCAGGTTTTTATGTGAACATAAATTTCTATTTCTCTAGGATAAATTGCCCCCAAATGTGATTGCTGAGCTATGATAATTGCTTTTTTTTTTTTTAAAGAAACTGCCAAACTGGCCCTTCACCAAGATAATGGTGAGGGCAAAGGAGGGAGCCTCTGCCTCTCTCAAAGCCAAAATGAAAGCAAAGGCTGTGAAGGCCAAGGAGGCAAGGCTGAGGTATCTACAGCTACACACACGCACACCCCTACATGCCACTCACTTTCCAGCTGCCTGAGATGCTGTGGCTCCCAGGGGAGCCCAGGTTTCCATGGAAGACTGCTCTGAGGAGCTTGACCACTCTGCCATCATCAAGTTCCCCTGACTACTAAGTTGTCCATGAAGAAGACAGAAGATGGCAACACACTTGTGTTCATTGTGAATGTCAAGGCTAATCAGCACTGGATCAAGCAGGCTGTGAAGAAGCTCTATGACCTTAATGTGGCCGAGCTCCACACCTCTTTCAGGCCTGATGGAGAGAAGGTGTATTCCTGATTGTCTACTGACTATGATTCTTTGCATATTACCAACAAAATTGGAATCATTTAAACTGAATCTAGTTGGATAATTTTAGATGTACACTTTTTTTGCCATGAAAAAAAAAAGGAAAATGCCAAACTGTTTTCCAGTACCATTTTACATTCCCATTGGCAATGTGTGAGGGATCCTGTTTCTCTATGTTCCCACCAGCATTTGATGTTGTCACTATTTCTTAATTTAGCCATTCTGATAGGTGTGTAGTATGTGGTTTTAATTTACATGTTCCAAATGGATAATAATGTTGACTATCTTTTCACATGCTTATTTACCATCTGCATATTCTCTTTGGTGAAATCTCTTCATGTTGTTTTCTCATTTTCTAATTGATTTTTTTTTTTT
>NW_016107722.1:601548-670955 GCF_001604975.1 Cebus imitator | reverse complement strand
TTTGTAGAATACATGGTTTGCAAATATTTACTCTTAATCTGTAGATTTCCTTTTCATCCTCTTAAAAGAGTTTTTTGCATACCAAAAGTTTTTAATTTGGATGAAGTCTAGTTTATCAATTTTTTTTTCTTTTGCTATCAAGTCTGACAACGCTTTACCTCGTTTAGGTTCCCAAAGAGTTTTATTTATGTTTTCCCCTAAAATTTTATAGTTTTAAGTTTTACATTTGAGTTTATAATTCATTTTGAGTTCATTTTTATAAGGTATAAGAGTAATGTTCAATTTCTTTTCCTATGGATATCAAATTGTTCTAATGTCATTTGTTTAAAAAGATGCCAGTTGATTTTTGACACCTGTGTAAAGTCCACTCAATGGAGAAAGGATGATCTTTTCAACAAAAGACGCTGAAACAATTAGATATCCATATGCAAAAATGTGAATCTCAACTGATACCTCACACCTTGCACAGAAATGTCGCTCAAATGAACTGTAGATCTAAATGTGAAACTGAAAACTTTAAAACTTCTGGAAGAGACACAGAAAAAAATTTTTGTGCTATTGGATTAGGCAAATAGTTCTTAGATACGACACCAAAATCCACAAGAGAAAAGTGCTGGTAAAGTGAACTTAATTCAAAATTTCTGATCTTTGAAATTGTTATGAGAATAAAAAGACAGGCCATACATGGAAAATGTATTAAGCACATATCTGACAAAATGCTTGTATCTAGCTTATATAAATAAAATTCACGACCCAACTTTACATATACAAACAATTCAAAATTCAATAAGAAAATAGGCGGCTGGGTGTGGTGCCTCATGCCTGTAATCCCAGCACTTTGGGAGGCTGAGGCAGGCAGATCATAAGGTCAAGAAATCAAGACCATCCTGGCCAACATGGTGAAACCCTGTCTCTACTAAAAATAAAAAAATTAGCTGGTCATGGTGGCATGGGCCTGTAGTCCCAGCTACCTGGGAGGCTGAGGCAGAAGTATCACTTGAACCCGGGAGGTGGAGGTTGCAGTGAGCTGAGATTGTGCCACTGCACTGCAGCCTGGCAACAGAGCAAGACTGTCTCAAAAAAAAAAAAAAAAAAAGAAAATAGGCAAAGGATTTCAGCAGAAACTTCATTAAATAAGAAATTCAGGTGAAAATAAGCACGTAAAATGTGGTTAAATTATTTGTCACTATGGAAATGCATATAAAACGACAATGAGATACCACTACATATGTATTGGAATGGCTGAAACAAAAACAGCAACTTTGACAGCTGAGAACACCAAGTGCTGGCAAGGATGTGGAGCAACTGAAACTCTTACACTGCTAATGGTAATGCAAATCTCTGCAGCCCATTTAGGAAACATTTACTAGTTTTTAAAAACAAAGTGAAAATATACTTACTATATAACCTAGAAATCTCCCCCCTGGATATTTACCCAAGAAAAATGAGAATATCTTATTCTGTATGTAAATGTTCATAGTTGCCTTATTATTAATTACCCAAACCTGGAAACAATCCAAATTTCCTTTAATTAGTAAATAAATAAACTGTGGTGCAGCCTTATAATAGATTGCTATTCAGCAATAAAACTAATAATATATGCAACAACAGATATATCTCAAATGCATATGCTAAGTGAAAGAAGCCAGACTCAACGGGCTACAAACTATGTGATTTCATTTATATGACATCCTTGAAAGGCAAAATTATAGGAACACAAAACAGAGCAGTGATTGAGAGGGGTTGGGCATGAAAAGAAGTGTTAATTACAAGGGGGTAGCAGGAGGAAATTTTTTTTGATAATGGAACTTTTTGTATCTTGATTGTAGTAGTAGTAATGTGAGTGACTATCAAAACTCATAGAACTGACATCAATAAAAAGGGAATTTGACAATATGTTTTAAAAAATGAGGGAATAACATATTTGTAGGCCAGGCATGGTGGCTCACACCTATAATCCCAGTACTTGGAAGGCCAAGGCAGATGGATTGCTTGAGCCGAGGAGTTTGAGACCAGCTGAGGAGTTTGAACATAGTAAAACCCCTTCTCTACAAAAAATACAAAATTCAGTTGGACATGGTGGCATGCACCTGTGGTCCCAGCTACTTAGAAAGGGGTGAGGGGCTGGTTGACAGAGCAAGACCCTTTCCTTTAAAAAAAATTATATAGAGAAATATACACCACAATCTTAATAATAATCTCTTGAGTGGTAGGCTATTGCATAATTTCAATTTTTCTTTTTCCCTACATGTACCTTGCCATTTCCCATAATAAAATAAATATTTGCAAAATCAAAATAAGAGAAAAATTAATATATGCTCACTGTGTAATATTTGGAAAAGCTAGAAAAGTAGAACGTAAGAAAAGAAAATTATGGTAGCCTGATCCAGTTTTGGGAACTACATTGTTGTTCATTTCATGCCAGACTTTGCTTTCTATATATGTCTACACATTTTCCCAAATGACCTAGAGTTATTTTTGTCATTCTATAAACCTGTATGTATTATCTTAACATTCATGAGCCTACATACTTACCCGAAGAAATAGATCTCTGTTGTTTGCTGTGCTAGAGGCCTCAAGTGTGTGCTCCTGGGCCTGAGGCCTGCAAAGGCAGCCTTTTCCCCTTGGGGATGCAGATGTGATGCCATTTGATTGATGGCTTCAGTACAGAGCTAGTTACTATGTGAGTGGGCATTTGCCAGGTAAGAACTGAATGAATGCAAGTAGGCAGGTGACATATTTCCAAGAGGTTTATTTTCAACATAGGAGGTACCAGTCCCTTACTTAACGCAGTCTTCTAATAATTAGTATGTCTATAATTGTTCCCAAATCCATTATCATTTTTGGTTCCCTTTCACGTGTACAGTTCCTTCATTGTTTTTTCTTTGATCTCAGGTTCAAATAGAGCATTCTTTTTATTTAAAAAAAATTTTAATTTCATTTTGAAACACCATCTTGCTTTTTTACCCAGGCTAGAGTGCAGTGGTGGAATCCTGGCTCACTGTAGCCTTGACCTCCTGGCCTCAAGCAGTCCTCCCACTTCAGTGTCCTGAGTAGCTAAGACCCCAGTGGTACGCACCATGCCTGACTAATTTTTATTGTTTTGTGTAAAGACAGGGTCTTTTTATGTTGCCCAAGCTGATCCTAAACTCCTGGGCTCAAGCCATCCTCTTGCCTTAGCCTCCCAAAGTGCACTGGGATCACAGGTGTTAGCCACTGTGCCTGGTCCAGTCTCACATTCTGGAAGCTCTGATATGGTTTGGCCATGCCTCCACCCAAATCTCTTCTTGTGGTTCCCATAGTCCCCACATGTTGTGGGAGGGACCTTGTGGGAGGTGACTAGATTTGGGGGGAAGTTCCCTCATGCTATTCTGGTGATAGTAAATGAGTTCTCACAAGATCTGATGGTTTTATAAGGGGTTTTCCTGTCCTTGTGCTGTATTTCTCTCTCCTGTCACCATGTGAGGAAGGATGTATTTGCTTCCCCTTCTGCCATGATTGTAAGTTTCCTGAGGCCTCCCCAGCCTTGTGGAACTGGGAGTCAACTTAACCTCTTTCCTTTCTGAATTACCCAGTCTCGGGTATTTCTTCACAGCAGCATGGCAATGGACAAATACACTCTCCCTGTTAGATGTGCTTGTGTATGTACCAGCCTTCTTTTTTTTTTTTTTTTTTTTCTTTGATCTCAGGTTCAAATAGAGCATTCTTTTTATTTCAAAAAATGTTTTCATCAAATTCCCCCTTTGGGCATCTCCTTGATTATTCTCTGTCCTCTGGCATCTGACTGGTCTGCTTCTCCTAATTCTCTGTCTCTAGGCTATTACTCTATGTTTCTGCCTCTGTCTTTCTCCCTCTTCTCACTACCCTTTTTCTCTTTCTACTTAGACTCTGGGCATGTACAGAGAGGTCTGAAGGCAATCCTCACTCAAACTCCTCATGGTCAAAATATTTCTACTGGCTCTATATCTGGTGCCAAATATCTGTGATAACATTGCTTATGAATATAAATTGTCAAGTGTGAAGATTATAAGAGAGAAAGTTATTTAGATTAACTTTGCACTATCTTTTTTATTCACAGAGAGAGTCAATGTCATAATAGTGTTTAGGAATGAACACTCTGGAACCAGATTACTTGGATTTGAATCCCTGTTGTACCATGTGTCAGCCGTGGGACACTGGGTGAGTTACTTAATTTCTCTGTGACTCAATTTTCATATGTATAACAAAACAAGAAATTTTTTTTGAGATAGTTTCTTACTTTGTCTCCCAGCTAGAGCGCAGTGGCAAGATCTCACCTCACTGCAACCTCTGTCTCCTGGATTCAAGTGATTCTCATAACTCAACCTCCCAAGTAGCTGGTACTATAGGCATGTGCCACCATGCTTGGTTAATTTTTGTATTTTTAATAGAGACAGAGTTTCACCTTGTTGGCCAGCCTGATCTTGAACTCCTGGCCTCATGTGATCTGCCTGCCTTGACCTCCCAAAATGTTGGAATTACAGCTATGAGCCACTGCACTTGGCAAAATAAGGATTTTAATGGTGATACTTCATAGTGTTGCTGTGAGGATTAAACAGGTTTTATAAAAAGCATATAGTGGAGTGCACATTGTGAGTGCTACATAAATGCTGGCTCTCTTCGTTATGGGATAATTTCACCTCTCTAGGTCTGCTTCTACCATTCTTACCTCTAATGGTAGAAGTAAGAATTCGCCACAAATGCCAAACAAAAGTTGGGAATTGAACCAGTTCCCAAAAGAGGATTCTCTGTGATATTGAATGAAAACTAGTTGTCAAGGCAGAGGGCTTTGAGTACTGAGATAATAAAGAGGGTGTTCCTAAAGGTTTCAAAACTTTAAGCCACTGCCCCAACCAGAGTAGTTTCTTGGATGGCTTTGATCTTTGACCTTGGTGACAAGTGGGAGTATCAGGAGCCCAGAAAGCTGCTTGTTCCTGTCCTGTTTCATGTGTGAGACTGTGTGTATAGACATGAGTGTGAGTGTGTCAGTGTCAGAGTGTGTCCGTCAATATGTGAGTGTGGGATACTTTATATCTCTGCCTCTTTCCCCCTTCTTCTCTAATAAGAATTTATGGAAACCAATGGTAAATATAAATAGTAGCTGCAGCCCCATTCACCATGGGCTGTTAGTGACAGAGTGTAGGTGTGTAAGCATGAGTGTGAGAGTGTGTGAAAGTATGTGAGTGTATATGTATGTGTGAGTGTAAACAGCACATTATGTGTGTGCATATGCCTAAGTGTGAGCATGTGTCAGTATGTGTGCGTGTAAAGTGTGTGTATGAGTATATGTGAGTGTGGGAATGTGAAATACATGAGTGTGTGAGTGAACATGTACAAGTGTGTGTGAGTATATGAGTGTGTAAAACATGCTAATTAGGAGGGCAAGAAGGTCATGGCAGGAAGGGCGCCCAGCAAAAGGTTTGTAAAAGGCTTCAGAGGATTGATTTCTTTTTCTCAGGCAAACATTTGGATAGTGAAACTTCAAACATGAGTGTGAAAGTGTGTATGTGTGACTCTTCCAGTGTGAGAGTGTGTTGGCATGTGTGAGAGTGCATATAATCAGAGTGGGAAGCAGGAAAATGAGTTCTTCCTTCACCAATGCTCAGTGAGCAAAGTGGAAGTCTATGAACAAGTGCATGTAAAATGACAATACTATTAACTAGGAGCTTTGGCCTTGCTTCCCAGTTGACTCTTATTTGGACCCGGGAGAAAAATTATTGGCCAGGAAGAAAATGAACAAATATTACTTTAGCTGTAGAAATGTAAACTCAAGATTCTGAGAATCCTATTTTATCTTTCGTATTTTACTCTCTTCTATCTGGCAAGTGACTCCTGCCCAAATGCATGATCTCATTATCATTTCCAAAGAGAAAAGAGGCAACAAAGGGATATTTAAGGGCACACGTGTGATGGGAAATGGGCTATTTTCACAAAATGCACCACTGATGAGGCCATTTCTAATTTGACGAGATATTTCTAGCATGCTTCCATTAAAGGCAGCGGAATATGTTTAGATGAACTCTGCTTCCTTATAGCAGTGCTTTTTGAGTCTTTCTTATCTGACCCGAGGATACCTGTGCATGTCCTCTCACCAGAAAAAAAACAAAACACAACAAAGACCCAAGCAGACGGCAGAGGACTGAGAGACGGAGATTGGATCAGCAAAATTTTGTGCCTAGGAGGGATTTAGCCACAGATAAAATAGAGAAATTGGGCCACAGAGATAGGCAGAAAGTGGCCCTCATGCTAATTAGGAGGGCAAGAAGGTCATGGCAGAAAGGGTGCCCAGCAAAAGGTTCGTACAAGGATTCAGAATATTGATTTCTTTTTCTGAGGCAAACAGTTGGATAGTGAAACTTCAAAAAATTCCGTTTACCAAAAACTCAAAAATCACAAAATACTTAGGAATATATTTAACAAAAAGCATACAGGGACTCTACCGAGAAAACTACAAACCATGGCTGAAAGAAATTAAAGAAGATCTAAATAAATAGAGAGACATACATGTTCATGAGTCATGAGTCTGATAGTGCTCAGATGCAGGTACTCCCCAAATTGATGCACAGAGTCAATGCAAGCCCAAAGTTCCAAGAGAATGTTTTTTTGTTTGTTTGTTTTGGTAAAAATTGATGCATTGATAATAAAATATATATAGAAGAGCACAGGCCCTTAAATTGCCAAAACAGTCTTGAAGAGGAAATATTTTGTATAATGCAAATATTGACGACTAAGCTGCTGTTACTGAATGACTTAAGCTCATTTGGAAAAAAAGCTAAAATACTGATATGGCCAGGGGTGGCTATTTTTTGTTCCTTTTTTCTATGTGTGTTTTACTAATGGCTAATTCCAAAAACTAATGCAGTTGTAACTAGATTTGATTCTTGGTTGGTTTCCTTTTCTTCCTAATTCAAAAGTCAGAAAGAGTGGGGGTGGGAGGAAGTTAACAAAACAGATGATTTCCCCGCATGCTTCTGTTAGTTTCTACATGTATGGGTAAAAATTAAGCTCTAGCATACACAGCTCTCTAAATTTACTAACAAAATCTCTGTGTAAATCTTAAAAGGTGGTTTATATTTATAGCTGCTTCCTAATGTTTCCCTGCTTTAGTCCTCTCTTTATACATGCTAACCATAGGGTTTAGAAAACTGAGGCTGTTTAGAGAATGTTAGAGAATATTGGATTAAAGCCAGGATGTGTTAAACTTCTAAATGTAAATATCTACTAACAGCCCATGGTGAGTGGGAGTGCAGCTAGCATTTATATTTACCATTGGTTCCCATAAATTCACATGAGCTGGGCTGCAAAGTTAATCTGGATACAAAACTTGAATGGAGCTCCTTTACTATGTACAGTCTGTGAGTGGAAGTGAATGGTGATGACAGCTGCTAGAATAACAAAATTGAGGAGAGGAAAAAGGATAGCACAGCTCTCATCCCGAGCTCAATTGTAGCTAATTGGAGGACCAGTCTCCATATCCAGGCAGCTTGTTCTGGGCTCAAATGGCAGACAGATGCTCTAAAGCCCTTGGGCTCAGGTATCTTATAATTGTGGATCCAGCCAGGGACAAATTTGATTTGTAGCCCACATTTTGACCCCTCTATAGTAGCAAAGTGCTGTGAGTTGTTCCCACTTTGCCCCTCTCTTTCAGATTGTTTCCAGCACAGCCCCCTACTCCCAGTGTTGTCAATTTCCAGAACTACCTCCATATTTTACTAGCAGTCCTTCAGAGATTGAATTCCAGAAAGAATGATGGGAAAGAAACAGGCCTAGAGAAGGGAGCACAGACTTGTTGTAAAGGTCACATGAAGCTGCTGATCTGTAGTTTATTTGGTGCAAAAAATAAAGAACCTTCACTTGGGAGGTATATAGTTCTGAGAAGACCCTGCCTGCGCCTCCAGTGCAAATATTTATACAGATAAAGTTTAAAGTGATCACTGCAAGCCTCAAAACTTTTCATCTACCTGTTTTTTGTTTGTTTTGTTTTGTTTTGAGATGGAGTCTTGCTTTGTCACCCAGGCTGGAGTGCAGTGGCACTATTTTGGCTCACTGCAAACTCTACCTCCTGGGTTCAAACTATTCTCCTCAGTCCCCTGAGTAGCTGGGATTATAGGGGCTCCCCACCATGCTCAACTAATTTCTGTATTTTTAGTAGAGATGGGGTTTCACCATGTTGTCCAGGCTGGTCCGGAACTCCTGATCTCAAGTGATACACCTGCCTTGGCCCTACAAAATGCTGGAATTACAGACGTGACCCACTGTGCCCAGCCAGCTACCCAATGTCTTAATTACCTTTCAAATAATCAGCAGGTCCCTGCAAATACCTAACCATGTGGATCTGTAGGTACTTTAGAAATATGGCTCATAGTGATGGTTAGGCTTATGAGGTGGCACTCCCTGAGAAGCTATCTATCCAAATAGGGGCACAGCTTTAACAATGAGGAGCTCCTACCATATCACGGGTACCAAGACACTTTGCACATAATCAGTGTACAACATCAGGCACCACTTCTGACCTCTGCAGTTATTTATTTAGGTCAGAGCTATTAACACATGGCCCTGAACATTTGATCTTTCACTTTAAACCTGGCTTTTAAACCCAATTTTAAAAAGTTGTGAAATATAAAAGATAACATACACCTTTCATCACGCATTTTACTTATATCCTCAGACTCTCTAGATGTGAACTGTCTAATACAGTAGCCACTAGCTACTTGTGGTCATTCAACACTTGAGCTATGGTTAACCCAAACCTAAATATGCTGTAATTATAAAATGTGCACTCAATTCCAAAGACATAGTGTAAAAAATATAAAACATCTCATTAATAATTTTATATTGATTACATGTTAAAATAATATTTTGGATACAGTGGGTTAAACAAAACATATTTAAATTAATTTGACCTCTTTACTCTTTAAAATGTGTCCACTAAAATTTTAAAATTACATATGTAGCTTACATATTTTTATGCACAGCACAGTTCTAGATTTTTAACATTAGAAATAACATTAAGACAAACAAGAAATTAATTTATCTAGTTTATATTTTTACTCCTTGTTAAAGTGTCTTTAGTTTCTGATGAACATCTGAGTTGTAGCTTCTGATGAGCTTCTGATTTAAATACCTTGTATATAGTCCAAAATGCTTTCAGAATTACATTAAATGTTTTTATATATTTGTGTAACGAGAGCAAAGCAGTAGGGATTGTCATTTGCTTTTGGTTTCTCATCTGAACGTACTTTGTGCATTTGTGTAGTTTGCTACACAGTTTAGAATTAATGTAAGTGGCATTAACAGCACCCTGTGTCTAGTGGTGGCTGGAGCAGGAGTTGTGTGTGATGTCCATGATGATGGCGAAACTGTCCTTGCAGGGTGTTCCAGTGGTATGATCCTAGGGATTAATTGCCCAGCTCTCTTCATTTCCTGCTTTTTTTTCTGAGTCTAATTCTTCGTACTTTCTGTTGATTCCTTGAAATCTTCCCAACAAATTTATTTTCTGTATAAGTAAGCCATAAATGGTTTTATTTTCATTGAAGGCCGGTTCACACAAGTCTTCAGACCACTTTTATTGACAAATTTTACCCTTCTTACCACCTTATTAAATACAATGAGAAAACTGAGTCAGAAACTCTTTGGGGGTAATGTGTTCTTAGTGAATGATGCAAACAAATTCTTCAGCATTGAAATTTTTCGTTGTTTGTTGCTGGAATTTGTTACATTCTGTTGAATAATGTTGTGATTTGTTCTAGTGCATAGTGAAGTGACTCAGAATCATTTGGATACTTTTGAGGCTTGCTTTTAAACCTTATCAGTGTGAGTCTAGAGTAATATTTAGTCCAGGGCTAATTTAACCACACTACTAAGGCAATATCCATTGAGGATTATACCCAGTATCCCATGTATTATGAAGTTTTTTTGGGGGAGAACCTGAATTATTCTCAGCCCTGTGTGAATGCTAGAAGTTTGCTTCTTCCTTTCCTTTTCTCCACACCTCACGTAGTTTTCTTTCATGCATAAGGAGGATAGCACTAAACAAAAAACTTTAGGGTACACTCCTCCCAATCTTCAGAGCTCTCTGTCTGGCTTTCTGCCTTAACTGTCTCGGCCTCCTGATAACTCCAGTCTCTGTCCCCCTACCTCAGTGAGACCATTAGGCTGTGTTTGGTTCCTCATTCTGCCCTACAACATGGGAATTCCCTTTAGGTAGTAAGCTGCTTAATGCAAGGCTCACCTTGTTTATTTCCCCTTTCTTAGGGATCACAGTCTTACACTTCTTTTTGTCTGGTATCAAAAACCATTGTTCCCTGTATTTTGTCAAGTTTTGTAGTTGTTTAATATGGGAGTGTAAAGTTAGCTCCTGTTATTTTATCTTCATTGAAAGAAAAAATCTTCTTCTAGAATTTGACTTTTATGACAATAGGGCCTTCTTTAGTCTTGTCCATCTTTATGCTAAAGCCACCATGTAGAACTCATTCAATAAATATTTGTTGAGTAAATAGTGTAGAGTGGTATTTTAGGATGGAGAAGAAGATCTTGAAGAGGGCTACCTCTCTCGCTGTTTTATAGTCTTTAGACGTAGCCACAAATGTCCAGGTATCTCTACATTGTTTCCTAGTTCATTTCACACTTATTAAAAACCTAAGCTTTAAATATATTCTTGATTAGATATTTGTTATTAAGCATGTTGCAAGTTAATATAACTTGGCAGACAAGTTATAAATCTGCTATTTTGAACTTCTTACAATGTGTGGTTTGATATAAATCTTTCAAAAATACATTTTTGAAAAAGAACTGAGATATTTTTTAAAGCAACTTTGTTATGTATAAACAAAAAAGACAAAAATGTAATACACCTTTACGTATCCATACCCAGCTTCAACAATTATCAACCTTTTGCCAACTTTATTTCATCTATTATTCCCAATTTTTTTTGCTAAAATATTTTTTAAAAGTCCAGACTCTTGCCCATTCACCCATGAATACTTTTTGATTAAAAATCAGATTTGACCTTGTCTAGATGTCTATATCAACTCCTGACCTACTATATGAGCTTTGCCTTTTAAAGTGATTCTAAAATTGAGATGGACTTTGAAGGAAAATTTAAGCAATTATATTTTTGCTTCTTGATTAACATTTCCTTATTTTATGAACAATTCATTATATTGCTTCTCATCAAGCTCTCTTTTTAATTTAAAAAGTTCTGGTCATTTTCTTCTAAAATTTGCAGAGTTGGTTTTAGAGGGTGCTAAAAGTCATGGTTTATACAGTTACTGCTTAGATTTTTATTTTAAAAGAAGTAGTATCAAGATTTAACATTATTGAATTACAAGGATAATCAACTCCATTTTTTAAATACTCATATAAGTAGTAAATTTCATGTGTTTAGATTAGGTAGGATCACTGTTAGCCTATGTGGAGTGTGTACATATTAGACAAAGCATCCCTTCTGGGCAGAGAAGCATAGACATCTTGACGCTAATGAAGCTGATGTGTTAGGACCCCTCATTTGCATGATCCCCTTCTAAAGACCTGGAAAGGGACCAAGTGATGGCTCACAAAGTTTATTAAAGATGATCAGTGAAGGCATGGTGGCTCATGCCTGTAATTCCAGCACTCTGGGAGGCCAAGGCGGGTCCAGGAATTTAAGACCAGCCTAAGCATCGTGATGAAACCCAGTCTTTACAAAAAAATAGAAAAACTTGCTGAGAGTGGTGGTGCATGTAGTCCCAGCTACTCAGGAGACCGAGAGGTGGGAGGATTGCTTGAGCCCCAGGAGGGTTGAGGCTGCAGTGAGCCATGACTGCACCACTGACTCCAGCCTGGGTGATAGAGTGAGACACTGTCTCAAAAAAAAAAAAAAAAAAAAAAAAAAAAAAAAAAAAAAAAAAAAAAGAAAACCTTTTTAAAAAAAAAAAAAAAAAAAAAAAAAAAAAGATGATTAATGAATTATTTGTCAATTGGAATCTAGTCTGTTTTATGGATTTTGTACACTTATTGGTCAACAAATATATTAGTTTCTCATTGTGAAGTTGCAAGCTATCAGTTTCTAGACTCCTAGAAAGATAAATCATATTTTAAATATAAAATTCCTTTAGTTATATTTAATATTTACAAAATGACAAAATGATCCTAATACAGTATAGTATTTCAAAATGCATTGAGAAATGCATTATAAGAGAATTATATTCAGGTTAGCTTCTGGATTAAGAATGATTATTCTCTCTTTTTGGGACAGGATCTTGCTCTGTTACCCAGGCTGGAGTGCAGTGGCGTTATCATGGCCCATGGCAATTTCAAGCTCCCGGGCTCAAGTGATTCTTCCACTTCAGCCTCCTGAGTAGGTAGGACCACAGGCATGCACCACCCCATCTAGCTATCTTCGCAATTATTTTTTGTAGAGATAGGGTCTGGCCATGTTGCCCAGGCTGGTCTGAAATTCCTGGGCTCAAGTGATCCTCCCGCCTCAGCCTCCCAAAGTGTTGGGATCACAGACATGAGCCACCATGCTTGACCAAGAATGATTGTTTTCTAATATGGTATATTCACTATGAATGAAATGTTCTGAACATGGATTTCACAGTGTCTTTTTTGGAATCGACCTTACTGACTTTGTTTTTTACACTTCCTATATAGTAACTCTCAGTTTGCCGAGTACTAGGTTAGCCAGAATATCCCATTTCAAACCCAAAGAACAACAGAAACAATAGCAAACCACTGCCGCCCCTGCCAGATTTAGTGATATGCTTTCTCCATTAACGCTTGACTACACAGCTGAATAATTTTCTCTTCTAAAAGTTGTGCTCCTCCCACCATAGATTCAGGTCCTACCTGATTTAAACCTCAAAACAGATTCTCAATGTTTGTATTAAAAGTCTGGTGTGACTGACTAATCTAATGGTTACCTTTAGGAATGAATGTTTTAAGTGCCTACTCCATTATCAAGTAAAATAAAACCCCATGTAATCTTCATTAAAGCCACTGCAAATTGTATATTGATAGTGTCTGTTCCTGCCACCAGACTGTGAGCCTGGGGTGTGTCTTGAGGTTGTTATATTCCACTTTGTTTTCTCTGATTCATCCAGCCCAAGACTTTGCATGTGGTGAGCACTCCAAAATGTTTATGGATTAGAAATAAATAAACACATTTCAAACAGGATTTGGAAAGCACTTCCTTTACAGATGCTGTGGCAGGTCTCAGATGGCTCCAGCAAGGCCTTCCAGAGCTCCCTGCTATGCACACAGACCTGTGTTAAACAGAACTGAAGAAGAATGGAATAAGAGTTATGATCCTGGCTTTGTTTAAGAACTGAGACTGAAATGTATAAGCCCTCTGGACCAAAAGATGGGGGTAGAGGAAGGGCATTTGGTGGAAAAGTCTTGGATTTCCAATTAGGACCTGATGCTTCCAGATGGAATTCTCATCTATTTTTGGACCTCATTTCCATATCTGTCAAATATAGGTATATATTGTGGGCTAGTGAATAAGGCAAGACACCTGTGCTCCGCAAATGTTAATGTGCACTTGAATTTGCTGGGCTTCTTGATAAAATGCATATTCTGGTTCTGCAGGTCTTGGGTGGGGTCTGAGATACTCTTTCTCTCATGAGTTCCCAGATGATGCCAGTACTGCTGATCAATGGGCCACACATTGAGTGAAGAGGCAAGGACCTGTTAAATTCATTTTTGCATGTCTGATCCTCTAAATGGAATAAAGCACACCCTTAATAATTGTCTGCTGAAAAAAAGAATAAAACAGTTCAGTATTTCATACCCAAATAGTACAACTTTCAGGGCGGAACAAGGCCGTTAGAGAAGAGAAGGACTTTGAATTGCAAACACTTCACTTTCTTTTTTTCAATTGCATTTTAGTTTTGGGGGTACACGTAAAGAACATGCAAGATTGTTGCATAGGTACACACATGGCAGTGTGGTTTGCTGCCTTCCTCCCCATCATCTGACATTTCTCCCCATGCTATCTCTCCCCAACTCCCCACCCCCCACTGTCCCTCCCCTGTTTCCCCACGACAGACCCCAGTGGCTCCTCTCCCTGTGTCCATGTGTTCTCATTGTTCAACACCCACCTATGAGTGAGAACATGTGGTGTTTGATTTTCTGTTCTTGTGTCAGTTTGCTGAGAATGATGGTTTCCAGGTTCATCCATGTCCCTACAAAGGACACAAACTCATCGTTTTTGATGGCTGCATAATATTCCATGGTGTATATGTGCCACATTTTCCCTGTCCAGTCTATCATCGATGGGTATTTGTGTTGGTTCCAGGTCTTTGCTATTGTAAACAGTGCTGCAATGAACATTCGTGTGCATGTGTCCTTACAGTAGAACGATTTATAATCCTTTGGATATATACCCAGTAATGGGATTGCTGGGTCAAATGGAATTTCTATTTCTAGGTCTTTGGGGATTCCCCCCCCGTTTTTCCCCATTGTTTGACTTGTTTTCCCTTCCCCCCACCGTTTTAAAGGGTTTCTTTTTTTTCCCCACCTTTTCCGGCTTTTTTTTTTTCCGATTTTTTAATGATCGCCATTCTAATTGGCATGAGATGGTATCTCAATGTAGTTTTGATTTGCATTTCTCTAATGACCAGTAGTAATGAGCATTTTTTCATATGTTTTTTGGCCTCATATATGTCTTCTTTTGTAAAATGTCTATTCACATCCCTCACCCACTTTTGAATGGGCTTGTTTATTTTTTTCTTGTAAATCTGTTTTAGTTCTTTGTAGATTCTGGATATCAGTGCTTTGTCAGATGGGTAGACTACAAAAATTTTTCCCATTCTGTTGGTTGCCGATTCACTCTAATGACTGTTTCTTTTGCCATGCAGAAGCTGTGGAGTTTGATTAGGTCCCATTTGTCTATTTTGGCTTTTGCTGCCAATGCTTTTGGTGTTTTGGTCATGAAGTCCTTGCCTATGCCTATGTCCTGACTGGTTTTGCTTAGATTTTCTTCTAGGGTTTTTATGGTGTTAGGTCTTATATTTATGTCTTTAATCCATCTGGAGTTAATTTTAGTGTAAGGTGTCAGGAAGGGGTCCAGTTTCTGCTTTCTGCACATGGCTAGCCAGTTTTCCCAACACCATGTATTAAACAGGGAATCCTTTCCCCATTGCTTGTTTTTTTCAGGTTTGTCAAAGATCGGATGGTTGTAGATGTGTAGTGTTGCCTCCAAGGCCTCTGTTCTGTTCCATTGGTCTATATCTCTGTTTTTGTACCAGTATCATGCTGTTTTGATTACTGTAGCCTTGTAGCATACTTTGAAGTCCAGTAGTGTGATGCCTCCCGCTTTGTCCTTTTTGCTTACAATTGACTTGGCTATGCGGGCTCTCTTTTGGTTCCATATGAAGTTTAAGGTGGTTTTTTCCAGTTCTGTGAAGAAGGTCATTGGTAGCTTGATGGGGATAGCATTGAATCTGTAAATTACTTTGGGCAGTATGGCCACTTTCACGATATTGATTCTTCCTAACCATGAACGTGGACTGTTTCTCCATCTGTTTGTGTCCTCTGTTATTTCATTGAGCAGTGGTTTGTAGCTCTCCTTGAAGAGATCCTTACAATCCCTGTTAGTTGTATTCCTAGGTATTTTATTCTCTTTGCAGCAATTGTGAATGGCAGTTTGTTCTTGATTTGGCTTTCTTTAAGTCTGTTATTGGTGTATAGGAATGCTTGTGATTTTTGCACATTGATTTTGTATCCTGAGACTGCTGAAGTTGCTTATCAGTTTCAGGAGATTTTGGGCTGAGATGATGGGGCCTTCTAGATATATAATCATGTTGTCTGCAAATAGAGACAATTTGACTTTCTCCTTTTCTGTTTGAATACCATTTATTTATTTTTCTTGCCTGATTGCTCTGGCTAGAACTTCCAGTACTATATTGAATAGGAGTGGTGAGAGCGGGCATCCTTGTCTAGTGCCTGATTTCAAAGGGAATGCTTCCAGTTTTTGCCCATTCAGTATGATATTGGCTGTTGGTTTGTCATAAATAGCTTTTATTTTGAAATACATTCCGTCAATACCTAGTTTATAGAGGGTTTTTAGCATAAAGGGCTGTTGAATTTTGTCAAAGGCCTTCTCTGCATCCATTGAGATAATCGTGTTTTTTGTCTTTGGTTCTGTTTATGTGGTGAATTACGTTTATAGACTTGCGTATGTTGAACCAGCCTTGCATCCCCGGGATGAAGCCTACTTGATCATGGTGGATAAGCTTTTTCATGTGCTGTTGCAATCAGTTTACCAGTATTTTATTGAAGATTTTTGCATCTATGTTCATCATGGATATTGGCCTGAAGTTTTCTTTTCTTGCTGAGTCTCTGCTGGGTTTTGGCATCAGGATGATGTTGGTCTCATAAAATGATTTGGGAAGGATTTCCTCCTTTGGATTGTTTGGAATAGTTTCAGAAGGAATGGTAGCAGCTCCTCTTTGTGTGTCTGGTAGAATTTGGCTGTGAATCCATCTGGACCTGGGCTTTTTTTGGGTGGTAGGCTCTTAATTGCTGCCTCAACTTCAGACCTTGTTATTGGTGTATTCAGGGTTTTCACTTCTTCCTGGTTTAGGCTTGGGAGGATGCAAGTGTCCAGGCATTTATCCATTTCTTCCAGGTTTACCAGTTTATGTGCATAGAGATGTTCGTAATAATCTCTGACGATGGTTTGTATTTCTGTGGAATCTGTGGTGATATCCACTTTATTGTTTTTTATTGCATCTATTTGATTATTCTCTCTTTTCTTTTTTATTAATCTGGCTAGTGGTCTATTTTATTGATCTTTTCGAAAAACCAGCTCCTGGATTTATTGATTTTTTGAAGGGTTTTTTGTGTTTCTATCTCCTTCACTTCTGCTCTGATCTTAGTTATTTCTTATCTTCTGCTAGGTTTTGAATTTTTTTGATCTTGCTTCTTAGCTCTCAATTTTGACGATAGGGTGTTGATTTTAGATCTTTCCTCACTTCTCTGGTGGGCATTTATTTTTGTAAATTTCCCTCTAGACACCACTTTAAATGTGTCCCAGAGATTCCGCCGTCCCTTTATTTTGAGGCTTTGTGTATCCTTGCATGTGAGATGGGTTTCCTGGATACAGTACACTGATGGGTTTTGGCTTTTTATCCAATTTGGCAGTCTATGTCTTTTGATTGGGGCATTTAGTCCATTTACATTTAGGGTCAATATTGTTATGTGTGAATTTGATCCTGACATTTTGATGCTAGCTGGCTGTTTTGCCCATTAGTTGATGCAGTTTCTTCATTGTGTTGATGCTCTTTACCCTTTGGTTTGTTTTTGGAGTGGCTGGTACTGGTTGTTCCTTTCTATGTTTAGTGCCTCTTTCAGGAGCTCTTGTAAAGCAGGCCTGGTGGTGATGAAATCTCTGAGTACTTGCTTGTTTGCAAAGGATTTTATTTTTCCTTCACTTAGGAAGCTTAATTTGGCTGGATATGAAATTATGGGTTGAAAGTTCTTTTCTTTAAGGATGTTGAATATTGGCCCCTACTCTCTTCTGGCTCTTAGGGTTTCTGCTGAGAGATCTGCAGTGAGTCTGATGGGCTTTCCTTTGTGGGTAACCTGAATTTTCTGGCTGCCCTTAGCATTTTCTCCTTCATTTCAACCCTGGTGAATTTGACAATTATGTGCCTTGGGGTTGGTCTTCTTGAGGAATATCTTTGTGGTGTTCTCTGTATTTCCTGGACTTGAATATTGGCCTGCCTTGCTGGGTTGGGGGAGTTTTCCTGGATAATATCCTGAAGAGTATTTTCCAGCTTGGATTCATTCTCTCTGTCACATTCAGGTACACCTATCAAACGTAGATTAGGTCTTTTCACATAGTCACATATTTGCTGGAGACTTTGTTCATTCCTTTTTACTCTTTTTTCCTCTAATCTTGCCTTCTTGTTTTATTTCATTGAGTTGATCTTCAACCTCTGATATCCTTTCTTCTGCTTGGCCAATTTGACTGTTGAAACTTGTGCATGCTTCGTGAAGTTCTCGTGTTGTGTTTTTCAGCTCCATCAATTCACTTATATTCCTCTCTAAATTGTTTATTCTCGTTAGCATTTCATCAAATCTTTTTTCAAGATTCTTAGTTTCTCTGCATTGGGTTAGAACATGTTCTTTTAGCTCAGAGAAGTTTCTTATTACCCACCTTCTGAAACCGGATTCTGTCAATTCATCATACTCATTCTCCATCTACCCTTGTTCCCTTGCTGGTGAGGAGTTGTGATCCTTTGTAGGAGGAGAGGCGTTCTGGTTTTGGGTGTTTTCATCCTTTTTTTGCTGGTTTCTTCCCATCTTTGTAGATTTATCCACCTGCCATCTTTGTAGTTGTTGACTTTCAGATTGGGTCTCTGAGTGGACGTCCACTTTGTTGATGATGAAGTTATTTCTTTCTGTTTCTTAGTTTTCCTTCTAACAGTCTGGCACCTCTGCTACAGGACTGCTGAGGTCCACTCCAGACCCTGCTTGCCTGGGGATCACCTGCAGTGGCTGCAGAACAGTAAGGGTTGCTGCCAGTTTCTTCTTCTGCTATCTTTGTCCCAGAAGGATACCCGTCAGATGTCAGTGTGAGCTCTCCTTTATGAGGTGACTCTTTGGATATATGGGGGTCAGGGAGCTGCTTGAGGAGATAGTCTGTCCTTTATAGGAGCTCAAGTGCCGAGCTGTGAGCTCTGTTGTTCATTCAGAGCTGCTGGGCAGGTATGTTTAAGTCTGCTGCAGCAGAACTCATAAACCCACCCCCACCCCTTTTTTTTCCCAGGTGCTGTGTCCCAGGGAGTTAGGGCTTTATTTATGAGTTTCTGTTGTGCTGCTTCCTTTTTTCAGGGCTGCCTTGCCCAGCGAGGAGGCAGCCCAGTCACTGTCTGCCTGCAGAGGCTTTGCTGAGCTGTTGTGGGTTCTGCCCAGGACTGCCGTGTGAACTTCCCTGCAGTCCTGTTTATACGGATGTAGTTAGAACTGCCTTGGCAATGGCGGCCCCCTCTATAATGGCGGACTCCCTCTGTAATGGTGGGCTGCCTCGGCAATGGCGGACTGCCTCAGCACTGGTGCACTGCCTTGATAATGGTGGATGCCCCTCCCCCACAGAGCTGGACCATCCCGGGTTCAACTGTGCTTGCTGTGAAACTCTCAATCCAGAGTGTTTCAGATTGCTGTTTTTTTTGTGGGGGTGGGACCAGCCGAGCCTGATCACCTGGCTCCCTGCCTCTGAGCCTTTTTTTTTTTTTTTTTTTTTTTTAGCTTAATGATCAACTCTCTCCCAGGTGTTCCAGTGGCCTGTTCAAAAGGTGCCAGGATCTGTGTGATTTACCATGCGGCGACCCACTGCACCGGCTGAAACAGCCGCACTGATATTCATGGTGCTTTTTTGCCCTGGAATCTCCTGGCCTGGCTCCCTGTTTCAGTCCCCTTTTTAATCAGATGAATGGGTGACTCTCCCTTCCCAGAGCTCTAATTGCCAGCTAAAACAGCACCTGGACCCATGTATTTTGTATGGAGAACTGCCACACTGGGGTGCCAGTCAAAACAGCCACGCTGGTGACCCGTGGGGCTCCTCCACCTGGGAATCTCCTGGTCTGTGGGCAATAAAAATCCATCTGGAAATGCTGCATCCACTCACCCTCCATGCTTTCGCTGGGAGCTGCAATACTGAGCTGCTCCTATTCGGCCATCTTGGATCCCTCCTCACACTTCACTTTTAATATCGAAAGGCAAAAGCCTGGTAGACTGAGAGCACAGACCTTTTGTTATGAGCAGGACGGTTGAGAAGATGACTGGTTTCCAGCTTGAAGGGAAATATGAGGTCAACCAACATCAAGGAAGAAAGGATCAGAGGAGACACAGTGAGAGGTGAGGACATAGTGGGTGCCTCAGAAGGGGTGCCAGCAAACTGCATGTTCCAGGGGTTGGATGCTAGAGGGAGTCCCAGCATGGAAAGGATGATTGCCCTAATTCTCAGGACTTAATAAGAGGAGTGTGGAAGACCCACAGAGCAATGCGTGTGTCTTGAATCAGTAAAGGTGAGGACAGCCTTGCAGAGTCCTGGGCCCCCTCAGACAAGTTGAATTCACAAGATTAAGAGTTCCAGAAGTTTGGCTTGTGATCTAAGTTGTGTGCTATCTAAGCTAGCAAGAAATAAAGTATAGTTATTTTGTATATCTGAGTTGCGTCAGTACATTTTAAACTTGCTCCAGATGTCTGATATTAGGCTCCACCTGAAGTTGAGAGGCAAACAGAGGGATGAAGTAAACAGAGAAGGGTCACGGAAAATGCCACACAGTTGTTGCATGTACCTAGTAGCAACTTCCCAGGTGTCTAGCACCTGGCTCATCTAATGAATTATGTTTATTTGATTATAAACCTAAGCTTTGGAGAGCTTGAAGAAACATTCCCCAGAACTCTAAATTCTGCCTGGGTCACCAAGGAGCCTTGGGTCACCCTCAGCGATGGGGTTCAGATACATCCTATTCAAGAGAAACAAAGAACTGGGAGAAGATGCAGCAGAAAATTTGCCTTAAAGCAATTGTGCTGAAGGGAAAATACAGAGCGCTGTTGTTTGCATTGTTGTTTTTTACTATGAACCATTTGAAACCCACATGCCAAGGTTAGCAGTCGTCTGCTGGCATTCCCTCCCACCCTACCCCCAACAGGATCCCATGTTCCACCCTCCTCTACCCCCACAAGATGAATGGGGAGCCTGAGAACCCAGTTTAAACCGTGCTGGACTCTCACAGGCATGAGTCCAGTTGCAACATCTGGTGGCTTGGGAGGGGCGTTGGCCTGAAGCTTGGAAAAGTGTTGTGACACCCTTGTCCTCACAAGAGGCAGCCTTTTTACCACGGCTTCCTCTGAAAGCTCCTGCACCACCCAGGCCGACAACTGTGGCAGTGAGTGGGATCATGAATCAAGTAACACCCTGACCTGGGGCCCTAGGCCTTCAAAATAAGTGGACAAAGGAATCAGTGCCCTGAAAAACACAGCCACATGATGGTTCTAATACTTTGTCTTGTTAATTTCTCCCAGCTTTGATCTCAGATTGTCTGAAGGCTCTGGAACTCCGTGTTCTGACTTGCATGCAGTCTCAAACTTAGCTGGTGACTATGCAGATTCCCAGGTCTTATCTCAAACCTGGTGATTTGTGTCCAGAGGTGGAACCTAGAAAAGCTTTCTTTCTTGCCTTTTCCTTTCCTTGTTCTTTTTTTCCTTCCTTCCTTCCTCCCTTCCTTCTTTCCTTCATTCCTTCCTTCTTTTTTTTCTCTCTCTCTCTTCTTCCTTGCTTTTAAAAATAAGCTTCTTCAGCCAGGTATGGTGGCTCACGCCTGTAATCCCACACTTTGGGAGGCCAAGGTTGGTGGATCACCTGAGGTCAGGAGTTCAAGACCAGCCTGACCAACATGATGAAACCCCATCTGCACTAAAAATACAAAATTAGCTGGGCATGGTGGCAGGCGCCTGTAATCTCAGCTACTCTGGAGGCCGAGGCAGGAGAATCACTTGAAACTGGGAGGCAAAGGTAGCAGTGAGCTGAGATTGTGCCGCTGCACTCCAGACTGGGTGACAGAGTGAGACTCTGTCTCGGAAAAAAAAAAAAAAATAAGCTTCTTCAGGTGGTTTTTACAGACCACATAGGAAGAGGTGGGGAGAAGTGCTGTTTGTGAACACTCCATGGGTTTTCTAGGTTTTCTACTGTGTTCCTCTGGCCATGCCTCTGACTTCTGTTTGGGCTCGTGGACCAGGCTTTGATCACTTGTCCAAGCTTTCCTAGCAACTACCTTAGCCTTGGTGTTCACATTTGTTATTTCTGTCTCAGCGAAGGTCTTGCAACAGTACCAAAATATAGAGAGAGGAGGGCTGAAGAACGCACTTAGGAGAAAGTCTAGATTGGGATCGTGGTGTATGGCCCACCAGAGGAAGAGTGGCCAGAGGGGTTGCAAGGGGAGTCACATGTTGAGTGTTACAGAAGAGAAGAGAGCAGTTCACAGTTCACAGAGGGAGATGAGCATCAAGGCCTGTGTCTGCAGATAAGCCAAAGAGAACGTGTACCATACGAGGAGGAGGAGGGACGCTTTCCTGCAGTACCAGTAAGTGGTGGTAGAAGCAGCTAGATGGCAGGCGCAAAGGAAAGGGTGAGAAAGCTCCATTGAAAAGGAAAGAAATTGCTTCCCAGTCTAGCCATGCTGCCTCAGTTTTCCGTCTCTTTGTCCTCATCGGTAAAATGAAGATAATAATAGTTGTGAAGTTTAACTCTACCTCCCTAGTAGCTAAAGGTGTTAAAACAGGGCATGGCACACAGTAAAAACTCAAAAACCACATCTTCTTCCTCTTATTTTTCTCTTACTTTGAAATCTTGCTGCACACTCTAGACTTTGCACACAAATGTAAGCAATTTATGTCATCATCATTATTATAATTTTTTTTTGAGATGGAGTTTCACTCTTTGTTGCCCAGGCTGGAGTGCAGTGGTGCTTTCTTGGCTCACTGCAACCTCTGCCTCCTGGGTTCAAGTGATTCTCCTGTCTCAGCTTCCCCAGTAGCTGGGATTACAGGCAACTGCCACCACGCCTGGCTAATTTTTGTACTTTTAGTAGAGATGGGGTTTCACCATGTTGGCCAGGCTGGTCTCGAACTCTTGACCTCAGGTGATCCACCCACCTTGGCCTCCCAAAGTGCTGGAATTACAGGCTTGAACCACTGTGCCCAGCCTCATTATTATTTTAGTGGTCAGAGTCATTGACTGTGAGTGAAAATTATAACTTTCCCTGGGCCCAGACTTTCTCCCTAAAATTTCCAGCTATGAATGCCTTCTGTTTCTGTACTGCCTAATTAATTTTGATGTCAGCATCTAGGCCAGTCAGAAGCATCTGAAGAGATACTATGCACAGCCAAACAAAGTTGCCAGACTGCACAGTCTTGGATTTAAAGATATCTATATACTCTGGTTTCCGAAGAGGGAGCATCTCTGGCTGCTTTGAATCCTCTCTACTTCTTTGCTCAGTGAGAATCTTTTTATTTTGTTTCATAGCCATCTCATTTATCTGTGTTACAACTTATTTTAGTCTAGGCAGATCTTCCTACACTTTCTGGAATCTGTACTAGAAGTGAAAAGAACAGAGACAAAAAGCATGGTGCTTCCTTCACCAAGTTAAAGTTCGTTTTTTTGGGGGGAAGAACAGAGTCTCACTTTGTCACCCATGCTGTAGTGCAGTGGTACAATCTTGGCTCACTGCCACCTCCACCTCCTGGATTCAAGTGATTCTCCTGTGTCAGCCTCTCAAGTAGCTGGGACTGTAAGCGGGTGCCACCACCCCCGGCTGATTTTTGTATTTTTAGTAGAGATGGGTTTTCTCCATGTTGGCCAGGCTGGTCTTGAACTCCTGACCTCTGGTGATCCACCCGCCTTGGCCTCCCAAAGTGCTGGGATTATAGGCGTGAGCTATTGTGCCCAGTCTATTGTTGTTATTATTGTTTATAAATATAGATAGGAAGACAGAAAGAGTAGTGATTTCCAGATTGCTTTTGGTAGTTCAACTACCCATGAGTAATGGTTGGTCAGGGTTGGGGAGTGATATACAATTTCCCTAAATTTGCTTTGGTACTGCTGGAAGGTTCCTCAGGGCAGGGCTAATGGCTTCTACTTCTCTTTTACCCACAACACTAGGCCTACAGATCTGTTAACTTTATTTATTTATTTATTTATTTTTTAGGCTTAATAATGAAGATTCAACCTGTAAAAATAGTGCTACCATTGTTAAAATTGCCACTACTGAAAAGGTCTTGCTAAAACACTCAGCTTTTCTGGGACCCCACCTTGGTTCCAAGGGCATCGAGTTCTTAACGTACCTTTAAACCTTAACACATTGGTTATTGTTTCCAGATACCGAGGCCATCCTATCTGTATTGAAAATGCTGTACTACTCCACAGAGTTGCATACAGCAGTACAAGAGTGCTATACGGTGGCCTGTTGTTCTACCCTGGCAGACCCTGGAAGCCATTTGTAACATGTTGTTTAAGTTTTAGGTTTTAAAGTGACTATATACAGGGTCAGCTGTCTAATGTTTTGTTTTGTTTTTTTCACGAATTAGACTAATCCCTTACAGTTTGCCTCTCCTTTGTGTTTTACATTTATTGTGATCTATACAACACACAAAAACATATGAAGTATTTACTATGGTAGAAAATGTAGTAACTAATTATGCAAGTGCGTTATTGTGTTCCTCTTGGCCGGGGTCAGTGCAGCCACGTGGGCCCTCCTTCTCTTCTTCATTTTGTTCTGAAGGTTCCCTGTGCCTTTAGGGGATTGGTAATTAATGGGCCTTTGTTCCCAGTGGACCCTCTGTTCTCCTGGCTCACCTCCCTGAGTGATGCATTAGAACAACCAGTGGGTCCAGACCATTTTATTCTCCCATCCCCTTAGGGGCCTTGTGGTCTCTGTTGAATTTCAGGCCTTGTATTTCCAGAAATCTTAGCCGGGGAACACTGGGTGGCCTGGCCTGCCTTCTTTGCTGTAAGTGCTATAGAGCCATGAACAAAGAGCATCTCTGGAGGAGAGGAAAAACTGCCCCCTGCCAACGCCCCCCACCAGCTGGGCTCCATAGTGAAGATCCACCCTAGGTTACAGGATTCCTGGAAAGATCATGTCCGGAACCAGTGCCCTGCTCTGTATAGGACTAACTCGGCACTGATGTGTCACTGCCATCTGGTTTTCCCTGGAGATGTTTACATGCAACTGTTCTATGAAATCAGTCCACCATGCAGCTCATCTTACTGAGAAAATGTGTGCAGATGATTTAACTTAATGACTTAGTTAAATTGAATGGCTTCCAGTAGCATAGTAATGTGTTTTGAGAAGTTTTGAAGGAGAGAGAGGAAAAGCTGGTTTCCCATCTCATTCAAATCATTTTCCATTCCTCTGGGGGAGAAAGGAAAGTCTGAGAATCCAACAGAATTAATGCAGGTTACCCATTACTTCATTTTATAATGTTTGGCAAGAAAAACAGGTTAAGTCAGTTAAATCTGTTTATTTGGCTCTTCCAGGCATTCCATGTGGATGGGGCCTGGGTTGGAGGGGACAGTGAAATATATTTCTGCTGAGATACCTTCCTGGAGAGAAAGCTTCCTGGTCTGTTTTGTAAGCAGTACCGGCAACACCTGGATTCTAACTGGTTTACTGGGGACCCAAGGGTTTACTTGAGCATCTTGCAGATGAAGAACCTAAAAACCTATCTCTGACCCCTCAGGCTGTTATGGAAAAGTGCTGTTTAGGGTCGTGTGGGTTCAATTCCTGCTTTGCTATTTACCAGCATTGTGACACTGGGCAAGTCACGAAATTGCTTTGTGCATCCTAAGGAGAATTCCCTGCTTCAGAGAATTGTTGCAAGAATCACACGAAATAGCAGATGTGAAAGTGCTTTATAATCTGCAAGACAATGTAACAATGCATTCGAAAGAATTATTAACACTGGCAGTACAAAAGCATGTTTCCAAAACTCCTTCCTCTAGATCCTGTCCTGTTACCACTTCTGAAAAAATCAGCAATGATTTTGTGGCTCCAAGAATTTCTACTCACAGAGATGTGCTCTAAAAGCAACGCCCTGCATTGGCTCCGCTGGCACCTGAGACATCACCTCCTTCTCAGCTTTGTTAGTCTGGAAGTTCACTCTCATCTGCCTTCTGACTTCAAATGTCTATTGAATTCACTGCATGTCTAGACGAAGGAGAAGATGCAATGGGAAGGGACTGAGGCAGTTTAGCTTTTAATGCAAGACTTTTATTTTACTTGTTCTTCTCTTAGTTTTGCTTACGAGTAAAATGAGCATACATTAAAGCCTTAACAAAACTGATAGAGAGTGCTTATCTAACAGAGTGATGTTCATTTATGCTTGTCAAACAGTTTTATTGTGCTTAAGACTCTTTCTTTTCGTTTGTTTTCCTTCTTTGATTTTTTCCCCCTTGCTATAGAAGTGGAAATACCTTAAATATAGTCTTTGGTAACCAGTAATTACTTTCTATTCCACATACATTTGGATCATTGTGAAGGAATCCCCCTGGAGTTTCATTGAAAAGGAAAAGACAGAAAGATGCCAGGAGGTGAGGGGCTGTTTTATCCAGCATGCAAGTGAAGTCATGCACTATCTTCAGGAAGATGTGCCTAGAATTGTATGACTGGTGCTTGCCCACTGGGAACCGGTGTTGGTGAAGCTCCCAGGGCTAAAAAGATGGTGTATAATGCATTCCAGAAAACACATGACCTGGAAAAACGGAACTCACCAGTTGCTTCTCAGTGAAAGGACTCTTACCCAAGTACTTAGGTCTTTGGTGAAGTGTGTACTTAGGAGGGACCATCCTAGCCCCCATCTTTTACTCCTGTCATTGGTGAGCCCCCTTTCTGATGTATAATATCCTTTCTGGGTAGTTTTGTGGGTAACTTACAGAGTGGTACAGTGGAAAGACCTTAACCAAAAGACCCAATGGTCATATTTTTCTTGGTTTTGCTACTTACCAGCTATTTGACCTCACCACTTAACCTTTCTGAACTCCTGTTTTCTACTTTCCCTATTTCATAGACTGGTTGTGAACATAAGCTAAGTAGTCTCCATGAAAAGAACTAGAAACTGAGAAAGTGCTAGGCAAATTGAAGGCACCTTTTACACTTTAATTTTCCTTTTAATTTTAGAAACAGCAGGTCATTGTTCGTAAGTGAAAGGTAGAGTGGAAGGAAAACAGTCACTATTTTGTTCCAATAATGTTTATGATAAAACTGTATAAACTGGAGCTCTTTTATGTTGTATAAACCATTTTTGATTACATAGGATTCATTAGTTGGCAGAACAGGCATATCATATTAGGTTGATGCAATGGTTTACAATTAAACAAATTGGAAGAATATTTTGTAACCACATTTTTGTAGCAAGTATTACTGGCATACTTTTTCTTCTTTTGTACAGACAGGGTCTTGCTGTGATGCCTAGGGTGGAGTGCAGGGGCATGATTGTAGCTCATAGCTGACTGCAGCCTTGAACTCTTGGGCTCAAGTGACCCCCCTGGAATACTTTTTAAATGAATGATTAATATTATTGAAAAGCTGAATTATGGTTGCTTTACACTGCTCAGGAAACATTTATACAGTTATTCTATTTACACAGAATTACCGAAGTATAATAATTCAATTATTATGGTTAATTATACTTAATCAGAATTATGCAACTTATTTAATTTTTTTATTTTTACGCAACTTATTTTACTTATTCAGATTACTTCTTCATTTGGTATAGAGAATTTTTTTTTCTAACTCGTGACATTTGAAACTTCTTTTCTTTGTTCAAGTACCTTATAGTTACATCAAGCTTTATAATTTTCAAAGCCTTTCACAGACAGTACTTAATTTGACGCTTGCATGATATAAAATTTCTGTGTGTTTCCTCTCGAAGTAATAAGTGGGGTGAGACACTGGTGACTGTAACAGTCCCCTGAAAGCAAGCGTGAAGTTTACTGTAAGGATGTTGTTAAGCCAGATCTTCATTAGATGTTCTCATAGCACTGCCTCCCTTTCCTTGAGGACTTTGCCACTGTTGTATTGTACATTTATTTCTGTGATTACTTGACTAATGTCTTTCCCTTTCACTAAATGTTAAGCTCCATGAGGGCAGGGACCCATCAGTGTTCGGACATCTTTGTATCTCTGGATCTTCTCATGGTGCCTGGCACTTAGTAGGAGCTTAGTAAAGAATTGTCAGATTAATGAATGAGTCCTGGACATTACTTGATACATTACATAGGGTTTACTTATTTGGGGTGGGGGGCGTGGGACAAAGTATTGCTCTGTCACCCAGGCTGGAGCGCAGTGGTACAATCTCAGGTCACTGAAACTTCCACCTCCCAGGTTCACACGATACTCATGTTTCAGCCTCCTGATTAGCTAGGATTATAGACGTGCACCGCCATGCCTGGCTATGTTTTTTTGGTATTTCCAGTAGAGATGGGTTTCGCCATGTTGGCCAAGCTGGTCTCGAACTCCTGGCCTCACGTGACCCACCCACCTTGACCTCCCAAAGTGCTGGGATTACAGGTGTGAGTCACTGCGTCAAGCCTCGGGTTTACTGTTTTGAAGTCTGCTGGGAGAAATGTTCTGTGGTCTTAATATTGCAAACAACCATGCCTCTCCTGAGCAGTTGGTTTGCTCTTACCCAGTGGACGTTGTGAGCTGTGTACCTGATTATATTTCCCATCATTGTTGGCTGCTAAAAAGCTTTAAAACAAAGTTTGAGCGACGTTTAGCAGATGAGTAGGACTTTACAGTATGTATTTTGTGCACTGGCCACATCCCATTTACAACTTATACCCATTTCCTTATTTTCCTTTACCATCCCTTTGTTTATTATATTGCATATTTTATGTGACCTTTGCTATTACCATAAGTCCATTTGGCAGCAAGGTAGGTTATTAAAAAGTAGCACTCATATTAATTGCCCTTAAGGTACTGGGGGTAGTAGATAAAGGATTAGAATTTCAGGAATGTGACATTTTCATATGATAATATTTTCTTTTAAATTTGTATTTGTTTTTATTTAACAGTGAAGGCATGATAAGAATTGATGTTCATACTGAGATTCTGGGGTTCTAGCAATGTAAGATCCTATAATTCTATTGAAATGTGGACTTACGATGTCTACTTAATGTTTAGACGGTGTGTGAGAAATGAGAAAATCAGCTGAATAATGCTTTGCTAAAATATTTTTTGGCTTTTCTCTTGGTCTATTTTGTCATCCTTTTATTTTTTGAAGGCAAAGATAAGGTGAGGTTCATCTCTGGCCCTACACACTCAGTTTGGCTTTGTTTTCCCCTAGGTTTTGGGATGTAAATGCGGGGAAAAGTTATTTCCCACACCGAAACCTTGGTCCAGTCTAGGCCTTCTCAGGCCTTCTTTTGGCAATGCCATTTGACCTATATAGCCCTGAATTAAATCTTAAAAATAATTCTAGCCACAACTTCCACAGAGCTCAAGTAGCTAGATTTGTAGCACCAGCTGATGAAGAAGCAACCTCTTGCCTTCTCTCTCTGCTTTCGAAACTTTAATGACCCCCACTGTTGGGGGCAGGGGACTTTTGTTTATACTGAAGAACCACTTTCAGTTATACTCATGATTATGTGACTCTCAGTGTTTGCTATGTCCTCACTCTTGGCCAACACAAATATGTTATCACATTCGACCTTCCTTAGCATAAGAATGACTTTGGAAGGCCACAAGATTTTCTAATAAACAAATAATGAAGGAAATGAGAGCACCTGCAAAAGGAAGGAAAATCTCCAACTGCAGATTAGGAGATAAGACATAACAAAGCCATCCATTTCTGGGATGTGGTGGTCCCTTCCAAGAATGCAGAATGCTGTGACCACTTGTGTGGAATGCCTGCCCTGGAATGCTGGTTCCAAAACAAGCAGTCTGCACCAGCCAGCATTGTCTCAACCGCCATCAGTGAATGGACCCCCAGCCATTCACGAAGTGAGCCTCTGTCTGACCCCCACCCAGGAGGGAGAGGATGAACTGACTTCCAGTACCAATAGACTTGAAATTAACCCGGTGTGGGTAACAACAACAATTAGCCAATTCCAACTCTTCTCCCTTCTCCCTTCTCCCTTCCTGCTTTCCTCCCCCAACTAAATCTAAGGAGTTCTTGACAGCCATAACTTTGCTTTTTAAAGAGGCGTGTTTATGAAGCCAGGACTTGGAGTTGGGAAGAGAAAGGGTCCTCCCTGGCTTCTGTTAGCCTGGGTTTCATCCTCTGAAAATAATCCAGTTATACTAGAGGATCTCCAAAGTCCCTGGAGCTTTGGTTTATTTATTTATTTTTGAACAGCATGAATTCTGTTTCCTTATTTCCAAAGATGCTCAAACTTTTCTAGAAAGCCCATTTACCATCTCTAGTTTGTATGTTCTTCTTTTACTCCTTGTAGGAATAGCAGGCTCTGGATTCAGATTACATGGGTTAAAATTCTTGCATCACAAATTACTACCTATGACATCTTAAGCCAGTTTCTTAAATTTTCTAAGTCTCAGTTTCCTCATCTGAAGAAAAAAGGAACAATAATAATGGTTATGTCTGTTTCTCAGGCTTGTTGTGAGGGTTACAGGAGAAAATCCATAGACAACACCTTGTGTTCTTTGCTTCTCTTCTGCTGCTTCCTTTGTCCTCTTTTTCTCTTCTTCCTCCTCCACCTCCCTTGCCTTTGCCCTACTCTGCTCACTACCTCCTTCCACCATTTTCCTCACTCCTCCCTCTTCCTATCATACTCTATTGTACAGCTTGGGTAAAGCAGACTCTAGAAGAAGTCAGTAGCCAGATCTTGGGTGGGAATATTTTCCCTTCCACTTTCTCTACCTCTCACCATGGCCTGTGAGACAAACCCAGAGACCCTGTATGCACAATACCAGTACACTTTGCCAGGTTCCACAGATAGCAGAAGAGGAACCCAAATGGATGGAGCTGCATGGAACAGGTGAGATGTATTCTGCTTGTACTCTCTTTCAGAAATGATACAGACATTCTGGGTTCACCCTATTTTAATTTAGGAAGTTCCTTTAAACCTTCACAGTCTCAGATTCGTTAGGTCGTTAGAATGGTCTCCCTTTTGGAGCTATGACCACCACCATTACTGAGGGAAGGATGGGGTGGTAGGGGGCAGGAAATGGGAGACAAAAGGGGAGAGGAAGGAAAAAAATAAAAGTTAGTATAAGTAGGTGGTGGGCATATTTTGAGCTGGTTTGCTAAGAAGGTTGTAGTTGAGTTTTAGGCAAGGGGTTTGCTAAAAAAAAAAAAAAAAAAAAAAAAAAAAAAAAAAAAAAATAAAAAAAAAAAAAAAAAAAAAAAAAAACCCACCTATTATATCCTGAACCACTGATGCTAAGAAGCTGTGAAAGTAGAACTCCATCTACAGAAGAGGGGAGCAGATGACCAGGATCACAGACAAGGATGGCAATTAGGTGCACCCCAAGCACCTGCTCCTACCAAATAGTAGTGATTGCTTAGGATACTGAATTGAGAAAAATTTGGAGGCATACTTAGAATCAGGGGGAAAAAGTGATACAATTTTTTATCAATGCCATTGACAAGGAGTGATGAATCTATGTGGAGCACGTATTTGCCAGTTCCAGATTCAGATATACCATGATGACATCCCTTTCTCACACAGGGAGCAAAATCACCCAAGACTGCTCCAAGTTTAATGTGGCATGTCAAAAGAGAAGGAAGATAGGAGATTTCATTTCTTGGGGTGTGGTGAGGGATGAAATAGGGAAGCCAGGGTGGAGAAGACAAGACTGCTGAAGTGAATAGCAGAGGCAAAAAAGCTTGTTGCATAAGGGGATATAAAATATCCATGAACATTAACTGTTTATGAGATGAAGTCACATGAAACAGTGTTTTAACATTAACATTGCACCTGTTAATGTTTAACCTCTGCTGGGGTGGAGTCCAGCTGGACATATCTGCTGAGTGCAAATGGTTTTCTGGGGTTCCCATATGCTGTTTCTGTCTTAAGCTATTGATATTTGAAAGAAAAGAAAAAAAAAAACTTTAACCCAAGTGTATGGAACAAGCCTTACTGTCTTTAATTCCCTTGATGAAAAGTTCTGTCTCTTAGATAAATTTGACTGTAACAAAGGCTCTAAAAGCTCTCCCTTGCTCTGAAGATTATTACTCACAGATACGACAGTTTAAATCTAAGGAATAATGCAAATTTGGCCATGGCCACTTAATACAAACTCAAATTTGGATTGTCCCTGTGTCTTCCTGGCACTTTAGTTCCTTAGTATAAATTAGAATGTGTTCGAAAGGTTTTCATTTTCTTTAAAACAAATTTTTTTAATGACAGCCAATATTTTCTTATTAAGCTTAAACCACCAGTGTAATCATAGCACATTTGATGTAGATATGGGGGTTTTGTGTGTGTCACACTTTGGTAGTCATTGCTTTCTGAAGTAGCACAATGAGGACAGTGTAAGAAATTCTTTGTTAAGGTTTGTTCTCTTCTTTCTGTAATGCCCCCTGCATTGAACTGAACACCCATTTCTGCTGATTTTACCTTCTAATGTCTTTTCTGTGCTTAGTCCTCAGCTTCTAAGAGATCCCCCTTCTCTGTACTTATCCAGTCCGTCCTTACTTTTTAAGTCTATTTGCCAAACTCCTGCCATAATATTCTTGTTGCTCTTTTATTAAAACAGCCCAGCAGTTTTCAGCCCCTAGAGGATGAAGTCCATTCAAGGCTTTCCGTCCTTAGTCTACCTCCCTAGACCCATCTTTGCCTTCCCTCACCCTGTCGTCTAAGCTCTTGGCACATCAGCTCTCTTAGAGTGTCCTCTTCATTCCTGGTGATTGTCACCTCCATGATTCTCTGCATGCTGTTCCTCTCCCCTTCATCTTTTTGTCCACTAGGTAAACTCATCCTTTGAGACCCATCCCAAGCATTATCTCTATTGCTAGGCCATTGTTTCCGTTTTCATCTTGTTTTTGCCTCTGTGCTAGCCTGGGTGGGATCTATAGACTATTTTCTAGTACAACCAAAAAGGTTGTGAAATAGTAAAATATTTTCATAGGCCCTGGAGTGCCAGCCTCAAAGATGCCCCCTCCCCCACAAACCTCCCAACGATTCAGCAATTAAAGAGTTATCACCTGCGATAGCAGGAAGCTTTCCAAACCCTCTTTGAGTACTTTGGCCACTGTCCATTTAGGTTCAGTGGTTGATATTTTCAGTGCTTCCCTCGTTTACATTGTCTTCCCACTCTTCACAAGATTATCTGTTGCATTTCTCGCTCTTCTGTCTCTCCTAAATTGTCACTTCTCTGAAGGCAAGTATACAGTCTATCGTTATCAAATCAGAATTCTCAGCATACAGCCCAGAACCTGAAATAAAGTAGATGCTTAATAAATGTTGAATGAGAATGAGACAGTCTCTTGGGATGGGGACAGGACACCAAAGGAATGATGCAGGTTTCTGATCGGCTCTGTGCCTCTCCTTACTGGTAGCAGTGGTTTTTAACTGGGGTGGTTTTGTCCCACCAGCGTACGTTTGGCAATGTCTGGAGACAGTTTTGTTTGTCACATGTGGGAGTGGAGTGGGATGAGGGTTGAGGTTCGGAGTGATAATGATGTCTCGGGGTAGAGGCCAACAGTACTGCTAAACACGTTACAATGCATAGGACAGCCCCTACAGCAGAGAATTATCTAGTCCAAAATGCCTCACAGCCTTGGCAGACGTCTCCTTTCCTCTGTACTCCCCGACATGGGGGGTCCCATACTCTTCTTGGTCAATGCCTTTTTCTCCCGACTTTCCCCCATTCTGTGGTTCTAATGAATGTGCACATGGGAACGGAAGAAGAGTAATTCCTTTTTTTTTTTTTTTGTCTCTCCACTTTTTTGTTCCTTTGCTGCCTTGGGGAGTCCCTCTATACCTGATCTCTGTCAGTTTCCTGACAAAGTTGAAGTTTCTCTATTTATGTCCCTAAAAGTGAAGGTTTTCATATATGTAAGATCTGAGGTTCACTGGCACAATATAGGATACACAAAACAGGGTTGAGGTCCGAGAAAGGGCTCGTGAAAGAAAAAGAGGACACAGTCTGGATATTTGACTGTTTAGAAGACATCAAGACACCAGTGGAACATGGAAAAAAGGAGCTGCCAGCCAGTTTTGTTTATGTGGAACAAGCCAGCTGTTTCCCCCCATGTGAGTGGCTGGTTTTGTTTTATCTTTATGTAGCCACTATTCCTCTTTTTCCCCCACAGACCAACTAGAAGTCACTCTTTTTGTGATCTTTGTTGTTTTTTTTTTCTTCCAATGAACTCTTATTTTGCTGCATAGTATCAAAATATTTTCTTCAAAGACAATTTCCTTTAAAAATAAACTGTTATCAGAGAGACGCTATGTTCACAGCTGGTAAAGGCATGATTAAATAATCACCGTATGGGGAATTGAAAAGCAATTTCATAATATAGCTTTAGACTCCAAAGAGAAAATCAAAGGAAACATTCCAGTTAGTTAAGAAAACTTTTAATCAAATGAAGTGTTTGAACTCTATTTGGTTTTTGTGTTTTTTGTTGTTGTTGTTTTTTTGGCAACTTTCTGTTTGTGCTTGTTTTACTTGGTGAGAGTTTGTAAGAGGTTATCTTAATACAATTGTGAACTTCCTGAGAGTTTGGTTAACCTTCTAATTTCATATAAAATAGCTTTCTAAATAGTTACAGTAAATGTTTTAGACATAAAATTGACATGGGTCTGTATCTTTACTATAACTCTTTTTTTTTTTTTTTAAATACTTTACCATTAGTCTGAGAAAAAAGAATATCTAAAGCAGAAACTCCTATATTGCTTGTATTCATAGAGTGACATAGACTCTTAGAGTCTTAATGAGTAGTAAAGTTATGGAGAAGGAAAACCTTCTTTTGAATAGGAAAAACTGGAGCTCTGCCAAAGAGCATGTAATTCCAGGAATCACCAAATCCTTCTGGGACTTAGTAGATCTCATCTGTAGACTGGGCACAACATGATCACCCTTTGGATGCATGCTACAACTAGAGCTTACCAATGCAAAGGCCTCTCCACAGTACATGCCGGCTTGGTAAACAATCAGTAATTCAACAAACAATAGCTGTGTTCAATACCATGGCGGTATTGGCAATTCAGGGAACACTAGCTTTTTATGTAAAAATTTCCTCTTTGAAACGAATAAAACATCACAGTTACCAAAGAGATATTTGTAAAACACTTATCAGAATATCTAAGGGCCCAGATCAAAATATTCTAGGCGGGACAGTAATTTTATGCCTATTTTGGGTCCAGTGTGCATTAATTTTAGATGATAATTCTTTGATTTTTATTTTAACTTTTTTAGTATCATTGGATATGGAAATACTATACTAATACCAGACATTAAAACAATTTCCACAGCTGTAGTTGTGAGACAATGTAAATTCTACCAGAAAATTATATTTGAATGAGATTGTTAAATAATAAACTTAGCTATGAAACAACGCTATTTAAATACATTTAAAATAATATAAAATGTACTTTTGAGCTTTTCAAATTTATATATTTTATTTTTATTAACAATAATAATAATAATAATAATAATATTTTAGTGGCAGAGTCTCACTCTGTTGCCCAGGCTAGAGTACAGTGGTACGATCATAGCTCACTGCGATCTTGAACTCCTCGGTTTCACCAGTACTCCTGTCTCAGCCTCTGGAGTAGTTAGGACTACAGGCATGTGTTGCCATGTCTGACTAATTAAAAATAATTTGTAGAGATGGGGTCTTGCTGTGTTGCCCAGGCTGTTCTCAAGCTCCTAGTTTCAAATGAGCCTCCTACATTGGCTTCCCAAAGTGCTAGATTGACAGATGTGAGCAACTGCACCTGGCCTCAAGTTGATTTAATTGTGTGAGATGAAAAATAACTGAAGTAGTCTGTTTCATAAAGCTATATTGAATCTTGAAAAAAGGAATGACTTAGAAAGATTTTTCCAAGTTTTGTGAAATGACTTTTTATTGTTCACATGTAGCTCAGAATATTTTAATCTTTGTATATACAGTAAAATAATCAATTCTAAAAACATACTTTGAACTTCTGTAACAGAATTGACATGCTTTAGAGCTGTGTGGAGTGACTCATTCAGTAAGCCATTAAATCAATTGACTACACAGTCCCGGAAATGCTTTTCCAGAGCATATTTATCTATATTCTATTTCCTGTGAAAATTTGAAATTTACTTGAGCACTTGTCATTTTGACATAAGTATATGTCATTTTTGTATTTATCTTGAAAAATTGTATGTAACATTTTCTGTTAACTCAATAGAGCAAAATAATCAGAGAATGACATTTTAATTAAACTTTTTTTTTTTTTACCTTTTATAGAAGTGCAATATCACACCTGTTTATGAGATTTAGGCTGGAGGTACTTCAATGAAAAAAATAACCTTGTATCCACACACAACCTTATACGCACATAGGATTTTAAAACATGAGATGAGTTCCATTATTCAGCAAATGGCATTCCCTGATTCTAAAAAATGGAAATAAAATGAGAATCAGTGACATGCAGATAAAGGGAATCAACTAAGTCTTCAAACTTATTGCTTTGTATTTTTGTCTTATGAACTTTGAATTGAACTTCTGCACAGGATCTGATCTGGATGAAATGTCATATCTGAGACTGATCCTTATCTCCTAAACGTTTCCTTTGTTTCTTTGATTCTTTGGGCTTTACCCTCTTATTTTATTGTGAGTGGCCCAGAGCTTTGATCTTGCAATAAGCTCTGGCTCGCAACACAAACCTTTGCTTTGCTATGACACACAGAAGGACATGGGTATACTCAGAAAATCTAAATAGACAAGAGGTTACTTCTTCTGTGGTTAGGGCTAAAGGCAAATGGGGTAACTTCAGAATTTATTGTCTCCCATTACATTATGGGAAACTAAAAATTCACACGGGTATTTTAACATTAAGAAAGCACACCTGTGAGAACAAGTTTGATGTACAGTATCTATCTGTTTCTTGTTTCATTTACAACAGTTTCTTGAGTTTTAAGAATTAAAATTTCCCCTTTTGTATGGCTGCAGACACAAAATATTTAGAATCATATTTCAGAATTCAAATTCCTTTCTGGTTAAAAAAAATATACTAAGATATTTTTGAAGTTGTACAGTAAATAAAAATTGATTTGTATACTGAGCACAAAATATATCATACAGAGGTGCTTTCTTTTTTTAGCTGAAATATCAATTAGAAAGGCACAATACATAATAAAATAGAAATTATAAGTGTTTTGTTTGTAATTAATATTTCATATGTTCTATTTTAAATTTTTCTTACATTAAGGAAAAAAGATGCATAAAATTTTCTGAACCATGTAGTTCATTGTATCCACAGTATCAGAGAATGTGTTAAAGAATCATCTACCAGAGGAATGTATTTAAGCCAGCAGACACCCTGTACGTGTTAGATGTGCACAATGTCCCTCTAAAATTACAAGTGCCATAAATAGGGTGTGTTGATACTCAGACGACTCTAAAGATGCTTGAGAACTTCAAAGGGTTTCTTTCTTCAGGAAGGTCTGCTAATAAGTTAATTATAAACATGGAAGTCATGGTTTTTAAGGTAATTTTCTTATTGTGTATGCCTTTGTTTAAGAAGAAAATGTTAAGCAGCAAGCTGGTCCCAGCCATGTGACCATATTAGTGGCAAGTTTATCATCTTGAAATGGACACCAACACTTTCATGTTCCTCAAACTAAAAGCAGCTAAGAAATTGAATTCATATGCTTAATAAATGAGTAATTACAATGGGAAAATTTTATTTGCCAACATCAGACATTTCCCTCTTTCTACTACCAGTTTTTATTAAATTTAAGAAAGTACAGCTGAGAGAGTCAGTTCAGAAATCCATTGGGAAATAACTCAAAACTGCTGGCTTACTTTGAGTATTAGAGACTTTTGTTATCTTTATTTGTATTTTTACATAGGTACAAATTTTTTTATAAACTGGAACTCATTTGCCAGCTACTAGACAATCACTGAACTTTGTCCATTGGGTTCATAACCTGAATTCAAGTTGTAGGTAATGTTTGTAATTCTAAAAATGCCAACATTTGTCATTGTGAATTATGTTTCCTTTAGGAAATTCCTTTACCAAAGAGAGGCAGTCATTTTTGACGCTAATCAGATGCCTCCGTGCTGACCCTCTTGCTGAATGAGGCCAGGCTTTCTAGGTTATTAGTATTTAAAAAGAAATAACCACTCAGTGTAGCATTTCAGTAAATAATGACCTACAAGACCTATTAGGCATATTCCACAATTTTTCCCACCCGCAGCAATGATTAACTTAGAAAACATTACAGCGCTTTTCTGGTGTCAGCTTAGCAGGGACTTGTGGTTCTTCATTCACATTTTTCACTTAATCCCATGGCTTTGAATTCTTTCCCTTGTAAGTTCCTATATATAAAAGATTAGAAACTGCTTCTGGCTATGCAGAATTACATGCTTTTAGATGAAATTCAACCCATCACAAAAAATTCTGTTCAGAGCAACAGTATTTATTCCTTGTTGAATTTGGATGACACAGAGAAGAACTGGGAACAGAAATTGTGTTACCCAATTTTAATAAGCTGTAGCAATAATTTTGAGAAAGACTAGAAAAATTAAACCCTGGTGAGTTTATTTAAGGCTTTTAAGGGGGGAAAAAAAGGAAATACCGGAAGATAATTAAAAGTGCAGGGCTAACTTTTCCTCTAGAATGCCTTTGACTTGCCTTCCTTTTATATAGATTATGTCATAATGGAGGTTGGGGATTGAAAAAGAATTTTTGGTATTTAAGGAAGTGATGGGTTTTTGTGATTCTGAATACTCATATTTGCATAAAACAGGTTGAAATAAATCTTTAACAGTGAAGAAATAGAAATATTTGGATCTCATGAGATGTTGGAAATTTTCTTATTGCCTCTTCTCCAAATATAATAGGTTAAAAACGTAGAGAATTTCTAAAAGTGATTACTTTCTCCCAGATGACTGATCTGACCACGTATAGACCAGAGAGGGGACTCTGGATATTTGGCTGCAGAATCCCAAATAAACAAAAACACTGGGGCTTGGGATGGTGAAGTGGGGTGTCTACAAGTCAGTCATGGAGGAAAATGCAAACAAGTATTTCGCTGGTTAAAATAGCAGGATTAACATTTTTGTTCCTTGTGGAACACAGGCATAAATCCTTAGGGAATCTCTGCAAAATGTGTTGAAGGGTCACTTGAACTTAAAGGTAAGAAATTCTTGGAGTCTTTGTGTCATATATTTTTACATACTCGTGCCCTTTTCAACTAACAGAAAAGGCAAAATACCCACAAAGACCTCCTTTATTGTTCTCTGTGTCCTCCTCTGCCGTTCACATCTCATTTTCCTCCCAGATGTGTTTAGCAGATTCGTGTTTTGGTTTGTGTAAGTGAGCCTCATCTCAAAGTCGTCATGACCCCCCCACTTCTGAGTCCACTCTTAATGGATAACCCTTACTTCCTCACTTCCCAATCTGCCCCCTTAAAACATTTGCTGTTCCACTTGTATTTAACATTAGCAGTGGATGGTTCTCAGGATTCATTCAAAGATGGGAAATGAGGTTTTTTTTCTTAATTTTTTTTAATTGACTTGGCTGGAAGGTGCTCATATAGAAAGGATGCCGGGAACAGTACATGAGCAGACATCCTAGGGAAGTGAGGTAACCGCACTGGGCAGAGGGTGGCTCCGGAAGGTCCCGCTTGGAGTGGGCTTCAGTGTTACGCAGACTGACTCTCCCAGTCCTTAGCTCAGCGCCTGATAAGAGAAAGGGCTTTGTAAATATGCAACCCCTTTCCTTATGTGCCCCTCCCATCCCCACTAAATATCATTGACTGACTCTGGTCCTGCAAGACTGTTTTTTTTTTTTGAGACGGCGTTTAGCTTTTGTTACCCAGGCTGGAGTGCAGTGGCGCGATCTCGGCTCATCGCAACTTCGCCTACTGCCTTCAAGCGATTATCCTGCCTCTGTCTCCCAAGCAGCTGGGACTACAGGTGTGTGCCACCATGCCTGGCTAATTTGTTTTTGTAATTTTGGTAGAGATGAGGTTTCACCGTGTTATCCAGGATGGCCTCCGTCTCCTGACCTCATGATCCGCCTGCCTCCCAAAGTGCTGAGATTACAGGCGTGAGCCACCGCATCTGGTCTTTTTTTTTTTTTTTTTTAAGGAAGCTAATTTGATTTTTTTGTTTGTTTGTTTTCAAGAGCATGCCTTCACTGAACTGGGACCCAAGCTTCTCTGACAAATTCTGTTGAGAAAACTGTAAATGATCAACTATAGAATATAGATGGCTGAGTCTCATGTGTACAAAACGCTTAATACCTGACTGGGGGGAAAAAAAACCCCAATGTATGAAAAGTGAGTGTCACCAGAAAGAACACAGAATGGTGACCCCTGAGAAGGCAGGCCTGTGGCTGTTCCGAGCACTACCGCATCTTCTAGGGTGGTGGGTGCTCCAGCGTGTTTACTGAATGAATTGTCTTGCAAGATACTATTGTCAAGTCTTCAGCTCGTTCCTTTCCGATGTTGTTTGTATGAAGCCTGAAATTTGCTTTGAAATCACAGGAAGAAAGACTCTATATAAACTAAATGGCTATTGTTTTCACTAATATTGTTATGTCACACCCAACCCCTAATCCCTCCCAGACAACAATTGAACCAAAGCAATATCAGTCATGTGATGCTTGAGTCAAGTGAGTTCACTTCCCTGCCTGTAGCCCAGCATCATGTAAACTACTAAAATAAAGGCAAAGAAATCTAGTATTTCTTTGGAGGTACACACTTAATAAAAACACAATTGAGGTGAAGAGGCACAGAGAGACCATTGCTCGGTTTCCTACATAGGAGTAAGTTATGCTCAGACACAGACCCAGTCTCCTGCAAATTTCTTTTTTATTTTTTTTGAATGAAGTTAAGAGAAAAAGGATTTTGGGTTTCCAGGTTGCTGTGGAGAGCGAGGGCCTGGCCTCACATGCACAAGATGATTTCTGTCTGTCTCATGGGAAGTGCTGAATCCCAGGCACAGCACCAGCTTCTAGGTGAGTTTATACTGAATTTTGGTAATCTTGGGGCAAGTAAGAGACCATAAATTTTGAGCCTTATAAAAGTAGACTAGCATTGATGAAACCTCTAAGTGTTTGTATTTCAGACTTTACAGGGAGAAAAGGAAGTGCTCTTACCTGTCCCCAAATATTGACGAGAAGTGTATTCCTCACTGCAATGAATCACTAGGTCTTCGTGTTTTTCACTCATATGTACAGCATGCATTTATTTAGCATTGATTGTGGGTCAGGCAGTGGCCAGAGAGACATGATTCCTACCTTCCTGGAGTTCCTATGTAAGCACTCAAACAGTTACCAATTAGCAGATAAGAACACTTGAAATTCTGTCTTCAGAAGCTAAAAACCACTTAACAATAATAATGAGGAGGAGGATAAAGACAGAAAAGGAGAAACAGAAAAGGTTTCAAGAAGATAAAACATAAGGTATAAACCAAGAACAAACCAAAAAGAAACCCAGGGACTGTGACCATCAGCAGCAGCAGGTCAGCCCAGGTCCTCGAATTCACACTGCTACTTTTCAGACACCCTATCACACACATTTTCTTTAATGGACAGGGTGCAGGGGAAAGATCAGGAGAGCCAAGGCTTGGGTCAGGCAGAGGATGTTTGCTATTCTTTGGAGAGTTTTCTTTCCACACAGACACCAGCCGAAGTGACTGAGAATTGTAGCAACCACAGTCAAAGTCCGGAAAGGAACTCCTCTACGTTTTGCAAGGGGAGGTTGGGACCATGTGCTCAGTGTCCCCTCCGTTGATGAGATTGCTCCCCTGGTGAGAGCAAAGCTGCTGAGCCTACCTACATAGTAACCGGGGCGAGTGAAGGATTTCCTGCTCTCCTCGCTTTCCCAGTCCATGTCCAGCAGAAGAGAGGGCAGAGGCCACCCATGATGAAAGAAGGTCCTTTACTGCTCATGCCTTGTTCTTCCAAATGCTGGTCCCTTTGAGAAAGGATCACTCATATCTACAAGCAATACTTGGGACGTAGCTAGCCCGGAGAAAAGCTATGCTGCATAAATTAATAAATGTATTGTCCAAGGAGTAAGCTGAATGCCTTCCAGGGCAGGCAGAAAACACAGGCAAGTGAAGTGGCTGGTGTGGTAAGCAGTGTACAAGTTGGGGACCATGAAGCAGCATGGTACCCCTTTCAAGGGACAGCAGCAGCCTAGTTCCAAGGGAACACTGGTCCAGCATTGCTCAATGTTTTTATTTTGCAAGAGGAGCCAGTAATCTAGACTTTTGTGTGAAATCTCATTACCAAAAAATGTCATTTAAAAATTTTATGTTGCTATCACTATTTTTAAAACACTGTGAGGACCAGACAAACATATCTGTGGTCCAGATGTGGCCTCAGTCTGCTAGTTTACAGCTCTAGCATAGCTGAAAACAACAAAGGCTGTATTGGGGGAAACACCTTGACAAAGAAAATAATTATGGGAAAGTTATTTTCAGTTCATATTCATGAATTCTTTTAGTTTATGTCACTTTGTGACTAGGCTAGATGTTGAGAGATGTGAGGCAACATCATGAGGTTCTCTATACCCCTATCATTGTTAGGGACTCTCTTGGCCTTCTGTAGCCTTCTCTGAGCAGGTACATGAGTCCTTTGATTAGCTCCAGCATGCTAGAAATCTCCTCAGGGCGACTGTTTGTGTTTAATCATCTGAATGAATGAAGCAAGTGTAAAATACTTTTATGTGGATCTTTCTCTCCAGTGATCAATGTGGGGACCAACTGGGCCACGCTCTGAGAATAATCAAAACAGGCAGCACTCTCTGACTTCTGGATTTGGCTTGCTCACATTGGGCATAAATACATTTAATTGTAAGTTGTGGAGGGGTGAAAAGCGGAGGCCTGATATCACTCTGGGAAATAAGAAAAAATAGGCCTTGCATCCCAGCCAGTATAGAGCCAATTTCCAGGGTGTGACCTGCAGAGAACATCTGTGACCTTCTTTATTTCAGAAGTTCCAGGAGGAGGCTATGGCTCTGGCTGCCACCACTGGTTGAGCTGGTCAGCAGGAAGCTTGGTGTGCCAGAAAAACAAGGGAGGGAACAAGAAAGGATTTTTCCAACTTATCCAGATGCCTCAGAGCCTGTGGTTGATTGGCTGAAGTGAATTCATTTGAATGAGTCTATCTTTACTGGTCTGTACTAGATATAGTAGGTAGGCTACATGATGCTATGACAAACAAACCCCCAAATCTGTGGTTTAACATGGTAAAAGTTTATTCTTCCACTTAGGCAAAGTCCATTGTATGCTCAAAGGGGAGCTTCTGTGGGACTCTCCTTCAATCCCATAGATTCTGGGATCCAGCTCCTTCCCTCAAGGGCTTCTGCTCTTCCCTGGGCTTTCTGTGCGGTCCCTCTGGTGGGATCAACAAAGAGGGAGGATTGATTGGCATGTTTTAGAGGCCTAGGAGTGGCAATCTTCGCTTCTGCCACATTTTGTTGTCCAGAACATAGTCACATGGGAAGCTGTTTACCCTGGAGAAGGAAACAAATCTGCATGAACATATAGCCATCCTGGCACACCACCTGTTGACCGAACGAGCAGAGAAGGGAGAATTATGTCAACATGTTCCTTTCCCTCTTCTTCACTTTCACCCTCACTCTCCCTTAGTTTTAATTTTAAATTTAATTTTAATTATTTTCTTCTCCTTTAATTTTTTTTTTCTTTTACTGTCATGCTGATTACAACTGGCCAACCACAAAAGCAGTGAGCCCAACTGGTAATAAGCTGGTAGCCTGACTTTTTCTGAGGTTGGTCTTCAAATATCAGAGAAGCATGAAGGTCTCAGGCATCTTGGAGCACAAGAGCAAATTTCTCTCTAATTAGCCTATGGCTAACTTCTCACTTCTAGTGATGGAGCTGTTATCAAAGCACTCTCACCCTTCTCCTTAGTAAATCTAAACTCCTAAGAGCACAGGGACTGATGTAATTTATATGCAAACCAGTCCAGTTCAATATCCACACAGGTTCCCTTACTTGATTTCTTCCGTTTCCATGACTGAAACAAATCATTTAACTTTTTAATTCTTTGCGCTTTCAAATTGGCTTCGATCAGAGAACTAATGGTGGTTTACAAATAGTTAAGTCATTATAGTCATTCTAATGAGTTTTTGAAGTAGCTTTCAAACCTTGAAAAATTTGAGCCGAACATCAAATTTCTTTAGCTTATAGGGGAGAAACTGAGTCACAGAACAGTTAAGAAATTTGTTCACATTCGCTGTCACAAATAATTATTATTGCCAGAAGTTCCTAGGACTTTTAATCATAATTTCACAATCTTATCAGCTATAAGCTAATAGTCGATGAAACTAAGCCAGAATTTGCATTTGACCCTCTTACATTACTTCTGAAAAAATTAAAGTATATTTATGTTTCATGTATTTTAAAATACGCATTTTTGAATCACTGTCCCTAAAATTAAAGGCCCTTTGTCCTAATTCAGAAATGACTGGAACATGTATTTAAAGAGTTTAGTCTATCCAAGACAGGATTTGAAAGCCACTAGGTTATGTTAGATGTTCAAACAAGTGGGACCTCCCAGTTTGTGAATCTGGCTTCATGGGGAGTGTGTGTTCCTATGAAACAAGCCTAAACAATATACCTGACTTGTGAATGCAGTTAACAGAGTATCAGTTTGAGGTGGTGTTCTTAACACAAACAGCTTCTGTGGGCAGGCAATGATATACTAGCCAAGTAGGTGAAAAATGACTATTTAATGCACCCTATATGGAATTGTTATGTAATAAAGATAGACTGTCAAGTGGGCTTAAAGTGACATTTTGTGGGAGGGTTTATTGGCCAGATGCAGTGAATCTGAGATCAATTAATTTTGCTTTGAAGTTTGTTCTTGATCCAGATCTTCAATAAGAAGGTAGTTTCCAAGTCACTGGTCTGTGAACACTGCTTGTGATTAATTACCCTTTTATAATCTTAGGAATTCTGTTCTTTGCTATATTTTGAATAACTCAGACTCCATGGGGAGTTGTATTTTGGCTGGTATATTTGGAACTGCTAATAAACACCTACTTCCTGTTTTTCTTACTACTGTGTATAGCAAATTGTAAAATTACTTGTGTTGCCATCTCTGTTTCTTGTGTGTTTAACCAGCTCTGATTTATGTTGTGGGATAATCTGCATCAAAGAGTTTTTGCCAAAAAATTTCTCATAGCTTCAAAATGTAAGATACTGTATCTTACTATTGCAGCATAAAATTGAATTATGATAGAGAAAATATTCCATTTCATCAGCACAGAAAAATTAGAATTTTAGTATCTTTGGCCACAAATAACTATTGGAAAGAAGTTGAGCGTATTTGTATTTTTTCACATACATTTCTAAGATCATTAATTTTTTCTTTTAGGAAGATGTGATGGAATAGAAAAGATGTTTCTGTTTTCCTTTTGGTGTAAATTTTCTTGCTTAGGTCTAAACAGTATAGTAAATCAGTACTAAGCATTAATTACTCATCAAACGTTTTTAATTTGCACAAAACTCTAGTTGTTTTTATTGCTTACTTTAGGCTGTCTGGAACTGAGACCTCCAGCTTCCATTGTGTCGGTTGCAAGTTCATGTCTAAGTCTGGGAAGTTGCTAGCTTAGAATAGCTCAGGGATTCCCATGGAGGAAGAGGCCCCTGGAGAAAACTAGCTCTGGGTCTAGCACTAGCCCTGAGAGGAAGGAACTGTCCTTTGCCTTCCAAGTCCAGAGTGCTATTGAGTGAATGATCAACAGATATTCATTCTTCTTTACTTACAGGGAAGTATAGAGGATTAATGAGTTACTGGTGCCCTGGAATCTCTACTCTTTCTCTACTCTCCCACCAGAGCTCCAGTTTATGTTCCTGCTGACCCAAACAGGAATGGAAGGGTTGAAAGTGGTAAGAGGTGCCGCATAGACACAGTCTATGAATGTGGCACTGTATTGGCTGTGGAGGAGTACCAGCCTTAGACCTGGGCAAATAGGTGCCTGTTCCAGATGCCTGCTTTAGAGGATGCTGCCTGGACCCTCCTCTGCTTGTACCCTCGTATTAAGTCAGGGTTCCCTGGAGACACAGAATCACATCTTATATATATATATAAAAAATATGGCCAGGCATGGTGGCTCATGCCTATAATCCAAGCACTTTGGAGACCAAGGCAGCGGATCACCTGAGGTCGGGAGTTCAAGATCAGCCTAACCAACATGGTGAAACCCCATCTTTAAATAAAAAATAAATAAATAAATAAATACATATATATTATTTATAAAAAACATATATAATATATAGTATATGTTATATATTATATATATAAAATCTGTGTGTATATATATATTTTATGCACATAAAAATATATAATATATAAATATGACATATAAAAATGTATATGAAAATATATTTTGTATGTAATTATATATTTACGTATATATAGAAAACCTGTGTGTCTATACGTGTATGTTACATATATACATATATACAGTGGTATGTGTGTCATACATATGACACATGTATATAACGTGTATATACAGATAAACGCATGCGTGTGCACACACACACTCACAGTTTGTTACCCATTGTGGAGACTGAAAAGTCCCACGATCTGCTGTCTGCAAGTTGGAAACCTGGGAAAGCTGATATATAATTCAGACCAAGTCTGAAAACCTAAGAACCAGGGGAACTGATGGTGTCTATCCCAGTCCGAGGACCAGGGAAGATAAGATGAAATGTCCCAAGGGCAAATTCCTCTTTCCTCTGCCTTTTGTCCTTCTCAGGCTCTCAGTGGATTGGATGATTCCCATCCACACTGGGGAGGGGAAGCTAGTGAGTCCACCCCTTCAGTTGCTGACCTCATCCAGAATCTCCCTCCCAGACACACCCAGAAAGACTGTTCAATCTGGGCACTCTGTGGCTACTCAAGATGACACTAAAGTTAACCATCACAGCCACTAACCTATGGGGCTAAAGGTGCTTGTGGCATTAAGAAATGAAATGCCCACCCCACCCAGAGAGAGCTCATGCCCAATCCCTCCATAATGTGAGTCCTAAGACTACAGAATTCCTGTCCAAATGACCATAGTACTTCTTCCAGGTCTTGTGAAGGCCTCTTTCCTCATCTGTCCTCCTGAGGTGTGGCTTAGGAGTGGCTGTTTGTGTGTTCGTGTGTGTGTGTGTGTGTGTGTGTGTGTTGTGCGTGTTGGAAGGATGGAGCCTGGACATGAGGGATAAGTTGTCCACACACATGTGCCTCAGGTTCTTACTATACAGGATGGAGTCAGTGGTGGGAACATGGGATAGACCAATGCTTGATGCCTTCATTCATTGTCTGTCCTGGATAGGAGATGTCAGTGGCCAACCTGCTATGCACAGCTGAACGGGGGATGGCGCTTAAAGGCCTAATGATACTCCCACGTTTTCCTCCTCTGCTCCTGCTCCATGTCTTTCACCATGTCTGAAGCTCCTAACTTAGCATTCTCCTGTTTCTACCTACCACCTTTCTGCAGTTGACTTCCCAAGATATCCATCTAACCAATCCTCACCAGACTCCAGATTTCTCTGTGCAACTGCCTGCTTGTTTTCTCTTCTTGGAGGTCCCATCAGTACCTCAAATGCAGCATTGTTAACACTAGAATCAAAATCAAAATCTCCCACAGCCACCTCCTATTTTTGAGGTCTTTGCTTTGGTTAATCACGCCCTCCATAATTATCCAGGCAGCTCTATTCAGAAAGCAGTTTCGACTCTCCATTCTCTCCAGACTCTCCAGTCTCTCTTCTCCATTGCCCTCATTGAATTGATTCCAAACTGATTAATGGTGTCTAAATGTGAACTAGGATGTGATTGTGGAAACCTCCTGCTTGCTTTCCTTCTCATAGCTGCTGCTTGTGGAGGTTTCCTGGCTGCGCACAAGGAAGACTTTCTAACTCACCACTTCCTCCTGCTCCTTCCCTCTCTACCTCCCCACACAACCCAGCTAGACTCATCTTCTTATGCATAGAAGCACTCAGATCATCCCCAGCTCAAGACCCTAAAAGCGGCCTCGTTAGCTGATCTGATTAAGTAAAAACTCCTTAGCCAGTTATGTAATTTTTCATGTTTCCATGTGTCTTTATGTCACAGATATTCTGTATCTCCCATGAAACAATTGTGATCCAGCAAGATTTATCTAAAATAACACCAAGAAACCTCTCTTGAATTCTTTAGTGAATATTTTTTCTTTTTATTCTTTTAATCCTTTTTAAATTGTGTAATATTTCAGGTAGATAAAGATTGGGAGTAATATGATGAGCAGTGTGTATGCACCATTCAGCTTTTTCAAACCCCAACATTATGCTGTATTTGTTTCAGACCTTTCTTTTCTTTTAATTTTTATTTTAGGTTTGGGGGTACATGCGAAGGTTTGTTACATAGATCAACATGTATCATGAGGTTGGTTGTTCATATTGTTACATCACCCAGGTATTAAGTTCAGTTCCCAACAGTTATTTTTTCTGCTTCTTTTCCTCCTCTCATCTTCCCCCCTTAAGTAGACCCCACTGTCTATTGTTTTCTTCTTTGTGTTTATAAGTTCTTACATTTAACTTCCACTTATAAGTGAGAACATGCAGTATTTGGTTATCTGTTCCTGCATTAATTTGCTAAGGATGATATCCTCTGGCTCCACCCATGTTCCCGCAAAAGACATGATCTCATTCTTTTTTGTGGCTGCCTAATATTTTATGGTGTATATGTACCACATTTTCTTTATCCAGTCTGTTACTGATGGGCATTTAGGTTGATTCTATGTCTTTGATATTGTAAACAGTGTTGCAGTGAACATTCGCATGCATGTGTCTTTATGGTAGAATGCTTTATATTATTCTGAATATATAAACAGTAAAAGGATTGCTGGGTTGAATGATGGAGGAATCTCCATACTGCTTTCCACAATGGTTGAACTAATTTACACTCCCACCAACAGTGTATATGAGTTCCTTTTGCTCTGCAGCCTGACTAGCATCAGTTGTTTTTTGACTTTTTAATAATAGCTGGCTAGGTGTGGTGGCTCACGCCTGTAATGCCAGCACTTTGGGAGGCCAAGGCAGGTGGATCATGAGGTCAAGAGATCTAAACCATCCTGGCCAACATGGTGAAACCCTGTCTCTATTAAAAATACAAAAATTAGCTGGGCATGGTGGCATGCACCTGTAGTCCCAGCTACTTGGGAGGCTGAGACAGGAGAATCGCTTGAACCCAGGAGGCAGAGGTTGCAGTGTGCTGAGATAGCGTCATTGCACTCCAGCCTGAGTGATAAAGCGTAACTCTATCTCAAAAAAAAAAGTCATAGGTCAGCAATTAGTTTGTTCTGTATATTGTTTTGCAGCTTTATCCATGTTTATTTTACTTAGAAACTTTAAGATATATTCCACTACATGAGTGTTTTGCTATTTATTCATTTTCTTTTGACAGACATTTTGATGTTTTCAATCCTTTGCTCTTACAAAGTTGTTAGGAACATTGTTGTACTCACTTCCTCACACCTAACATGAGAGCTCCTATAGGATTCATACCTGAAAGTGAAATCCCAAGATAACGGTTGTAACCATCTTCAGCTTTCTTAGTTTCTGTTAAAATTCTTTGCAAACTGTACCTATTTACATTCCTATTGGTAGGATAGGGGGGAGGATTCCTATTTCTCTTTGCACTTGTGATCATCAGATTTCAAAATTTTTCCAGTATCATCAGTGTGAAATGGAATCTCATTGTTGCCTTAATTTGCATTTCTCTGATTTTCCATAGAGAAGACACATAAAGTACAATCATGAAAGAGCCACAAAAGATCCTTACATTTGGCAATCCCAAAATAAAGACTTTTATATAACAAAAGATGCAATAACGTTAAAAGACAAGAAACAGAGAGATAGATACACAATGCACATAATAGAAGGATAGTATTCAGAACGTGTAAAAAATACTATACATTTTTTAAAAATCAACTTTTATTTTAAATTACAGGGTATATGTGCAGGACGTGCAGGTTTGTTGCATAGGTAAACATGCCATGGTGGTTTGCTGCACAGACCAACCCATCAACTAAGAATTAAGCCCAGCGCCCATGAACTGTTCTTCCTGATGCTCTCCCTCCCCTGCCACCCCAATAACCTTCAGTGTGTGTTGGTATCCACCCCCCACCCCCCGCCATGTATTCAAGTGTTTTCACTGAAGAACTGTAAATTTTGAAACAAGACTGATAGAAAATACACAAATGTTATGAACAGACAATACTCAAAAGAAGAAATCATACATATACTTGGAGCTCAAGAAACATTTGCTGATTATTAAATGATTAGAAAGAATAGCTGAAGCAGATCTCAGATGTCAGTGTCTTTGTTGGGTGCCCTGGGACACAGACCCTGAGAGAGAGATTTGTGTGTGAGAGGTTTACTGTGGAGCAGATTTGTGGAGGATGAAGAAAAGCAGGGTTGGGCAGGGTGAGAATTGATCTGTGAGTTTTGGAGCTGGCTTGGCCCTTCAGAGGGGTCTATAATTGAAGCAAGTGATAGATAGGTCTATAATTGAAGCAATTGAAGCAAGCCTTTGCAGTCTTGCATCTATCAATTATGGGTTGTAGGTCTCTCTGAGGAAGGGAAGTAATCTCTGATGGGGCAGATCCTTTTGGCGGAGAGGACCATCCAAAGAGAGACTCAGCCATAAGCCGTCAGTAGCCTACGTTACTGCCAGCTGGGGGAATTCAGAGGAGTGACACGGAGCATACCCCAGCATCAGTCACATTGAATATTAAAATCTGGTGAATTAATCAAAGTACTGTGATTAAGAACACACATTGACGCTAAGAGAGCCCTGGGATTTAATCCTTATCCAGCTAGGTAACTCTGGGCAAGTTAGCTGTTCTTAGTCTCAGTCATGATATCCTTTCAACAAATATTCATTGAGTGCCTAAGAGAAACTACCTTGGGATTGCGGAAGTTGAGTGAAAAAATTTGGCACTGTTCCTGGTGCTCATTTAATGCATGGTAAACAGTGACTATTTATTATTATTATTAACAATTGTGGGTAAAAGCATGTATTACTTTTGTACTGTCAATGTAATACAGCAAGAAACTTTCTTGGAATGTGCTTCTGTGGCTTTCTTAGATAAATGGAATAATCATGAGGTTAGTGGGATTTAGAGTAGGATTATTCTCTGGTCTAAGCCGGTAAATGCCTTAGCTGTTTAATAAAACATTTCCTGGATTCATATTTAAAACATAACTGACTTCCCACTCTTCAAGGCCAATTGTTATTTTTTCTTCCTATTTTCATATGACTTAGTTTCTAAAACAAACGAATAATCTCAGGCAAGAGAAACAATACAATTGCCCCATCTCTACCTTGACTTTCCCAGGTTACTGCAGCAAGTAGCTTTTGATATTAGAAAATTCTTTCTGTGTGAGAATCAGATAGAATAAAAAACATTTTGGAGCTGGAAAGAACTGTAGGCATTAAAGATTATCCAGGGCAATGGGTTTCATGTTTTCAGGCATGAAAACACTACCTCCTCTCCTCCTCTCCTCTCTTTTTCCATAAATGAAATCTTACGCAGTAGTCCATTTTTTGGAGCAAGAAAACACAGACTGGCTCTGGCCGAAGTGAGGGGACTAGAATTCACCTTGTCTCTCTGTGCTTCTTGCAGTCCATCTTTTTATATGGTTATTCCTACTGTACTTATTGGACTATAGTTACAAAATGTAAAAGAGAAAATCACTGGTGGTGTAGCGCAAACTGTTTATTGTAAAGATGAAGAAATGCCTGATTGTCCTCCTAACTCTCTGGCTGCTCTTCTCAATCTCCTTTGCTGGATTCTCCTCTTTTTCTACCATCTGGGCTCCCTAGGACTCTGTCCTCAGACCCCTCCTCTTTCCACACTCACATTGTTTGATGATTCTTTCTAACCTCATAGCTCTTGATTCCATCTGTGTGCTCTTGATTCACAAACTTATACCTCCAGGCCAGACCTCCCTTTGGAACTCCAGTCATATTTCCAACTGCCTAATTGACACCTTTCTTGGAAATCTAAGAGATTGCTCAGAATTCGCATGCATCAAATGAGACTCCAAGACTTCTGTAAAGCCTGCTTTATTGTATTTAATGGCAACTCTGTCCTTCCAGTTGCCAGGACCCAAATATCTTAGTCATCCTTGGCTCTTCTTTTTCTCTTGCAGCCTGCATCAGATCTACCAAGAAATCCTGTGGGATCTCCCACCCAGATATGTTTTGAATCAAACCACTCCTCCTTCATCATTATTAACCTGTCTCAAACCATCATCATTTCCCATCTGATTTATTCCAATAGCGTGTACTCTTAATCAGGATGATAATTATGAAGACTTAAAGGAAGAAGGGCGTTAGCAATTACATTGAAACACATCGCCCAAAATTATTCTGGGCCAGCAGGAGGTATGATCACTCTTAACTCATCTTTCTGTCTCTTTGAAGCTGAATCCTAACATATCAGCCAGAGTGCCCCTGTTCAAATCTAGCTTTATATTATGTCACATGTTTGTAATCTCTTCAATGGCCCTTTGTTTCACCCAGCATAAAAGCCAAAATCCTCACAAGGTTCTGTGCCATCTGCTCTTTCATTGCCCAGCAACCATATTTTCTATAATATGACTTGCCTCTCTTGACTCTTTCTCCAGCAGCATTTTTGCTGTTTTTCAATCATGCCAAGCATGCTTCACCTCAGGACCTTTGCACTGGCTGTCTCTCTGTCTGAGATGTCCTTCTCCTAGACATCTGCATGGCTGCATCCTTCAATTCACCTCTATCCTTCAATTGTTATTTAGTCATTGAGGCCTACCCTTGTCATGTTACGTTAAATTATAATCATCCCTTTCCACTCTACATTTCTCTTTGTTTTAATTGTTTTCATAGTACTTGGGTTCTCCAATATTTTATGTAACTTACTTACTTGTATTTATTTTCTGTCTTTTCCCAATAGAATGCAAATTCTACATGGGGAGGGAACTTTCTTTGCTTGACTTCTAGTACAGCCCCTGAGCCCAGAAGAGAAACTGGCACACAGTGGTAACACCAAAGATAAGTGATGATAACTGAGTGGAGAAGCCTTGGAAGGTTAAAGAGCTTTCTTCAAGTCACTTGGTGATGTGAAAGCCTGAATCTGGAGCCAGAGTCCCTGATTTTCCATCTTGGGGTTTTGGCTGGGTCTATGTGATAACAGATCAAATTACTGATTGTTCAGGTGAGTTCCACTGTAATTGGGCATGTTCCCTGCTCAAATCTGAGTCCTCAAAATGGCATTTAGAAGTGAGTCATGAATATTCATGTAAAGTTAATTTTTGGTTGCAGTAATTAGTTTTGAGAGCAGTGATGTGAAAACAAAAGGAATCCTGTTCAGAGGATGATCTGAGAAGGATTTCTGCTTTAATCTTATTGAACTTGAGATTAAAATAACACTCTTGTGATCTGCCTCAGAAAACCCAGTAGTTCTAAGAAACTGGCTATCTTTGAGAAGGTGACTGGTAGGCTGGAGGTGGTGCTCTGGACTTGGTTGGAAATCTGGAAATCCAGAATTCTAGATTTATTCCTATTTTATCCTTTTTTATTGCTTTGAAAATATAAAACTTGCCTTCTTGTAAATATTAGAGGGATGAGTAAATCAGATCTGCAGTATTGATACATGAATTCCTGCTGGTAACCTGTAACTTCTTTCATTTCTTATATCTGAAATGTTCTTCCAAACTCTCTCCCAAGTTCCCTCTAAAAAAGAATCCAAAGTTGCTCCTCTGATTAACATTAGTTTCTTTTGACTCAATTTTCCTCTTTAAATAGTTTGCAGCATTTATGCATTACTTGCAAAATATTATTAAACTATTTTCTTGAGCATCTGTCTTGGGTCTACAATTAAATTTAAAATTTTTTAAGATGGGGTGGGTGCTCTGATTTTGGTTTTTATTGTTGTTACTATTGTTTGTTAACTTTGTCTTCCATTTTACCCCTTTGTGCTTAAAGTAAAACTCATAAGGGCTGATGAAGAAACTGAGAGGAACTTGATTATACTTTTGGTTTTACCTTTACTAACTGTGTAATCCCTCTGAAATTCAGTTTCTTCATCTGCAAATGAGAACTCTACTGCTGAAAAAATTTAGTGGGTGGGATAGACGTTCAAGCCAAGAATATATGTATTAGTATACATTGGGTTGTCTCTCCTACACCTTTACTTTTGGGGTAACTGTCCCCCCTCCGCTGCCTAGCCCACTCCCATCCGCATGGTTACAATTGTTGGGCCCCTCCAAGCCATATTTAAGCAATGTGACCTGACCTCCCTGCCCCTGTAATTGAACCACGGCTGACTGACCAAGGAGGACCCTTAAACACTTGGAATTGGAACCAAGAAATTTTAGGTTCACCTGGCTGTTCTTTTAAACAGAGAGGGGGTAAACTCAGAAGGTATTGGTTAGTGATGTTTTTTTCTACCTTGCCGTTAAAATCAGAGAGAATGCAGCTTTGCAGTGAGAGAAAATAAAAGACAAAAGAGAGGATGTTGAGGGTTCCCTAGACCAGAGTGTGGCAATTCCTTATTTTTAAAACCCAGCTGCATCTCGGCTCTGATGTCAGTGAGATACTCGCTGTCTGCATAATCTATTATTATTATTATTAGCTTTAGTTTTATAATACACTGGTTTCTGTCACAGCTAAAAGCACCCCAATAAATACATTTTCTGTGCAAGTGATTTGTGAATCAGATGTAGTTGACTTTTACTGCGTAAATTCTTACCATGTTCCACATTTTTTTCTGCCCTTGAACCGTGGATGATAGTAGAAATGTGCCAAGGTTTTGAAGTGAATGAACACCTTAACCTCTACATCTATCCCCAGCACATACCAAGGAATATTTTGTTACCAATAGCCAACAAATATCATTTCCATTTAAATCCATCAACCTGATACAGCTGTTCTGCTGGCAAGAAAGGAATTAGGGCTTTTGTGGTTGCAAGCTGAAATTGAGTCTGGTGAGTAAGAATGCACAGACTGTGAGAATGACTGTTTTAAAAAGAAAAAAAAAAAAAAAAAAAAAGCCTCCTGAGCAACAATTATGGAGGGAGGGAGCTGGAGCTGGCGGGCTAGAGACCAGTGCAGCTGGATGGTACTATTTTACAGCATGCATTCAGAACCACTCCTGACCAGGGCTTCCAGGGATGCAGGGCTGTGCCTTATATTTAGCCCTCTTAATGTGGTCCGTTTTGGTTTTTCCTATACCGCCTCATAATGTGACCTCTAAGAGCCAAGATAAAAATGAGAAAAATGTGCTGCAGGGCTGAATGCAAAGATCTATAAGTTGAACTCCTTTCCTTTAATTTCACATTGTTAATTTCACAATGAACTTTTAAAGCCTTTAAAAGAGATTCCAACACAAAGGACCTAATCAAGTGTTCTACCATGGAGGAAAGTTGAAAGCATGCATCTGTGCCCATCTTGGCTGTTTGTTAGTGACAGAAGATCCAGTTAACAATACCTCTAGGCCTTTCTCAGCGCCTCCTACGTGTAATGTCAAGACATGAGGTTAACTGCAGGCACCCATATCGGAAATAATTTTGGAGTCAGAAAAATGGTGAGCAACCTTGCCCTCCAAGAGGAATGTACAGGTCTGCATAGCAAATGTCACATATGGCAGGGCATGTTGAGCAAAACCACATTTCTCTGTCATCCCTTCTTTTACATTGCAGCATAAGTGCCTGGCCTCTGAGCAGAGCTGGATCTGTCTCCCATCATTGGAAAATGCAAGGAGGGTCTTGAACACACTAGTAAGGTGGTTGTTTTTAGAATGTGGCAGAAATAAATACCATGGGAAAATGCGCCCGGGGAGTGGCCTGACCTAAGCCATCTCCTGCTAAGAGGCAGTCAGTCAGCAAAGAAGCAGGAAGGTTACACAAAATCCTGCTCAGAGTTAAATGGAACCACCCAAAGGAGACCAACCAGGACTCCCTAAGTTGCAGTTCTACTATAAGAGAGCCCCCACATCCCTAAAGGGGTGCGCAGAGGCAACTTGCTTTCCCCTAAATTTATTTTTACCCTTCCCCACACTCATTGATTTTAATAGGCTTAAGATTTCCTGAAAAATAAATGGCCATATGATTCTTCTATCAGAGGTTCTCTGCCACAGCATGTTCTCTTTGAAATTTTTGATTATGAATTACCATTCTATAAGTGTTTAGTGATGTGCCAAGTTGGAAACATCAAATAAAATTTATGGCATTGTAAATTATACACAATTATTATATTGCAAGTCAATGGCTTAAGAATGTTTTAAAGCTAAAAAAGAAATAATTATGTTTTTTGGTTGGTCTGTATATAAAACAGCTAATAGAAAGCAGCATAGTATTAGCCATTCACATTCAATATTTAATCCTGTGATACGTGGTAATGCTCTTGTATTGATTTATTTGTAAGTGATGAGTGTCATAAAGCTAAAGGAATTAGCTTTATAATTCCTTTGGAATTAGATTGGGTGTGTATCACTGTGGGCAATTCATATAACCTCTTAAAACCTCAGTTTCCTTTTTGGTAAACTGGGAGTAAAACTCATCACACAGAGTTGTGATAAGAATTAAGTAAAATAATGAATATAACACATCTGAAGTTACTAGGTGCCATTGGATATGACTTTTCCTACGCCCACTTTTCCTACGGGTTACATTTGCAACCAGCACATACTATATTATTTTGGTGACTTTTTCTTTTTACCTCAAATTGATTTAGTTTTTAATTTCTCTTTATAGTAGGTGTTAGAAAACAGGAACAACCAAACCAGTGAAAAACAATCCCTTAGGAATAGGTTTATTATTATTATTATTATTTGCAATTCTATAAAAAATATTTATTTAGATGATGTCCTTCTTCTAGGAGTTTATCTCATAGAATGAATATATACAATTAATGAATATGCATTATATACAAGAATATGCACACACATTTTATGTTCAATACCCAATTGTTTCTGATAGTGAAAATTAGAATCTTCATATATACTAATGGGAGCCTGGTTAATTGTGTTTGGTAGTTAAATGGATAGTATTATCTACTACAAGTCCTTGCCATGGCTTCCTGCAGGCAGAAGTCTCCATCCTATTGACAATGGACTTGCTTTACTGCTGATTATCCTTAGTGTTGAATGCAGTGCCTGGCATTTAATATGTATTCATATTCAGTGTTTTTGATTGATTGGCTGGTTGTTCATCAAATGCCTTAATTTAAAATTTCCAGCTTTACTTTGAAAGGATCAGTCACTGTTGCCAAGCAAGGAATTAAACTTTTCTTAGAAAAATATCACCACATAAGAAAGGATACCATGATTTGTTCCAAAGAACAAAATTAGGAGCAGAAGCCGAACATCCTAGGAAAGGTAATTTTATCTCAGTTTTAAGAGCTGTTTAATGTAATCCCAGCTACTCAGGAGGTCGAGGCCTAAGAATCGCTTGAACTAGGGAGGCAGAGGTTGCAGTGACCCAAGATCACGCCACTGCACTCCAGCCTGGGCAACAGAGCTTGACTCTGTCTCAAAAACAAACCAAACAAACAAACAAACAAGACCTGTTTAACAACTAAAATTGCCCATTTGTGCAGTGGTTATTCTTGTAAGGTATATTATAAGATGAAATAATCTTAAATGTACTCCCTTCCCCTAAAATGTTTCCTACTTACATTTTGTCTTATATTAATGTTATTTTTTTTAAATTCACTGAAATCTTAAGACGTTTTTATCTATATATGTGAACCAGGTAATGTTTGTGAACTTTTAATTAGTCGATATATACTAATGTCTGAGAATGTTAAAGTAAGGATCCATTCTGGACAAGCATTGTAAAGAAAGGTCTGCCTTGTCTTGGGTGAATGCAAGGTATGGGGGATGCAGTTATGAGATACGTGAATTGGGGTTCTGCTTTTGATTCAAACCCTACTGAAGGGTCAGGCAATGAACATTTAAAATTTGGTTGCATACCAAATCAGGTAGCCAGGATCAGGGAAAGGGTTTTTTAAACAAGTGTTCTGGGCACTCCAGTGTTGAGTATTCTTCACCATCTCCTCCAGATAATTCACTCAAGGCCATGCTGGGTGACCAGCTGGGCATCCAAAATTGATGGCAAGTGAAGGCTAGTTTTATAGCATCTCGTGTTTGTCCACGAGATGGGCTTTACAAAACCCAGCAAAGTCTCACCCTAGAGATGTCTCTGTCTCCAAGACTAAAAGGTTGAATGTAAAGGAAGAGGAAAAAAGGGCTGTACCGAATCAACTTTTTATTCATCCTTCCGATCTTGCATCTCTTTTGAAAGACTGTTAACAAAAGCTAATTTAATACATCTAGTTCAGAAAGAGAAGGAAATATAGCTCTCAGAATCCTACTGGAGCATTAAATCACAGATCCTAATGGATTCTGAGAGCTATATGTCCAGGAACTTGGACCTAGCTAGAACCATTCCAGAAGAGGTGGTAGAAGCTTTGCTCGTGAGGAGCCCTCCTACAGAGGGATGATGTAGCAGGTATGAGGAGGAGGTATGCCAACTCCAAGTTCTTTTATAATCTGATGACTCTGTACATTTCTAAGATAAGGTGCAATAAATTCTGGTTCTGGAGGTGAGAGTTCTAGATTAGAAAATTTTACCATGTGATTCTGCTTTAGAACCTCTGCTTGCTGTATCTGTTGCAATGTCAGTCCAGTTGCTGGGTGAAATCTGTGCATTTTCTGTCATGCTACCTCAACAAAGGAGAATCCTTACCTCTCAGTCTAATTTTTAACTGCTCAGAAGGAAGCTACAGAAACAGCTTGGATTTAATCATGGAAAATGATGTGTTTACCTCAGAACATTTTAAGTTAATGAAAAACCTGCAAAATATCAATTTGGTAATAATGCAAAGTCCAGAAAGCAGTAAATAATTCTAGCACCTTTCTGTGCCCCTGAAACAAAACTAGCTTTGTTTTATTTTGTTCTATTTTAAATCTATTTTCTGTTTTATATCTCCATGGGATGTGTTTTCAGCTTTGAAAGGAGCATTAAATCACAGATCCTTAAAGCAGGGTTTGCAAAACATACAAACACTGTAAGTTCTGCTAATTCATACTGTGTTGAGTTGTCTGGATGGATATATTCACATTCAAACAGAGAAGCTTGGTCAGCGTACTGAATCTCTACATGACAAAAACATTTTTGTTTATCAGTGTCTACTTGAGGAAATATATCCATATAAACACTGGTCTCTTAATCCATATTTATTTTATAGTCTTCATTTTATGATTGGCAGATTAAACACATCAGTTACATGCCTTGAAAGGTCTAGAAAGAATAATTCATGCTAAAATTATTCCTGCTTAGGGCACATGGGTCAGGTAGAAGGATGAAGTGTGTAGGGATCAGCATGGTGCAGAAATGCTTCCTGGGGGTGGGCATTGGAGTGGAGGTGCAGGGAGTGCATGCATTTATTCCACCAAAATTTAGTGAGTAACTGCTATGTGCCAAGCTCTGTGTTGGATACTACAGATACCACTCTCTGTCTGCCCCATGGACATTGCAGTTTGTACATTGCTAGTAATTGTTAGGGATAGCTCACAAGAGCTATGTGAAAGGAAATATGAAGTCAAACCTTAGCACTGATCAGGTTGAGATGGATCCTGGCACCAGCCAAGGAGTGTGGTCTAATCTACTATGTGTGGGCTCCCAGGAGTCAGGCTCCCAGGAGGCAGCATAGACCATTTGGTCATGAAGCCAATGGTAAATCCTCAGATTGGAGGACAAATCAAGAGCAGTTTTTATGTGCTATATCATAAATATCTTAGCAGAAATTCAGTTAAGCTAGCAAAATAAAAATAGTGAGTTTTATGTGACTGGGAGAATAAAAACATTTTTATCCCATTGCTTACTTTGTAGAAAAAGAATGTATCCATTGATTCAAAAGGAGCTACCATTATTGAGTGCTTACAGTGTACCAAGAGCTATACTAAGCATCTTATATACACACTCTCATTTAACCTCCAAAATCAGCCCTGTAAGCTGCATACTATTATTATCATAGTTTTAGATTAGGAAATTAAGGCACAGAGAGGCTAACCACCTTGTTCAACATCATGTAGCTTTTGAATGGGTGGGGAGAAGGTAGCTTTGAATGGGTTTGGAGCATAATCCTGAACGCCATAAACTCAAATGTTGAAATCCTGAAAGATTGAAATCCTTCAAGTCTAAATCCCTAAACTCCTTTAATATCTAAAATCCTGAAAATCAAAATCATAGGATAGTTGCATCATGTTAGGTGGAACTATTACTCTGTTACTGTCTTTATTTGGAAATTAAGTATGTTTAAGGAGACACATATGGGTGGCAAGTTGGCAAGGGCCAGACTTGTGGATTTAATTCTAGGTGTCAACTTGACTGGATTAAGGAATACCTAGAAACCTGGCAAAGCATTATTTTGGGTATATGTATCAAATCATAGAAGAACTTCAAAAAGAGCAACACCGCATAGAAAATGAATGTGGATGTATTCCCTGAGGAGAGCCACATCCTAAAAGAAAAAAAGGAGCTGGTCATTGGCATACAAGACTTTAAAATATAGTTAACAATTATGAAAGTTGGCCAGCTCTTATAGACTATCTCTGTGCAATTTCCCATAATCTATCCCTGTCATATACCTTTTCATAGATTAAATTTTCTTTTTAGTTTTTTCTTTTAGTTTTTCTTCACTATTTTAAATTGTCAGCATTATTTTTATAATTTGCTATGTATTTCATCTTCACACAATTTCCAGTACTGAACACACAAACTATGCAGAGATTTTTAGAGATTTCTAATTCATTTTGTGTGGGGTTTTTTTTTTTTTTTTTGGCAAATTTGACTCCCCAGATATGCATTATTACAAAGGTGACTTTGTGTGTAAGCATAGTGTATATATGTAAAAGTGCTGAAACTTCCCCAGTAAATGAAGCGATGTCCTTTTTGGACATATACATTTGTGAAAGATAAAATTTCTTGAGATCTTGGCTCTTTGGGCAAGTGCACATGTTGTGGTAACCCATCATGGTTTTTTATTGATCTCATCAAAAGACTTAGATTGTTCACCATGGTATTTCAGATAACTGTAGTTATAACGCTGGGTACATACAGTTCCAAACACAGTGATATGCATTTATACATCTCCCTCTTTGACCTCTCTCTCTTTCCTCTCCTCTCCTCCCCTCCCCTCCCCTCCTCTCCTCTCCCCTCTCATTCCTTTTCGCAAGGTTCCACTCTGTCACCTAGTCTGGAGCACAGTAGTGTGATTACAACATATTGTAGCCTTGACCTCCTGATGTTCAAGTGATCCTCCCACCTCAGCCCCTGGAGTAGCTGGGACTATAGGCATGCACCACTATGCCTGGCTAATTTTTGTATTTTTGGTAGAGACAGGGTCTCACTGAGTTTCACAGGCTGGTCTCAAACTCCTGGACTCAAGTGATCCACCTGCCTTGGGCTCCCAAAGTGCTGGGATTACAGGTGTGAACCACTGTACTTGGCCCTATTCCTTCGTAAATACAGTTTGCCAGCTTATAACTGCTGTACTCATGCAACTGTTGTTAGTATACCTGCATGTTTACGCTTGCAAAAATATGTGTGTCATTATTGCTTATTTTATTGTGTAAAGTAGCCTACAAAGTGTTCTGCCATGTTTCTATATGTTTCCCAAAGAAATCTGTTTTAAAAATTTAAACAAATACCTTTCAAATAATTTTAAAATTATTTTTTTCCAGAATCAAAATTTTGGTTATTTGATTTTTTGGGATTTCAACATTTGGGATTGTGTCTTTTGGGATGATGATGAGCTACTAATTTGAATCCTAATCTCTGACTCCAGAACTCATGCTTTTGATGAGTCACTTTTGATATAGCTCCTGGTGTTGGACTAAGCATGCTAGGAAGCCAAAGCCCATGGCTCCTCCAATATTCTCTAGTTTGTTAAAGGCCCTATTATCTTCCCAAGCCAAAAGCCTGGGAGTCACTTTAACTTCTTTTATGTCTCTCTGCTCACTTCTCCTCATGCATAAGTCTTTAAGTCTTGATGATTTTAGTTCCTGGTATTTCTTGAATCTGCCTGATTTATCTGGACAACTACAATCATTTCCTAATGGTGTCTCGATCTCTCTTCCAATGGAATCTTTACAGTGCTTCCAGGGTGATGGTTCTAACAACAAAGATACTCATGCCACATCTCTGCTCAAAAGCCTTCAGTGACTTTCAGACCCCTTATCATCTGAACCCTCCACCCATTTCTTTATCTCACTCTGTTCTCCAAGAGCCTTGAACTATTTGCAGTTGGCTGATTGTGCTGTTGCTTCTATGTCTCTGCCCATCCTTTTCTCTAGGACCGAACGACCTTATAATTTTCCATCCAGGAAACTGGCTCTAATATCTTCTTCTTTAGGAAGCTGTCCCTACCCCTTCCAGACAGAGACAGGCCCTTCTACCTCCAATTGCCCCTCGTTGGTGTCTCTGGGATAACAGTCGCTGCTTTGTACCTGCCTGTTTCTCTCTACCACACCATGAGTGTTTCAAGGTAGGGAAACAAATCATACAGACACAGTGTATTTAGAGTGAACAGGACATATTAAAAAAAAAAAACCCAGCAGTTAAAAGCACCTAGTAGTTCCTTGAGTCCCATTAAGAGTCACGCTCATGGTCCTTGGAGGAGAAGCTTTTCATATAGGGATCCGTGAAGACTTGAACATCTATTTTGCTCAGCTCATGTCCCAAATGTTTGCCCCGACAGCACAGTTCCTCTCTTTCCCTACTGGAATGTATTGAGCGAGCTTCCCATTCACCTCGTCCACTAGGCTGTTCTCTAAGTTTGCAGCAGGGAAAGCTTTGCCAGATCTGGTGTCCCTCCCTACTCACTGGGCATAGTTCCTTTGTCCTTGTACATGAAGAGACATTAAGGCAACATGATCTGTTTATTCCCTCCCTGAAGGATATGCCTGTCTCTACATTTCTTTGTACTTCAGTTAAAAAAGAATAACCAAAAGTGTCTCATTCATAGGTTTTCTTCTGGGTAACTTGTGGAATGGGGCTCTTGCCACTATAAAAGTGATATACCTTCTGATTTGGGGATTAGTCTTTTTTGGGCCATTGCTCTCTCTTATGATGGCAAATTCTAACGTATACAGCCTTGCCACAACTCCTTATCACCTATGGAAGACATCACAAACTGATCACAGCATTCTTTGTCACTAAGTCTGGACATAGCTTCCGAATGTTGCTCATTCCAGCATTTCAGGGAACTACTACCAATCATTTGGAGTGGACCTCTAAGAAGAAAACTATTTACCATTTACCCCAGGATTAATTTGAACTGCTTCTTACACTGACCCTGTAGTCTACCTAGTACTTCTTGAACAAAATGAAATTGTCTTTCCTCAGGGACCACAGCATGAACTTTATTAATTTTTATCTCACTCCCATGAAGTTGTTAGGCTCTTGTAGAGTAAAATTTAAGAATCTGCAGTGATCCTTCTAGGTATAATGTTAAAAGCACCCAAATCTAGACTTATAGGTTTCAAGAGCAGGGGCTACTATCATCTATATATGAGTAGAGTATCTATTAAAATATTCAACGCACCATCTATTAGCCTTAAACTACTGATAAATCTAATGAGATGTGCAAATGGTATGAGAATTAGACAAAGGAATTTGAAAAGCTATAGAAGTAAGATAATTGGATTTCTTTTAAAAGTAGATGATAAAAATTGCTGAAAGAAATGAAAAGCTAGATTTCAGTTAAAATCTAACAAGATTATTCATCAGAATAAAAATTATACAGTTGACTCTTAAATAACATGGGGGTTAGGGGGACCAACCCCTGTGTACTAGAAATCCATGTCTGACTTCTGACTCCTCCAAAACCTAACTATGAATAGACTACTGTTGACCAGAAGCCTTACCAATAACATAAACAGTCAATCAACACATATTTTTTGTGTTATGTATATTATATCCTGTATTCTTATAATAAGGTAAGCTAGGGGAAAGAAAATGTTATTAAGAAAATCATAAGAGAAAATGTATTTCCCATTTATTAAGTAGAAGTGGATCATCATAAAAGTCTTTATCCTTGTAGTCTTTGTGTTGAGTAGGTTAAGAAGGAGAAAGAGGAGGGGTTTGGTCTTGGTAGCTCAGGGGTGGCAGAGGCAGAAGAAAATAAGTGTATCAGTGGACCCACACAGTTCAAACCCGTGCTGTTCAAAGGTCAACTGTACTTGATCTTATTTCATGTTTTGCTTTTGCCTTAAACTAATTTTAAATGAGAAGAAAACCCCTATGTTTGTCCTTTGAGGTCAGATTGCATATATTCAACCTGTTAATAAAATTTAGCTTTACAATAAAAGCACATTAGAAGCCAACACAGAGAAAGTGAGCATCTACTGGGCAATATTGAGTAGTAGTAGAGGCTGAGCTGGGAGTCAGGGAGACTTGAGTTTCTGTCTGGTCTCTGCCTGTTTCCAGTTGTGCGATGCTAGGCAGATTGTTAACATTTCTGAGCCTCACTCCCTGCATGTGTAAAATGGAGAGAGCTACAATATCTGCATAAATATAAAATGAGACAATGTGGTAAGGCACTTCAGGAGGCTGGCAATCAATCAATGCATCCAGTGAGTTGATACATTTTATTACTTAAATTGAAGTTGGAAAGATTGCCCTTGGATAAGGTAGTCTCTCATTTCTTTTACATGTTTTCTACCAAAAGACCCTTACATCAACTGGATAGCAGAATTGAACTAGAGGGGAGATTATCTCAGAACAAACTTACCTAAATCTGATGGACCTTAAAGGCAGTATTGACTACATTTGCTACTTTTTCCTATTCCTATTCCTATTTTCCTACTTCCTATTGTCCAGTCCAGAAAGGGCTGGAGACCTCCAGAAAAATTACTTCTGTGCCAAAAAGAAAAAAGACAAAATTAACAAGACCCAGCCCTCAGCAACTGCTCCAGGAGCAGCTATAAACACACCTGAACTTATCTGTTGCCTCTCACAGTGCCTGAACCAACATACACTCAGAGAGAGAATAAGACAAAAATGATTATCAACTGGTCGTCAAACCCAAGTACCTCTTACAGACAAGTAGAGTTCTGAGTTTTACAGTCTTCGTTGTAGTGCCAAGGGAAATCAGCATTGCCATTCTTATTTTACAGGCAGAAAAACCCTCGGCACCAAGGGATTAAACAATTTGTATTGGAACGAGATTTTACTAACTCCATAGAAAATGGACCTAACATTTAAACATGGATAAACCACATCCTTTATTTAAACAATATTTTATAGTCTACGATGAAAGAATACTTAGAGATGGAATTTCCAGATTGGCTGTTCATGAGTTCACAGAAAAATTATGCAACTTTCCATTCATTCAGCAACGTGAATTCAGTCCACAGTGCTAGGCACTATGATAGGCCCCAGAGATACAAGCTCATCTAAGAATATTACCTGCTATCAGGGAAAGCATAAGAAGACACACATGCAAAGAAATAAAATGATATCGATACCGTGACAGTGACAAAAATCTGTACATGTTACAGTTAGAGCCCAAAGAGGAGACAAGTCCTGAAAGATCACTCTCTTAGTTCTGCCCTGTGTAGGCCTGACAACAGAAAGAATGCTACTGAACACTAAAAGAGTCGCAGTCCTCGCCAACTGCAAACCCACAAACAGGCGAACATAATATATGAAAGTGCTTGAAGGCATGAGTGCACGTGAACAGAGAATGTTATCTTTTGTGTCTAGCATCTGAAATGAGATTGTAATTATTTTCCAAATCTTCAAAAAAAAGGCTTTGGAGTTTCCTACAATTTGACTTTTAAATCGTAATTCTCTGCTAATGGTTATCTTGCCAAAGTAGAGCTTTATCCCGGGGAGGACCTAAAATCAACCCAGAGATTTGACGGTTGGGAGGAGGGTGGAGTTCCAGGACTTGTCAAAATTAAACACAGCTTTCAGCCCACTTACGCAGTCTCTTTTTGAAACATTCTTTTGCATTGACTTTGGCAACGCCTATTTTCTGGTTTCCTCCTAACTTACCAACATTCCTTCGTAGTCTTTTTTGCTGACTCATTATCCTCTATCTTTAATGTAGAGGCTTTTCAGGGCCCTTTTATTTTCTCACTATACTCTTTTCCTTGGCCATTACATCTTCTACCATGACTTCTATGACAATAGAAATGTCAATCATTTTCACCTGTCTTCAATTTAGATCTTTCCTCTAACACCCGGATATGTAATTCAACTCTTAACTTGATATCTCACTTGGAAGAGTTACAAGCCTCTCTGAAAAAAATCCGTAGAGGATGGAATGTATGGCATTTTCTCTGAAACTTCCTCCCTGTCCAGTGTCATCTACCTTGGAATATCGTCTAATTTAGAGGGACTCTCTAACCTGAGTACACATTTGAAACATATGAGGGGCTTTGAAACATACCTGCGCCTGGACCCCATGCTGAACCGATTAAATCAGAATTCCTGGTGTGAAGATCTCCACATGAGTTTAGTGTACAGGCAGGTTAAGAATTGCTGAATATGTTGCTCAACTTGGAAAACCATTTGTCTTGATCTCTCCCTTTTTGTTACCCTTTCATAGTCAGTCCCCTGTTGATATTTCATTGACCAAGTAGCTCTTGACTTGATTCTGTTTTTATCATCAGAGCCATCACCAAGGTACCATCTTTGCTGCCCTGAAATAATCTTCTAACTGTTCTCATTGTCTCTCTTCTTAGTATATATCCACACCATTGTCCACAGTGCAGCCAGGGCAATTTAAATAAATCTGATCCATCACTTCCTTGCTTAAACATTGCCCTGGCTTTTTGTTTGGTTTTAAAATAAATCACAGATACTTATGGCCTTTACATATGTGAACATAGGGGTGGAGTTTTATTTTTGTTTGTTTTGGTCTGATCAGCAAAGTTCCTCATCTCTGGGACACATCTTCCTGACCCCCAACCCACTGGGTGGGCGTATGCTCAGGTCTCTTAGGGGTGCAGATGGCGAACCAAGCCTTCCAGGTTACCAAAGGTCCCCCTGCCTTACAATTTTGGGGGCTAAAGTAGAAGCAGCCTTGGTGAAAAGGTATGAATTTGAAGCTCTTGGCAACCATCTTTCTCCCCCACCTCATAGGGTCAAACCCAGTACTCCTGGCAACTGGGTTTGATTAATTAGTTATTTGAGTAATATTTTGTTTATTGTCCATCTTTTCTGCTCAACTATTAGTTCCATGAAGACAACAGCCATGCCTGCTTTGTTCACTGAAGTTTCTGTATTTCCTAACACATAGAGGGTCATCATTTTCTGATGGATGAATGAGAGAGTGAATGAATACCTAGTCTTGGAGACATCAACCTGCAATAACGGTTAAATGAAGGAAATGGATGCCAGTGGAAGATTTGTGGATCTGTTTCACCAGATTTCACTGTGCTGACTCAGCAAAAGGGTCCCCAAATAAAGTATGTGTGATATATGAATGCCTAGCCACTTGACTTGGAACAAACATGGATTTCTTTAACTTTCTTCCACCAGGAGATACTCCCCTGGCATTTTTCAAGAGTTTTTTTCCCTACAAAGGTAAAAGTTATGTCCTGATAGTCACAGTGGGCTGCTTTATCGTATAATCTGATATCAGAATGGAAAAGAGAGTATGTTTTTTAAGTTCCTTAAAATGCAGTTCTATTGAAAATAGCTGTTGAAACACACGCGTAAAATAAGCTGCTAAGGAATAATAAGAGACATGATAGAGTTACAGAAATGTGTTATTGTGTTTTACCCAGAAATTATTATGCAATCTGGGGATAAATTTATTCCTTAAGTATTTAATAAAAATTTATATAATCCTCTATGATTTTTGCTTTATAATGTAATGAATTCACTAGGGCTCTTGATGTTTGGATGTGGCCATTTGGTTTTGGTGGGAAATATTTTGACATAGTCTAAAAAGTTTAGAGACAAACCCTAAAAATGTATCTACTTTAATTATGAATACATTGTGACTCAGATTTATCCCATCTTTGAACTTCACCCCATCTCCAACCTGTACTCCTCAGGGTAAGGATTAGGGCTGAGATGAAATCAGGGATGGGCCAGTGACAAGGTGGCGGCAGGTGGGGGCGGGTATGGAAATGAGGGCTCAAAGGCTGGCTCACTGCTTGGAAAGAGGAGTCACGTTCTTACCACACTTGCACATCTCCGAAGGAGCCATCCCTCATCTAAGCCAGGAGGCTGCTTGTTTTCAGTGAATTCACTTGTATCACGTGTACCTCAATGTCTCAGATTTCTCTCTGAGATGGTCGTTGTCATTGCCATTTGCTTTTAGTTAATACAGAGGTGTGTTCATTTAATGGAGATACTCATTCTGTTTTTTCATTTGAAAAATCTGTAGGATCGAACACCTCTGTTTTAGGTTGACTCCTTGATTCCGTACCCTATTTGAGTGATTACAGATTACGGTTACAGATTATCCACTGGGCAAGGTGGAGGTGGTAGTAGGAAGAGGATGTTTGTTACACAATAGGATCTCATATTCTCCAGATTTCACAGAAAACAGTTCAATTTCTAACAGTTTTCTCAGTAGCCCTTTATATTTAAGCATCTGGCTTCTTGTTAAGCTCTTTCAAAATAGAGGCTTTGGGGGAAACAGGTGATCAGCCTTACAGCCTCATCTGATCGATTCTAATATATTTTAAACACCTGTGCTGTTTTTCTGATTTTTTTTTTTTTTTAATTAGAATTTGTTCGTACAGAATAACATACTTTCTATATTCAAATAATCGAGAAGTGAGATTTTAAAAGAGGAACATTCTCCATGATCAAGTTTGAGGTTATGGATGGAATAAAAGTCAGGGACCAAAGCAAACTGATTGTGAATTGCTGATGCACAAGCTTTAGAGCTGCTCACTTGCATGGACCCTGTCAGGAGCCCAAAGAGGGCCCCAGTCATATGTCCATATAGTTACTTGCTTCTGTAAAATGTGTAAAAATATTTTAACTTCAGCTAATGAAGGCAGTTCTTTCTACTCTCGCCTGCTCTGGAGTGGCACTGGGTTGCCACAGGCATTTTGGAGAACCGGGAACAGGACAGCTGAGTTGGGGATCCATTTAGGTTTAGGTTAGAGGGTCTACTGTTTGCAGTCAGATCCACGTAGAGCTATTTCACTAGCTGTTTTGGTGTAGAAATTACTACAAGTCCACTCCTACCATACATTGCTCTGACCTGCCAACATTATGAAACAAAGTTGTGGAGCCAGAGCTTACATGTGGCATGTGCTTGAGCAATGGCTCCCAGCACAAGACTGTGGGTGATGGAGGAGAAATATGGTTTGAAATCTACAAAGGCAGAAGCTAGTGCGTGGAAGTTTCTTCCAATCATCAGGCATGTAAAAGTTTAAGAGAATCATCCAGTCTCATCAAAACAAGTTCTCTGCTTCCAGGAAGATGGTTAAAAATATATTTGATAGGCCAGGTATGGTGGCTCACACCTGTAATCCCAGCACTTTGGGAGGCTGAGGTGGGTGAATTGCCTTAGGTCAGGGGCTTGAGACCAGCCTGGCCAACATGGTAAAACTCTGTCTCTACTAAAAATACAAAAAATTAGCCGGGTGTGGTGGTACATGCCTATAACCCCACCTACTAGGGAGGCTGAGACAGGAGAATTGCTTGAATCTGGGAGGCAGAGGTTGCAGTGAGCCGAGATTGTGCCACTGCACTCT
>NW_016107722.1:535688-601357 GCF_001604975.1 Cebus imitator | reverse complement strand
ATTTAGAGATATTTTGGAAATCTCTCAAGAGGAAGTTTATTTATTATTTACATACAAACATAAAGAGAATTTATTTATCTACAAACATAAAGAGAATTATTATGTTTGTAGAACACACATATGTAGCAGTACTACAAACAATCTTTCTGAAGTTACATGTTTTATTTATCCCAACATGTCAATTACATGGATGTATTGGAAAAATATTTACATGTCTGACTTAAAATGCTGACAGCAACAATAACATAAAACTTATAACATGTACATTGACTAGTTATTCAGTTTTGCTCATTCAAAGAGTATTTAAGAGTAGTCACTGCATAAAGAAAACTTGAAATGTGCTGAAATCCTACAGTTTATATATGAAAAACCTGATAGAAGTTTCCTCGAATCTGACAACATCCTAAGAATTTATTAATATATGTATTGCCCCTAAAATTATGCTAAAAGCAACTTTTTAAAACTATTAGTAATCAAAAATAAATTTTGATCAATGATCCTAGAAGAAAGAGAAAGAGGATTATCTTTCTCTTTTAAGGATTGATCTTACGAACGTAATGGCATATGAAGGGATTATCAGGAAGTATATGGTCAAGAAATGTAGAAAAAATTATGTAGAGGTATGCTAGGTAGTTCATTTAAAAACCCTTTTTTTGGTTGATGTTTGTGCTTTTGCAACTTAAAAAAAATTATTTGTTGTTTTTTTCTCATTCTAAATAAATACGTATTTCCATATCTAATTTATCCGTTAAAAAAAAAATCAAATGTGAGACTCAGGTCCTATGAGACCTGAATCCAATACTCGTAAGGGATATCGTTTTCATGTTTTTGAAAACATGGAGATTTTACATGTTGGCAAGGTGGTTTGACATCAAATGGCTGCATTAAAGTGTTAGATCAAAACGCCCTGCTTTGAACCAGACCCATCCCAGGGGCGAGGCTTGGGCATTGCAGGATCAAACCTCACGCTCACAAAGTAAGCCTTTGACTTTATCTCTAAGTGAGCTTGTAACTACAGTTACCAGGAAAGTAGAAATGACTCATCACACACCTTTCTATGTGTGTCCTATTACCACACGGCATGCCTGGGATGCACTTGAATTGACATTAAAAAATTATCTATGGCTAGCACATTATAGTGCATTGGATTTTGTTTTCTTGTTAAAGGCATTGCTTTGTTAAATGTAAACATTTAAAAGACGCCACAGTTTCTGTAACCTGGCCTTGACCTTGGGAAGGTTCTACCATGCCTCTGCCACTGACCCTTGGGCTGTGAAAGTTGTGCTGGACTTGATTCTGTCCCTTTTCCTTGGTGCCTGGCACACAGTGGGGTCTCAAATATTAGTTTTTTGCTTTCCTCCTCCTTTCACTCTTTTTCTTGGGGCAGATTTTTTCTTCCTGTCAAGTATGAGGAAATTTTACAAAGCAAAATCATACTAACACATTCCAATTGTATTATCAAATGACTGCTTTTAGTAAGCTGCCTAGAGGAGCAGAGTCTAGGTTATGGGCTGTGCAATACAGTACCTAGGAACTGTCTTCACACCTAAAGTACTTTTTCATTGGTTCCCACAGGACTGCAACTAAGCCAAACAGCAATAAACTAGAGTGAAATGCATTTACCAAGAGGAAGACTTTGGTTTAACTGAAGAGTGATATACTTAAACTCTAGTCCTTATGGATAGAATAATACTAAATTATCATAATGCTACATTGTAAGCCCTTTATAGTGTATAGGGTGCTTACAAATTTATCATCTCATGAAGTCTCTTTAACAACTTTTAAGTGTGGGTATCACCTTCATCCCAATTTTACAGAGAACAATACAGTGTGAGGAATTAAGTGATGGACCCAAGATCCCTTAACCAATAAGTGGAGAAGCCAGAAGTTGGACCCACGATGATATGACTTTTATGACCCCTGAATTTTTAAGGCATGTATATTATTGCTATTCAAGGATATTCCCAACCTTTATGACAGCCCCTGTCTCTTCCTTTAACTCTACTAAGATGGAAGTCCCTGTGGAAAAAACTCAGATGTAGGATAATGAGCAAGAAGCAGTTCTTGCTCTGAAAAAGTTGACAGTCCAGGGACACATCTGGCCACATAAACAACCAACCATAATCCAGTGTGTACAGGGATCAAAGAGCCAAAGATAAAATGCAAGGACTCAATGAGCAAAAGAAATCACCAGAGGAGAAAATATTTGTAGTCTACCCAATTTTAGCCGTCAGACACTGTCATATTGGTGCCCAATTATTAATTTTCACATGGTTGTAATTAGTACAATTACTTAGAATTACAGTATATTAACTTCTGCTGCATCTTGGAGACACTCCTAAGTTTACATAGCAAATATATCTGGAGTTTAGGGATTTGAAAGGAATATAATATAATTTCACCACAGTACTAATGTGTTTTTCCATATCCTAGTTATCTGACTTTTAAATTTATAATGTCTCTTTAATTTTAATATATTTTCATTTGTATTTTCTGTTCTAATTAAGTCCTCGTCCTTGAGATCAAAATGAGGCATTTCATGCCATCTAGCTATAGTTAGGGCTTAAATCAGATTTCTGGTTGGAATGAATTACTGTTTAATTTTTTTTTCAATTCTTAATTTTGTTTTTTATAGAGTCAGGGTCTCACTATCTTGCCCAGGCTGGTCTTGAACTCCTGGATTCAAGAGAACCTCCCCTCTTGGCCTCCCAAAGTACTGAGATTATAGGCATGAGCCACCACACCCAACCCCAAATTACTAAATAAGGAGCTTTCAGCTCTTGCTTTTCCTCCATTTAATCTATTTTTTTTAATTGTGTGGCACCTGAAGAGATACATGGAATTATGCACCTATTAATTGCTGCTCATGAAAAAAATTAAAAGCAAATACTACTGAGTCACATGGAATTTAAAAAATCCATCTATGGGGACAGAGACTATTTCTTTGCCTGAGATTATTTAGGGAGGTTTTTTTGTGTGTGTGTGTTTAAATGAAATTATATGCTGAAATTGTTTTCACTTTTGTCTGTCAGCATGGTGTCTTGGTTATGAACGTATTCTAGCATTATGGGTTTTGTGCTGGCAATTTCCCCGACTCTCCTCTACTACATGTGAAAATAGGATATTTGCTGGTGATGAATTCAGATAGACTGTTCTAAGTTTGTCCATTAAGCAACAGACTAAATTAACTGGTCAACTTAAAATTTGAGGGAAAATCCTAGACTTTAATGCCTCCTCCTGCGGATTGTTGTCCCAAATATGCCCCACATAGAAATGCTTTGTCCTTTTCTTATTCCATTCTAGTCTCCTTGCCTCTTTTAAAAAATTTAGCCCCTTCTAACAGTCTCTCCCCGGCACCTGAGAGCAGGGACATGTGTATTTGTAAAGCCTCTGTTTTCATATTTAATTTTTTTCTATTTTTCAGAGAGTGGGGGTGCATGTTCCCCACTCTTTTTCTTTTGATGCCTCTCACCCATATTGCTTGCAGCTTCGTTTTGTTTTGTTTGATTGTTTGCTTGAGTTCTTCCTCTCCTCAATATCATTATCCTAGACCATGGACTAATGACCAGTCTTCCTTTTTTCACACCTTTCTCTTCCTACCCGAACACTACACTCCCACAATCAGTTAGCTTTAAGTGTAAATTGATGACAAAATTGATAGCCTTTGAGTTATGTGTGGCTCTCAATGTCAGGATTATTTTTCCCAAGTTACAAAACTTTTAATTTAATCATACTTAGAGAAAAGAAATCATTGACTCACAGACCTGCAAAGTCCAGAGATGGAACTTTTGGCATGTATAGATCCGGTGGTGCAAACTTCCAACTTCCTCCCTGAGGTGGGCCTGGCAAATCTGGCTGTTCCCTGACAAATCCAATCCCAGCAGAAGAAAACATTTTCTTTCCTGATATTGCAATGCAACCTTTCTGATCAGCCCTTGATTGAACCAGTTCAAACCAAAACCAGGAGAACTTAGGTGGGAGAAGTGGTACCCAAATGAAAAGAAGGGTGTTAGTGCAGAAGATGGGGGAATGGATGCTGGCTAGGCAAACTCAAGTATCCATTATAATCTCCTTCCTAGGCAGACTGTGATCCTTTCAGAGCTCTTGTTTCTGTATTTGGATTTTGAACCCTATCTACCTGTATCAAAAATACTGTAAAATACAGTATTTTCACTTAATAGCAAATCATGACTGAAGAGTAACAGGACAGTGTTTTAAATTTCATCACTTTTAGAAATGTGGCAGGAAGTAAATGCCTGCCATTTTCCCATCTCTATGAGTACTGACAATAGTTTGGGCAATAAAGAAAGTTCTTGGCAACTGTGTAATATGGCTCTATGGTTGACCCCACATTCCTGAGCCCCCATACCTTTGTGTACCCTTTAGTCTCAGAATGTGGCTCTATTCCAGGGCTTGCTTGATGTTGGCCTGGCTCATCTCTGTCCAGAGAAAGGTATGCTGGGTGCTTCACAGTTGGATTCTGGCCATTTGACAGTAACACAAATTATTCCCTAATGTGTGTCGTATGTCTTACTAGCTGGGTTGCTTTGCTCAGTAGTCTTAACCTCACGAATCTTTAGCTAACATCATATTAAATTCCTACTTCAAGGCCAGGTGCGGTGGCTCACGCCTATAATCCCAGCACTTTGGGAGGCTGAGGTGGGCAGATTGCCTGAGGTCAGGAGTTCGAGACCAGTCTGGCCAATGGTGAAACCCTGTCTCTAGTAAAAATACAAAAAAATTAGCCAGGCATGGTGGTGTGTGCCTGTAACTCCAGCTACTCGGGAGGCTGAGGCAGGGAAATTGCTTGAACCAGGAAGGTGGAGGTTGCAGTGAGCCGAGTTTGTGTCACTGTACTCCAGTCTGGGCAACAGAGCAAGACTCTGTTTCAAAAAATTAATTAATTAATTAAATTCCTACTTCACAGAGTGGCTTTAAGGGTCATTTGAGTCAATGTGAATGTAACCTTGCACATAGACATTGATGGGTAACTGGAGGTTATCACTGGAGATACAATCTGAGAGCACCAGCCTCCTGCTTGGACCTGTGACTCTGCCCTTTGAGAATTTTCTCCTGTCTCATTTTGTCATCACATCTCCTTTACCTGTTCACCTGTTTGGTGAATTCTTTGTGAGCTTATTATAGTTTTTATTGCAGTTATTGAGTGCAAACTACATCTAAGCATCTTAGATTGTTCATCATTTGATCCCCACAATAAAACTATAGGTAAGTAGTATTTATTTTTTCCATTTGGCGGATAGGAACACTGAAACTTAGAGAGGTTGTATGGAAGGAGGGGGACAATTGATCGCAAATTTGTGAAGACAGGCTTGGTTTTGGCCAGACATGGTGGCTCATGCCTGTAATCCCAGCATTTTGGAAGGCTGAGGCAGGAGGATCACTTGTGCCCAGGAGGTTGAGGCTGAGTGAGCAGTGATGGCACTGCTGTACTCTATCCTGGGTGACAGAGTAAGAACCTGTCCAAAAGAAAGAAAGAGAAGAAAAAACAAAGGCCTGGAGCTTGGGTCAGAATCAGTTGGATACCCTTGGAGCTTCTGTGTGCCTAAGAATCATCTGCAGTGTATTCAAAGTGGAGATTTTTGGAGCTCACCCTCAAAGGTTCTGATGTGTTGGCCCTGGAGTAGGCTAGAGAAGTCTGCATTTACAACAAGATTACCAAGTGATTCTCTACAGGTGACTGGACTTCAGATGACTGAACTGCCTTTCTGGGGTTTCCTATCTTTTCTAGTTTCTCTGGGCAAAGGATTGAACTGCACTGCTACCTGGAGGCCCTTGCATCTGCCCTGCTGCCCCCAGCACAGTTGCCCTCTCCTGGCTTCCTACTTCTCCACAATTCTTTAACCCTTTGAGTACCCAGGTAATCTGAGCTCCCTTTAAATCTTTAACACCTGAACACATGCTGAGAGCGCATATATTAGCCTTGTTCCTATTAATATCTGCTGTGCACTTTGCTTAAAGCACAAACTCAACAAATATTCATTCTTTGCTATTGTATTGTGTAAATATCCATTTAGTTCTCTTCAATTTATATGTCTGGTTTTCCTCAACTAGGTTGTAAGATGCTTGAGAAGAAGAACTGGTCTTCAATTTCTTCTGTATTACTTAAGGGCTCTCCGTATTTAGAAGATGCTCAGCAAAGATTGCTGACTCATTCAGTTACGATAGGAGGTGTATAATCGATGTTTGTTGAATTATTTAACCGTCCAAAGGTAACCACTATTCTGTCATAGATGATGGGATTTTTGTCTCTGGAAATCATTTGAACATTTATACTTGGTTTTCCACCTTAAATATTCAGAGAGGAGGAAACAAAAAATAACCCAATTTTAGCCTCAGAGGTAAAATACTTAACTACTCAACATTCTTTGTTTTGCATGAGGAAATGTTTAACCAAGATTCCTCAGGTTACAGTCAGATGGTCAAATTTTCAAAAACAAATGTGCACACACAAGTAGGCAGGCATGATTTACCTCAAAATGCAACTGCTTGTGGGTTATGTCTCTACTTCTGTTTATAGGACCTCAAATTTTTTCTAAAGCTTAGATTAGCTGAATAAGTGCTTTGTCCTTCAGCACAAAAATCATCATCAAAGACAATTGTTGAGAACCCTGAAGGCTGGTCATAGCATAAGTAGAGGTAGAATTATAAGATAAAAATGCTTGCCTTCAAGAAGTTTACAGTCTAACTGGAGTGACATAAATGAGCGTAAATCATAATTGAGAATAAACAATTATGTTAGGAATTTCTAGAATCATGAAGATTATCTAGTTCAAACCTCTTGCTTTTCAGATAACAGAGTTAGGTTGGAGGAAGAGATACTGAGTGGTAAAATATTGTGGTCAAGGTCATAGAGAATGTAAAAGGTTAAAGGCATAGCTTTAACTAGACCCCTGGTTCCTGTTCTCTTATTTATAGGGCCTTTCCAGACCCCAGCAAAACCTAAACTAAGAAAAAAGTTTGCGTTTTGCCAGAGCCTTAACAACCTGATGAGGATGACCAGGACTATAAGGCCTGTCAGTCTAGAGCGTTATTAGTCACATCAAGGGATGAACATCATGGGATTGCAGCCAGGAAGTTAATTAGATGGAAATGGGTATATGAGTCATGCAATTTCAGATGAGGAGGCAGAGACCAGGATCTAGAGCAGTGCTGGCCAGTAGAGATATAATCTGAGTCACAAATGGAGGCCACATATATAATTCTAAAGTTTCTAGCAGCCATGATAAAAAAGTAAAAAGAAATAGATGACTAATTTTAATAATATATTTTATTTAATCCAATATCTCTAAAGTGTAATTTCAACATGTAATTAATATAAAAAATAATATATTTGACATTTGCTTTTGTTTATTAAGTCTTTGAAATCCAGTATATATTTTACACTAACAGGAGATCTCAAATGTTTAATAGCAGTAAGTGTCTAGTGGCTTTCCTGTTGGACAGCAGCTGTCTAGAGGAATCTCACCGATGGGACAAATTAGGTAGTATAATGCCAAACGAATTGACTTGGTCTGAGGATCTCCTAGAGAACACTGCTCAAACTATTATATGCATAGAACTTAGCTGGGGATCTGACTAAAATGCAGATTCTGATTTACTAGGTGTTACGGTTTGAATGTGTCCCCCAAAAGCACGTGTTGAAAACTTAATCTTTAATGCAACAGTGTTGGGAGGGCAGGACTAATGGGAGGTGTTTAGGTCATGAGGACTCGACCTTCATAAATTGACTAATGCCGGTTATAAAAGGGCTAGAGGCTGCAGGTATGATGTCTTGCTTTCTCTCTCACCTTCTGTTGCCCTTCTGCCTTCTGTGATGTAATGATGCAGCATAAATGCCCTTGAGAGATGTGGGCCCTCAATCTTGGTCTTCTCAGCCTCCAGACCTGTAAGAAATAAATCTTAGTTCTTTAAAAGTTACCCAGTTTCAGGTATTCCATTATAACAGTACAAAACAAACTAAAACACTGAGTCTGCGATAGGTCTAGAATTCTGCATTTTTAACAAGCTTCAAGTGATGCTGATGCCCTGGTCTGCCATCCACACTTTTTTTTTTTATTATTGCATTTTAGGTTTTGGGGTACATGTGAAGAACATGCAAGATTGTTGCATAGGTACACACATGGCAGTGATTTGCTGCCTTTCTCCCCATCACCTACATCTGGCATTTCTCCCCATGCTGTCTCTCCCCAATGCCCCCCCGATGTCTCTCCCCTATTTCCCCCCGACAGACCCCAGTGTGTGATGCTCCCCTCCCTGTGTCCATGTGTTCTCATTGTCCAACACTCACCTATGAGTGAGAACATGCGGTGTTTGATTTTCTGTTCTTGTGTCAGTTTGCTGAGAATGATGGTTTCCAGGTTCATCCATGTCCCTACAAAGGACACAAACTCATCATTTTTGATGGCTGCATAATATTTCATGGTGTATATGTACCACATTTTCCCTGTCCAGTCTATCATCGATGGGCATTTGGGTTGGTTCCAGGTCTTTGCTATTGTAAACAGCGCTGCAATGAACATTCCTGTGCATGTGTCCTTATAGTAGAACGATTTATAATCCTTTGGATATATACCCAGTAATGGGATTGCTGGGTCAAATGGAATTTCTATTTCTAGGTCCTTGAGGAATCACCATACTGTCTTCCATAATGGTTGAAATAGTTTACACTCCCACCAGCAGTGTAAAAGTGTTCCTATTTCTCCACATCCTCTCCAGCATCTGTTGTCTCCAGAAATTTTAATGATCGCCATTCTAATTGGCGTGAGATGGTATCTCAATGTAGTTTTGATTTGCATTTCTCTAATGACCAGTGACGATGAGCATTTTTTCATATGTTTGTTGGCCTCATATATGTCTTCTTTTGTAAAGTGTCTGTTCATATCCTTCACCCACTTTTGAATGGGCTTGTTTGTTTTTTTCTTGTAAATCTGTTTTAGTTCTTTGTAGATTCTGGATATCAGCCCTTTGTCAGATGGGTAGACTGCAAAAATTTTTTCCCATTCTGTTGGTTGCTGATTCACTCTAATGACTGTTTCTTTTGCCGTGCAGAAGCTGTGGAGTTTGATTAGGTCCCATTTGTCTATTTTGGCTTTTATTGCCAATGCTTTTGGTGTTTTGGTCATGAAGTCCTTGCCTACGCCTATGTCCTGACTGGTTTTGCCTAGATTTTCTTCTAGAGTTTTTATGGTATTAGGTCTTATGTTTAAGCCTTTAATCCAACTGGAGTTAATTTTAGTGTAAGGTGTCAGGAAGGGGTCCAGTTTCTGCTTTCTGCACATGGCTAGCCAGTTTTCCCAACACCATGTATTAAACAGGGAATCCTTTCCCCATTGCTTGTTTTTGTCAGGTTTGTCAAAGATCGGATGGTTGTAGATGTGTGGTGTTGCCTCCAAGGCCTCTGTTCTGTTCCATTGGTCTATATATCTGTTTTTGTACCAGTACCATGCTATTTTGATTACTGTAGCCTTGTAGTATAGTTTGAAGTCCGGTAGTGTGATGCTTCCCGCTTTGTCTTTTTTGCTTAGAATTGACTTGGCTATGTGGGCTCTCTTTTGGTTCCATATGAAGTTTAAGGTGTTTTTTTCCAGTTCTGTGAACAAGGTCTTTGGTAGCTTGATGGGGATAGCGTTGAATCTGTAAATTACTTTGGGCAGTATGGCCATTTTCCTGATATTGATTCTTCCTAATCATGAACGTGGAATGTTTCTCCATCTATTTGTGTCCTCTGTTATTTCATTGAGCAGTGGCTTGTAGTTCTCCTTGAAGAGGTCCTTTACATTCCTTGTTAGTTGTATTCCTAGGTATTTTATTCTCTTCGTAGCAATTGTGAATGGCAGTTCATTCTTGATTTGGCTCTCTTTAAGTCTGTTATTGGTGTATAGGAATGCTTGTGATTTTTGCACATTGAGTTTGTATCATGAGACTTTGCTGTAGTTACTTATCAGTTTCAGGAGATTTTGGGCTGAGATGATGGGGCCTTCTAGATATACAATCATGTCTTCTGCAAATAGAGACAATTTGACTTCCTCCTTTCCTATTTGAATACTCTTTATTTCTCTTTCTTGCCTGATTGCTCTGGCTAGAACTTCCAATACTATATTGAATAGGAGTGATGAGAGAGGGCATCCTTGTCTAGTGCCAGATTTCAAAGGGAATGCTTCCAGTTTTTGCCCATTCAGTATGATATTGGCTGTTGGTTTGTTGTAAATAGCTTTTATTTTGAAATACATTCTGTCAATACCTAGTTTATTGAGGGTTTTTAGCATAAAGCATTGTTGAATTTTGTCAAAGGCCTTCTCTGCATCAATTGAGATAATCATGTGGTTTTTGTCTTTGGTTCTGTTTATGTGGTGAATTACATTTACAGACTTGCATATGTTGAACCAGCCTTGCATCCCCAAGATGAAGCCTACTTGTTCATGGTGGATAAGCTTTTTGATGTGCTCTTGCAATCACTTTGCCAGTATTTTATTGAAGATTTTTGCATCTATGTTCATCATGGATATTGGCCTGAAGTTTTCTTTTCTTGCTGAGTCTCTTCTGGGTTTTGGTATCAAGATGATGTTGGTCTCATAAAATGATTTGGGAAGGACTTCCTCTTTTTGGATTGTTTCGGATAGTTTCAGAAGGAATGGTACCAGCTCCTCTTTGTGTGTCTGGTAGAATTCAGCTGTGAACCCATCTGGACCTGGGCTTTTTTTGGGTGGGCCATCCACACTTTGAGTAGCCAGTTTAATCCAGGAGATCAGTCATGGCAGGGAGACATAAACAAATAATTAGTCCAATCAGAATTTTATCAGCAGAGGGAAATGTTTCTCCCCACTGAGTTATTTGGTCCATGAAATAGGAACTCTGTCGATCGTCCTGTCCTCTCAAAGTAGTAACGGGTGCTCCTTCTGTACTCTACACCCTTCACTGAACTCTCTCTATAGGATACAGCAGTGACATGTCTGAGAGGAGAGATTGTGCAATGATCTCTGCCCATAAGAGGACTGACGTCCCACTGCCTTCACCTGCTCAGAAATGCTGTCCTCACACTTGAGCATCCTCGTTCTCCTCCCTTCTCCCATGGGAAGTGTAGCTCAGTCATTGCCTAAGTCATTCCTTTCAGAAACCTGTATCTTTCTTTCTCTATTTTGTTCTCATTTCTATCTATAGGTGACATAGTTTGGTGAGCATCCTTACCCAAATCTCTTGTCAAATAGTAATTCCCATATTTGAGATGAGACCTGGAGGTAGGTAATTGAATTGTAGGTGTGGATTTCCCCCTTGCTGTTGTCATCATAGTGAGTGAATTCTCACAGATCTGGTTGTTTAAAAGTGTATAGCACCTCTCTCCTCATTCTGTCTCTCTTCCTCGTGCTCCAACCATGTAGGACCTGCTGGCTTCACCTTTGCCTCTGTCATGATTGTAAGTTTCCTGAGGCCTCCTCAGCCATGCTTCCTGTACTGCCTGTGGAATCGTAAGCCAACTAAACCTTTTTTTTTTTTTTAATTATAAATGACACAGTCCCAGGTGCATCTTTATAGCAGTGTGAGAATGGACTAATACAGAAAATTGGTACCAGAGAAGTGGGGCATGGCTATAAAGATACCTGAAAATGTGGAAGCAGCTTTAAAACTGGGAATAGGCAGATTTGGAACAGTTTGGAGGTCTCAGAAGAAGATAGAAAGATGAGGTAAAGTTTGGAACTTCCTAGAGACTTGTTGAATGGTTGTGACCAAAATGCTGATAGTGATATGGACAGTGAAGTCCAGACTGAGGAAGTCTCAGATGGAGATGAGGAACTTACTAGGAACTGGAACAAAGGTCATTCTTACCATGCTTTAGCAAAGAAACTGGCAGCATTGTGCTCCGGCTCTAAGGATCTATGGAACCTTGAACTTGAGTGAGATGATTTGGTGTATCTGGTGGAAGAAATTTCTAAGAAGCTAAGCATTCAAAATGTGGCCTGTCTTGCTTCTAAAAGCATATGCTTATATATTTGCACAAAGAGATGATCTGAAACTGGAACTTACCTTTAAAAGGGAAGCAGAGCATAAAAGCTTACAAAATTTTCAGCCTGACCATGTGGTAGAAAAGAAAACACATTTTTTTTTTTACAGGAATTCAAGACTGCAGAAATATGCATAAGTAAAGAGGAGCCAAATGTTAATAGCCCAGACAATGAGGAAATGCCTCCAGGACATTTCAGAGACCTTCACAGTAGCCCCTTCCATCACAGGCCTGAAGGCCTAAGAGGGAAACATGGTTTTGTGTGCCAGGCTCAGGGCCCTGCTGCTCTTTGCAGCCTCAGGACATGGCACCCTGCATCCTAGCCACTCCAGCTCCAGCTGTGGCTAAAAGGGGCCAAGGTACAGCTTGGGCCATTGCGTCAGAGGGTGCAAGCCCCAAACCTTAGTGTCTTCCACATGGTGTTGGGCTTGCAGGTACACAGAAGGTAAGAGTTGAGGACTGGGAGCCTCTGTCTAGCTTTCAGTGGATGTATGGAAATACCTGGATGTCCAGGCAGATGTCTGCTACAGGGGCAGAGCCCTCATGGAAAACCTGTAGTAGGGCAGTGCAGGGGGAAATGTGTATTGAAATCCCCACACAGAGTCTCCATTGGGGCACTGCCTAGTGGAGCTGTGAGAAGAGGGTCACCGTCCTCCAGACCCCAGAATGGTAGATTTACCAACAGCTTGCACCATGTGCCTATAAAAGCTTCAGGCACTAAGTGCCAGCCCATGAAAGCAGTCATGGAACCATAGCCTGTAGATCCACAGGCATGGAGCTGCCTAAGGCCTTGGGAGCCTGTCCCTTCCATTAGTTTGGCCTGGATGTGAGACATGGAGTCAAAGGAGATTATTTTGGACCTTTAAGAGTTAATAATTGCCCTGGTAAATTTCAGACTTGCATAGGGCTTGTAGCCCCATTGTTTTTGCCAATTTCTGTCATGCACTGATCTCTAAAAGGCAGAACCTGGGCTGTGATTGAGGTGTGCTTCCATAGGGGAGAGAAGCAGAAAGAGGGTGCTCAGGTGTGAGGACAGGTGTCTCTGAGGGGGTGAAGGCAGTTGGTGACATCAGGCCACTCATGGACAGAGACAATTGCCTAATATCTCCACCCACATATGTCACTGTTGTGTCCTATGGAGAGGGTTGGGTGGGGAGTGTAGAGCATGGAAGAATCACCCTTTACTTCTTTGAGAAGACAGAATGATTGGCAGAAGTTCCTATTTCATGGGCCAAGGAACTCAGTGAGGAGAAACATTTCCCTCTGCTGATAAAATTCTGATTGGCCTATTTAGAACTACTTTATTTGTTTATATCTGCCCACCATGGTTAATATTCCAGATTAACCTAGCTCTCACAGTGAGGGTGACAGACCAGGGCATCAGCATTACCTGAAGGCTTGTTAGAAATGCAGAATCCTGGACTTATCCCAGACCTAATGAATCAGAGTCTGCATTTTAATCAGATCTCTAGGTAAGACCTGTGGGCATTAAGTTTGTATGTAAATGTGGGTCTGTGTCTGGGCTATGCATCCTGTACCATTGGCCTATTTCTCTATAACTATTTTAATAAATGTGTAACATATTTTCTTAGTTCTAAGAACTTTATAATAAATCTTGATATTTTATTTAAAAAAAACTCCTGATAGGATTCAGGAAAACAATAAAACAATATCCCATAATACTTTAAGCTGGAAAAAATTAAGAGAATGATTGAAACAAGAAGGTTATGCTCACCTTTCCCAGCCCTTCTTCCCCAAACGTCAGCCATGAAATATGGATAGGATCATCTGACTTCCCCTGAAGCAGGTCCTAAGACCCTAATTAAGACCCTCGTTAGACTTGGAGGAAAGGAATATTCTTATCTCTAAAGATGCCTCCTGAGTGACTTGGTGCTGTCTTTGAGATAATGAGTGAGTTCTTCTTCTATGTTCATGGAAGATTTGGTTGTTTGGGTTCACAGAGAAGAATCTGAAGAAACAGGCCTTGCTAACTTTCCTCCAGTTCATCACCATTAGCTCATACCATTTTTGCCCTACCGTTTTTCTCCACATTTCCCTACTCTTCATCGAACGTAGCTTAAAAAATATACAGATGTATCCATTTCTTCAGGTGTTCATTTTCTTCTGAAGTCTTTCATGTCACATAAAATTCATTAAATAAATTTGTATGCTTCTCTCTTGTTATTTTGTTTTTTGTTATAGGGGCCTCAGCCATAAGCCTAAGGAAAGTGAAGGAAAAGATATTTTTTTCTTCCTTGTATTACCTGCCCCCTGCCCATATTGTTCTTCATGTTAAATGATATTAAATGGATCGATTTCTGCAATTTGATTCTTTCGTGTAAATTTTAAATTTGTTATGTTGCATGAAAATCTTTAATGGAATTTGATAAATTTCACTGAAATTATGGATTATTGACATAGATATCTTTATAGACCATAAAAAGAGTTGATGTCTGTTTGATAATACATAGTCCTCAGTCTCTTTCTTTAATTTGATTTTTTGTAACTTTGTAGGAATCCATCATTGGATTGGATCCATCATCATTTCGCTTTATAACATAACTCTAAAAAGACTGTTATTTTCATTTTCGTGGGGGTGTTTATACATTGTGGTTCTTATATAGCTTGGATAGTTTAATAGTGGTATTTTTAATGTGCTAAGGAATTCTATAAAGGGTGTGAGTGGCCCTAGGGACAAGTGGGAAAATATTTAAACTATGGGAGGGGAAAAGACAATCCAGGTTAGGATTGCCAGATAAAATATAGGAGATTTTATTAAATTTAACATTAGATAAACAATAAATTTTGTTTTAGTGTGAGTATGTTTTATGCAATATTTGTGAACTTGTCAGCAGAACAGCTTAGCTAGAAAAGAAGATATTATTGTGATTCCAACAGGTATACAGAGGAGAATGCTGGAGTCAGGTCACACTGACTCATGTGAAAATTGATTGTTAAATTTTTAAAAATTGTGTGAGTCAGTTGTTAAGCCATTTGTAGCTCAGAACTGGTCACAGTGGGTGCATGTACACCAGAGAAATAGGCAAATGCTACAAATTATGGCTCCTTCTCACCCCTTTCCCAGCTGTTTAATATCGATCAGCACACCAGTAGATACAGTTAAGTTGGCCAAATTATGAAGGTCTTGAGTTCCATTCTAAGGAATGGGCACCTACTAAAGATCTTGAGTAGGTAGGTAAACAGTTAAAAAACTATATCGGGAAAACTAATCTGATAGCAGTGGGTTTGTGAGAGATTAGAAAGAGATTGAGTCAGGGAATTGTTATAATGAACCAAGTTTGAGGTGAGTAGACTTGAGCAAGAGAGAAGACAGGAGAAAGGAAAACAAGTTAAATTCTAAGAACATTGGATAGGGAAGAATTTGAAGGACTGGTGATTGTCTTTTTTCACTCAATCTCTAGGTCTGCAGATGTTTGAGTATAAAGTTTCAAGCCTGAGAGAAAGGAAAAATGTTGGTGTACTTGGCAGATAAATAATGATGTTCAGGGACGTCCATTTGGGAATAGATGTGGCAGTAGAGGCTGTGAAAAGATTTGCTGTTTAATGAAAACTGTGTCAGGAGATGAGAATGAAGGGACTGTTAATTAGTGAAAGTCCCTTGTGTTTTTTGCTCTTTTCTTAATGTCATGTTTCAATGAAGTATAATTTATATACAGTCAATGCACAGATTTTAAGTGGGTAGTTCTATGAGAGTTTGGAGACATATTTACATCCTTGCAATAAACATCTTAATCAAGATATAAAGCATTTCTGACAGCTCAGGTTTCCTTATGTCTCCAGTTCCCTCCACCCCAGATAAAAACCACTGTTCTGACTTCCATTATCATAGATAATGTTCTTGAATTTAATTTAAATGAAATCATGAAGTATATATTCTCTTTTGTGTCTGGGTTGTTTCATTCAGCATAATGATTTTGAGATCCATCCATGCTTTCATGTGTATGAGTAGTGTTTTTTAAATTGACAACTACAGTTTATTATATAAATATACAATTTGCTCATCCATTATCCTATTCATGAATATTTGGGCTGTTTCTATTTTGGGACTATTATAAATATTAGTGCTATAAAGACTTTTGCACAAAGATTTTTGTGGGCATGTAATTTCATTTGTCTAGAGTTTATAACTAGGATTGTAATTATTGTATCATAGGTTAAATCTATGCTTAACGTTAAAAGAAACTGCCAAAGAGTTCTCCAAAGTGGTTGTATCACTTTACACTGTCACTAGCAAGGTAACAGAGTTTCAGTTACTCGACAGTTACACCACCTTGCTAATATTTTGTATCTACATTCATAAAAAATGTTGGATATTGGTCAATAACTTTTATTTCCTTTTTTGTGAGGTTTTAGTGTCAAGGTCATGGTTGCCTCATATATTTGAACTCTATATTTTGAAAGTGTGTAGAATTGATATTATTTCTTCCTTAGATGTTTAGAATTCATCAGTGAAGCTATATGGACCTAGCGTTTTCTCTGTGGGAAGATTTATATTTACAAATTCAATTTCCGTAACACATATAGGACTATTTAAATACTCTGTTTCTTTTTGGTTCACTTTTGGTAAGTTTATTTTTTGAGGAATAAGTCCATTTTTATTTAATAATTTAGATGAGTTCCTTGTTATCTAACAAATTTTGACCTTATTTACATGAAGTTGATTATAATACACTCTTTTATTCTCTTACTGTCTGTAGAATCTCCAATCATATCTCCACTTAACTTTCAGCTATTGGTAATTTTGTTTTATCTCTTTTTTGTCTTAATCAGTCTTCTCAGCATTTTATCAATTTTATTAATTTTTGTCAGAGAACAATTAGACTTCACTGATTTTCTTAATTTTTGGTTTTCTATTACTTTGATATCCACATTTATCTTTATTATATTATTTACTACATTTACTCTTGTTTAATTTGTTTTCAGACTGAAACTTTAGGTGATTGTCGATCTTTTTTCTTTTCTAACATAAACATTTAAAGTTATAAATTTCCCTCTAAGCATACTTTAGGTATATCCCATAAATTTTGAAATATCATGTTTTCCTTTCCATTCAGTTCAAAATATTTCCCAAATTCTCTTGTAATTTTTCTTTACCCAATGAGTTTTTTAGAAGTATGTTGTTTACTATCTAAATATTTGGGGGAATTTTCTAGATTTTTGTTACTGATTTCTAATATAATTACTTTATGATCATCAGAGAACATATTCTGTATAATCTCATTTCTTTTAAATTTATCAGTATTTGTTTTATGGAACAGCTTATGATTTATCTTGGTAAATGTTCCATGTGCACTTGAAAAGAATGTGTGTTTTGTTATATTTAGGTGAGGTGTTCTGAAAATCTCAATTAAGTCTAATTGCTTAGTAGTATCTTTCAGCTTAAAAAAATTATTTCAATGGTTTTGGGGGAACAGGTGGCATTTGGTTACATAGATAAGCTATTTAGTAATGATTTCTGAGATTTTGGTACACCTCTCGCCCAAGCAGTGTACACTGTATCCAATGTGTTGTCATTTATCCCTCACGTATCTCGAACCCTTGCCCTCAAGTCTCCAAAGTGTATTTTATCATTCTTATGCCTTTGCATATTCATAGCTTAGCTCCCACTTAGAGTAAAAACATACGGTATTTGGGTTTTCATTCCTGAGTTACTTCACTTAGAATAATGGTTTCCAATTCCATCCAGTTGCTGTGAATGCCATTATTTCATTTCTTTTTATGGTTGAGTAGTATTCCATAGTATAGATGTTGATTTTGGGTTTGGATTGTTCTTGTTTCTCTAGTTCTTTGAAGTGTGACTTTAGATTTTAAGATATGTATCACAAATAATCCCATCAAAAAGTGAACAAAAGATGTATATATATGTATGTATTATGTGTATTTATATACATAAAGGACTGTTCTATGTATATCTGCGTGTGTGTATGTGTGTATATATATGTGTGTATATGTATATATATGTGTGTGTGTATATATATATTTGACAATCTAAGGTCACATCTCAAGGTGGTGTTCCCTTTTCACCACATCTATACCGACTGATCTGTTATTTTTATTTTTTATTTTTCAATTATGGCCATATTTGCTGGTGTAAAGTGGTATCACATTGTGGTTTTAATTTGCATTTCCCTGGTAATTAGTGATGTTGAGCATTTTTAGAATATGATTATTGGCCATTTGTATATTTTCTTCTGAGAACTGTCTATTCATCTCCTTTGCCCACTTTTTGATGGGATTATTTGTTTTCTTCTTGCTGATTTATTTGAGCTCGTTGTAGATTCTGAATATTAGTCCTTTGTTGGATGCATAGTTTGAGAATATTTTCTTTTGCTCTTTGGATTGTCTGTCTACTCTGCTGATTATTTCTTTTGCTGTGCATTTGCCTTTTGGTTTAATTAGGTCCCATCTATTCATTTTTTTTTTCTTTTTTTTTTTTGCGTTTGCTTTTTGGTTCTTGGTCATATCTCTTTGCCTAAGGCAATGACTGGAAGAGTTTTTTCAATGTTATCTCCTAGAATGTTTATGGTTTTAGGTCTTAGATTTAAGTTTTTGATCAATCTTGAATTGATTTTTTTTTTTTTTTTGCAGAAGGTGAGAGATAATCCAGTTTCATTCCCCTACATGTGACTTGCCAGTTATCCCAGAAGAATTTATTGAATAGAGTGTTCTTTTCCCATTTTATGTTTTTGTTTACTTTGTTGAAGATCAGTTAATTATAAGTGTTTGACTTTATTTCTGGGTTCTCTATTCTGTTCCATTGGTCTATGTGCATATTTTCCATATTATGCTCTTTTGGTGACTATAGTCTTGTAGTATGGGTTGAAATCAGGTAATGTGATGCCTCCAGATTTGTTATTTTTGCTGTATAACAGTGCTACTGATTTGTGTACATTGATTTTGTACCCTGAAACTTTATTGAAATTATTTATCAGATCTAGGAGGTTTTTGGGTAATTCTTTAGGATTTTCTGGATATATGATCATATCATTGATGAACTGAACAATTTTACTTCCTCTTTATTGATTTGGTTGTCCTATATTTCTTTCTCTTGTCTGATTGCTTGGCTAGGACTTTCAGTACTATGTTGACTAGAAGTTGTTAAAATGGACATCCTTGTCTTGTTCCAGTTCTTGGAGGGAATGCTTTCAACTTTTCCGCATTCAGTATAATGTTGGCTGTGGATTTGCCATAGACGGCTTTTAATACCTCAAGGTATATCCCTTTTATGCCAATTTTGCTGACGGTTTTAATCATAAAGGGATGCTGGATTTTGTTAAGTGCCTTTTCTGTGTCTATTAAGATGATCATGTGATTTTTGTTTTTAATTATGTTTATGTGATGTATCACATTTACTGACTTGCATATGTTAAATCATTCCTCCATCGCTGTATGAAATGCACTTGATCATGGTGGATTACCTGTTTGATATGCTGTTGGATTCGTTTAGCTAGTACTTTGTTGAGGATTTTGTATTCATGTTCATGAGGGATATTGGTCCGTGGTTTTCTTTTTTTGTTATGTTCTTTCCTGGTTTTGGTGTTAGGGTGATACTGGCTCCATAGAATGATTTAAAGAGGATTCCCTCTTTCTCTATCTTTTGGAATAGTTTCAGTAAGATTGATAATAGCTTTTCTTTGAATGTTGATAGAATTCAGCTATGACTCCAAATGGTCCTGGATGTTTTCTTGGTTGGCTTTTTAAAAATTACTCTTTCAATCTTGCTACTTATTACTGGTCTGTTCAAAGTTTCTATTTCTCCCTGATTTAATCTAGTAGGGTCGTATATTTCCAGAAATTTATCCATTTCCTCTGGATTTTCTACTTTGTACACATAAAGGTATTCATAGTAGCCTTGAATGACCTTTTGTGGTTCTGTGGTATCAGTTGTAATACCTCCCATTTCATTTTGAATCGAACTTATTTGGATCTTCTCTCTTCTTGATTAATTTTACTAATTTTCTTATAGTCACTATTGGGAATAAAAAAAATTTCACTAATGGTCTATTAATTTTGTTTATTTTTTTAATGAACCAGCTGTTTGTTTCTTTTCTTTTCTTTTTTTGGTATTTTGTATTTTTCTGTTTGAATTGCATTTAGTTCTTCTCTGATCTTGGTTATTTCTTTTCTTCTTCGGAGTTTGGGTTTGGATTGCTCTTGTTCCTCTAACTAAGGTGTGACCTTGGATTGTTTATGTGTGCTCTTTCAGACTTTTTGATGTAGGCATGTAATGCTATGAACTTTCCTCTTAGCACCACTTATGCTGTATCCAAGAGGTTTTGGTAAGTTGTGTCACCATGATTTTTCAGTTTAAAAAATTTTGAAATTTCCATCTTGATTTCATTGTTGACTCAAAGATCATTCAAGAGCAGATTATTTAATTTCCATGTATTTGTACAGTTTTGAGAGTTCCTTTTGGAGTTAATTTCCAGTTTTATTCCACCGTGGTCTAAGGGGATACTTGATACAATTTTGATTTTCTTAAATTTATTGAGGCTTGTTTTATGGCCTATGGTTTATCTTGAAGAATGTTCCATGTGCTGATGACTGGAATATATATTCTGCAGTTGTTGGGTAGAATGTTCTGTAAATGTCTATTAAGGCCATCTATTCTAGGGTACAGTTTAGTCCATTATTTCTTTGTCGACTTTCTGTTTTGATAACCTCTCTAGTGCTGTCAGTGGAATATTTAAGTTCCCCATTATTATTGTGTTGCCATCTATCTCATTTCTTAGCCCTAGTAATACTAATTGTTTTATAAATCTGGGAGCTCCAGCATTAGGTGCAATTATATTAGGATTGTGATATTTTCCCGTTGGACTGATCTTTTTTTTTTTTTAATATATGGAGTTTTGCTCTTCTTGCCCAGGCTGGAGTGCAATGGTGCGATCTCAGGTCACCACAACCTCTGCCTCCCGGGTTCAAGTGATTCTTCTGCCTCAGCCTCTGAGTAGCTGGGGTAACAGGCATGTGCCACCATGTCTGGCTAATTTTGTATTTTTGGTAGAGATGGGGTTTCTCCATGTTGGTCAGGCTGGTCTTGAACTCCTGACCTCATGATCCATCCACATTGGACTCCCAAAGTGCTGAGATTATAGGTGTGAGCCACTGTGCCTGGCCTGGATTGATCCTTTTATCACTAGGTAATGTCCCTCTTTGTCTTTTTAAACTGCTGTTGCTTTAAAGTCTGTTTTACCTTTTGGTTTCCATTTATGTAGAATATCTTTTTCCACCCCTTTACCTTAAGTTTATGTGAGTCCTTAGTGTTAAGTGAGTCTCTTGAATCCAGCAGATACTTAGTTGGTGAATTTTTATCCATTCTGCCATTCTGTATCTTTTAAGTGGAACATTTAGGCCATTTACATTCAAAGTGGATACTGAGATGTGTTCTATTCCTCATGCTAGTTGTTGCCTAAATAACTTGTGTATTTTCATTGTGCTATTGCTTTACAGGCCCTGTGAGGTTGATATGTTAAGGAGGTTCTATTTTGGTGTACTTTGAGGATTTGTTTCATAATTTAGAACCCCTTTTAGCATTTCTGGTAGTGCTGGCTTTGTAGTGATAAATTCTCTCTGTATTTGCTTGTCTGAAAAAGGCTTTATCTTCTTCATTTATGAATCTTAGTTTTCCTGGATGCAAAATTCTTGGCTCACTATCATTTTGTTTAAGGAGGCTAAAGATAGGACCCTAATCCGTTCTGGCCTGTAAGGTTTCTGCTGAGAAATCTGTTGTTAATCTCTTAAGTTTTCCTGTAAACGTTACCTGACACTTTTGACTCACAGCTCTTAAGATTCTTTCCTTCATCTTGACTTTAGATAACCTGATGACTAAGTGGCTAGGTGATGATCTTTTTGTGATGAATTTCTAGGTGGTATTTGAGCTTCTGGTATTTGGATGTCTAAATCTCTAGCAAGGCCAAGGAAATTTTCTTTCCTCAAGTATTCCTTCAAATAATTTTTTCGAATTTTTATATTTCCCTCCTTCCTCAGGAACACCAGTTATTCTTAGGTTTGGCCATTTAATAGAATCCCAAATATCTTGGAGGCTTTGTTCTTTTTTTTTTTTTTTTTGACATATATATATATTTGTCTCTGTCTGATTGGGTGAATTTGAGAGCCAAGTCTTCAGGTTCTGAAGTTCTTTCTTCTACTTGTTTTAGTCTATTGTTAAAACTTGCCAGAGTATTTTGTATTTCTCTAAGTGTGTCCTTGATTTCCTAAAATTGTGATTATTTTTCTTTATGATATCTATTTCTATGGAGAATTTTTCATCTTTTAATTTCTTTAAGTTGGTTTTCACCTTTCTCTGGTTCTCCTTAAGTAGTGTAATAATCAACCTTCTAAATTCTTTATCTGGCAATTCAGAGCTTTCTTCTTGTTTGGATCCATTGCTGGGGATATAGTTGATCTTTTGGTGGTGTTACAGAACACTGTTTCCAGAATTACTTTTCTGGTTCCTTCTCATTTGGGTAGACAATTTCAGTGGAAAGATCTGCAACTCAAGGGCTGCTGTTCAGATTCTTTGTCTTATGACATGATATCCCTTGATGTGGTTCTCTCCCCATTCCTCTAGGGATGGGGCTTCCTGTGCACCAGACTGCAGTGATGGTTATTGCTCTTTTGGGTCTAGCTATCCAGTGGGGCTACCAGGTTCTGGACTGGTGCTGGGGAATGTCTGAAAAGACTCCTGTGATATCATCCCTCTTCAGGTTTCCCACCTGTGGATAACAGCACCTGGTTTGGTGGAGTTGGCAGGGGAATGAAGTAGACTGTGAGAGTCCTTTGCTGCAGTTTTGTTCAGTGTTCTGGCTTTCTCGAATGTTGGTTATGCTAGCAGTGAAGTTGTCACTTGGGCAGACTAAGGACCTCTGGTTAGCCAAGATGTTCCAGGTAGTGGTATTAGCTGTTGTTTTCTCCTTCTTGGGAGCAGGGTTATTCTTTCATGAGTTGCCGTAATGGCCTCAGTTGGTTGGCCTCCTGCCAGGTGGTGATGCTTTCAAGAGAACATCAGCTGCAGTAGGAGAAGGGAGATGTAAGTTTACCCTAAGTTGGCCAGGGTGGGTATTCTGGTTTCTCTGATGAAGAGCAGGACCATAAAGCTCCAAAGAACTTGTGTCTTTTGTATTCAGCTACCAAGGCAGGTGGAGAAGTGCCACCAGGTTTAGACAGGTCTGAACTCACACCCTCCTTGGGCAGGGTTTGCCATGGCCACTGTGAGAGATGGGAGGATGGTTCTCAGGCCAATAAGGTTATGTTCCAGAGGGGATTATGGCTACCTCTGCTGTGCCATATAGTTTGCCAGGGAAGAGGGGGATAGCTGGTAGTGACAAGCCTAACCCAGTTCCCACAGAGTTGGGAAGACCAGTCTAATTCCCATAGTACCCCATTAACAGCACCAAGTTTAGATCCAGTCAGTCTGCGCATGGGGCTCAGACCTTGCTCCAGGCTGCCTCTGCAAAAGCAAGCACTGTTTTCAGGCCTTGCCCCTCCCCGTCTGCCCAATGTTGGTGGCAGCTCCTGTGCTTGTATCTACAGCAGCCCTTGTTCGTCCCCCGGATTCTGCTCAAGAAAGTTTGTTCCCAGTTGAAATTATTACAAAATTCAGTTGGAAGCTTCTTTCACCCCAAGACCCCTCCCTAATTCCACTGGCTGCCTTCCCTGAGGGCCCCTGTTAGATATAGTCAGGGATGGCTTCCTGGCCTTGAGCGGGGGCCTGGGAGTGCCTACAAAGATCTTTCCACTGCTGCTTCTACTTTTATATTTTGCTGGCTCCCTAAATCTGTTTCAGCTCTAGGTAAGGTTAAATCCTTCTGTGGTCTGGATTTTCAGAGTCCTCTGTGGGGATGTGTGTTCAGAGGCAGATTTTCCCCCTCACACTTTGGGAACTCACAGTTTTTCACATATCACAGAATTTGCAGTGGTGTGCTGCTTCTTTCAAAGGATCTGTGAATTATTTTGGTTGTACTGGTATGTTCCTGCACTGGCTCTTGGAGAAAACGTTCACAGTGTGAGTCTCCATACACTGTGCTGTACATCCAAGCAGGAGCTGCCAGTTAGCCCTGTCTCCTATCTGCCGCCTTTCTCCCCTTCCCTGTTAAAGTTTTCTATATTATTACTGACTTTATGTCTTCTTGTTCTATCAATTATTAAGAGAAGGGTATTAAAATTTTCAAGCATAATTGTGATTTTTCTATTTCTTTTGGGCAGTTCTGTCAGTTTTTGCTTAATGTATTTTGAAGTTCTATTATTAGGAGGATATACATTTAGAATTGTTAGGTATTCTTAATCAATTTATTCTTTTATTATAATTGAATGACCTTTATTCTTGGTAAAATTACTTATGCTGATTAATATTTTATATGATGTTAATCTTCTCTAGTATTCTTATCATTAGTGTTCTTCTGGTATACCTTTTAAAAGCCTATCACTTTTGTCCTACCTGTACCTTTATATATACATACATACATATATATATATATTTTTTTTAGATATTTCTTTCTTTCTTTTCTTTCTTTCTTTCTTTTTTTTTTTTTTTTGGAGATCTGTGTGCCTTTATTAGTGAAGCCACTACTTAAAGGGGATGAAGCAGGAGGAGTGGGTGGCCTCGATGCCCAGCTGGCCATGCTTCACTGGCTTGTAGGTGATGGAGAATTCGCCCAGTTAGTGGCTGATTATCTCCAGCATGATCTCCACCTGGTTGAAGGTCTTGCGGCTGTAGATGCCCACCATCTCGGGAGAGATGATCATGTGCCGCAGGTGCGTCTTCCCCACTTCCGGCTTCTCCACGGGCGGCACCTCCTCGCGCAGGCGCTTCAGCAGCTAGTGCTGCTTCCGCCGCAGGCCCGGGTTCAGCCACGGCCGCTGCCGCGCACTGTGCAACTGCGTCGTGTTCGCAGGACACGTCCAGCAACTGGTCCAGGTCCATACCGCGGTAGGTGAACTTGCGAAAGGGCCGCTGCTTCTTCTACTCTACCTCTGCCGTCTTGCTGGATCTTCAGAAAGGCTAGAGTAGATTTCTTACAGACAGGATACTGTAAGTGCTTTTGAAAATTGGGTTGGAGCTTTGCGCAGTGGCAGTATCGTAGCCAATGAGGTTTATACGAGGCGCGATTATTGCTAATAGAAAACTTTTCCCAATACCCCGCCGTGACGACTTGCAGTATAGTCGACACTGGCAATTTTTGACAGTCTCTACGGAGACTGAATTTACAAAAAAAAGAAAAAGAAAAGGACAAAAACTTATGTTGGGCATTGCTTTTTTATTGCTGCCTTTTTTATGAGGCTGTTTAGACTATTTGCATTTTAAAAACAGCTTTATTTAGATATGATTGGTATACAATATAGTCTACCCATTTGAAGTGTACATTGCAATGTGTTCTAGTATATTCACACGATTGTTCAACCATCCTCACAGATTCATTTTGGAGGAACCATCTACATTTAATAGAAATACTAATATAATTGGATTTAAATCTATCATGCAGCTATTTGTCTTATTTTAGTCTTGTGGGTTTTGTTCCCTCTTTCTCTTTTCTTCCTGCTTTTGGATTAATTATTTATTAGTGTTCCATTTCTATGTTCACTATTGGCTTATTAGTCCACTAAAAGATTATTAGCCATACCTCTTTTTCCATTTTAGTGATCACTCTAATCATTATAATGTGCATTTTTAACATATCATAGTCAAACTTCAAATGTCACATCACATATGGCACAGTTCTATGCGTTCTGTGATACTATACTAGCAAGGAAAGAACGTTTTATTCCCAACTTTGATTTGAAAAAAATCTCACGAAAAGGCTCTTTATAGCCTGGCTTGAGTGATATGACTATCTGTGGACCAAACACTATGGCCAAGAATGTAAATTCTTATAGGAGGATGATAGTTTTAATTCAAAATATGGATTGAGGGTGAAGAAAGATTTCCCTAATATTATTGAACCTGTAGATGTTTGCATTTTTATCAGAAGTAAATTTTCAAAATACCTTTAATGAAATTCTCCTTCTTTATTAAAGTGATTTTTCTTTTTCTTTTGTTTTAGAGGCTGTTTCCTGCTCCGTCACCCAGCCCAGAGTACAATGCTATGATCATATCTCACTTTAACTTCAAGCTTCTGGGTTCTAATAGGCTCATGCCATGACACCCAGGCTAATTTTTATTTTTTTTGTAGAAACAGGGTCTTGCTATACTGCCCAGGCTGGTCACAAACTGCAGGCTTCAAGTAGTCCTCCCACCTCAGCCTTCCAAAACACAGGGATTATAGGCGTAAGGTACTGTGCTTACTACCCAAAGTGATTTTTCAAAGTCTGTGTTGACCACTCAAGACATGGAAGACTGTTTTGTAGCAGATTTTTTTTCTTTTTTTTTTTTTTTTTTTGGATGGAGTCTCACTCTGTTGTCCAAGCAGTGGCACCATCTTGGCTCACTGCAACCTCTGCCTCCCGAGTTCAAGCAATTCTTCTGGCTTAGCCTCTCAACTAGCTGGTTCTACCATAGGCACATGCCACCAGACCCAGCTAATTTTTGTATTTTTAGTAGAGACAGGGTTTCCCCATGTTGACCAGGATGGTCTTGATCTCTTGACCTTGTGATCTGCCTACCTTGGTCGCTCAAAGTGCTGGGATTACAGGTGTCAGCTACCGCGCCTGGCCTTGGAACAGATTTTATAAATGCCAGTAAGATTGCTTGATAAGTAAGGCAGCAATACTTAGAAGATTAAATGTATAAATTGATGATCTCATTATTTGTGCCATCCATTTTGTCTGGTTGTAGTAGCAGCCTTTTCAGCTCACTGTAACTCCCTTTACCTTAAACTTTCACTGGAGTTGCAGGGTTCGTGACAGCATGTTTGTGCTATGTGAACCAGACCCTGCTATTATAGCCACTTGGCCCAGTATACACCCAGTTCAGGCTGGGGTGATCAGATTCTCCTTTCTGAAATTTGAAATTTGGGGTTTGGAACTAATTAATCACTGTCTTAAGTTGAAACTCTAACAAATAAACCATAGCTGCCAGGGAGTGTGGTTTTACAGTGTGGAGGGAATAGCAGGGAAAGCCACTGTGAAAAGAGGAAGGAAAGAGACTAATTGAAGAAAGAAGCAGAAACAGAGAAACTGCTATGACCTCTTTCCATTCCAGGCTTGGCCACGTTCTTATCCTTGGGGTCTGTGAGACATACATGTATTCTTTAAAATTCATTTCCACTTTTGTTTAAGCTGGCTTGAGAGGACTTCTTTTCTTGCAATCCAAGAGCATAGGCCAAAACTTCAAATACTGTATTCAATTTTAGAAGAATATAAGAAGTATTTGTCAGTTCAAGTACTATCTTAAGCATGGATAAAAGGCGTGAAAACTATGATTCAATTTTATTATACTAATTCATGACATAGTTTTTATATTTCTGGACAGTATCATCTCTTTGGTAAAAGTTTTCAAATGTTAAGAGGGTGAGTGATGGGTGGTCACTTGGTGGGTACAATATGTGTCGCACTAGTGATGGATGCAGTGAAGGCTCTGCGTTCACCGCAATGTAATATATTGATGTAGCAAAATTGCACTTGTACTCCATGAATATACAGAAATTAAAAAAATAAATAAAAATTTAGTTAAAATATTAAGCATATCAAAATAAAACTCATTAAAATGCCATTGTGCTTAATAAATAGAACATTAATAATATCCTGAAAAATGCCAGGTGTTCTTCCTCAATTTAACTCCTCTCCCTGCCCCAGAGACAGCCACTAGACTGAATTTTATATCTATTATTTGTTTTCTTTCTTTAAATAGTTTTACCACATCTTTATCTCTAAAAATAAAATGTTTAGTTTTTCATACTTTTGAACTTTATATTAATGGAATAATACTCTATGTTATAAATCCCTTTTTTGCTCAACTTTATGCTTAAGAGATTAATTGCATTTTAGCTGTATAAGTCTAATTCATCCATTTTCACTGCTGTGTAGATTCCTGTTTTACAACTATGGTATAGCTTATCCTTTCTCCCTTCAGTGAGGAGTTAGAAGTGGAATTTCTGTGTTGTAGCAGTGGTCCCCAACCTTTTTGGCTCCAGGGACTGGTTTCATGGAAGACAGTTTTTTCATGAACCGGGGTGGTGGGGATGGTTTTGGGATGATTCAAGCACATTACGTTTATTGTACACTTTATTTCTATTATAGTGTAATATGTAATAATTATACAACTCACCGTAATGTAGAATCAGTAGGAGCCCTGAACTCGTTTTGTTGCAACTAGATGGTCTCATCTTGGGGTGATGGGAAATAGTGACAGATCATGAGGCATTAGTTAGATTCTCATAAGGAGAGCCCAACCAAGATCCCTCACATGAGCAGTTCACCATAGGGTTTGCCCTTCTATGAGAATCTAATAGAATCACTGATCTGACAGAAGATGGAGCTCAGACAGTAACTCAAGCCATGGGGAGCAGCTAAATACAGATGAAGCTTCACTTACTTGCCTGCCAGTCACTTCCTGCTATGCGGCCTGGTTTCTTTTTTTTTTTTTTTTTTTTGAGACAGAGTTTCACCCTTGTTACCCAGGCTGGAGTGCAGTGGCGCGATCTCGGCTTACCATAACCTCCGCCTCCCGGGTTCAGGCAATTCTCCTGCCCCAGCCTCCTGAGTCGCTGGGATTACAGGCACGTGCCACCATGCCCAGCTAATTTTTTGTATTTTTAGTAGAGACGGGGTTTCACCATGTTGACCAGGATGGTCTCGATCTCTTCACCTCGTGATCCACCCGCCTCGGCCTCCCACAGTGCTGGGATTACAGGCTTGAGCCACCGCGCCCGGCCTGGCCTGGTTTCTAATTGGCCACAGACTAGTACAGGTCTGTGGTCCCCAGCAGTTGAGGACCCCTGTGTTGTAGGATATATACATATTTAAGTTTCTAGGTAATCCAAAGTTTTTCTCAGAGCGATTGTAGTATCAGTATATAAAAATGCCCTTTGATCTACATCCTTGCCGATTTTTGGCATGTTCTGACTTTTTAGTTATTTTGCCAATCGAGTGAATGTAAAATTAAATCCCATTTTTTTTACCTAGAAAATATTCATTAAGTGCCTAATATGTTAGAGACATAAAACAGACTTAGTGAATAAAACGGACAAAATAAACAAAAACAAAACAAAATCTAAAGCCCTTGCCCTCATAGAACTTACATCCTGGTGGAGAATGCACACAGCAAATAAAATAAATACGAATATTACTTGTATTTTAGTAACTGGTAAGTACTAAAGAAAAAATTAAAACAGAGCAGGACTAGGTAGTGCTGGTGCTGGAGTGGGACTGAACTTCCATAGAGTGGTCAGGAAAGCTGCTTCAGAAGGTGGGCATTTGAGCAAAGACCAGAAGGAGGTGGAGGAAGTCATACTGATAGCACTGTTGTGTTTTTGATGTATCAATCAAGAGTTCAGTCGGGGAAGCACAGCCATGGTGATAACTGTTACAAGATAAATAATTTATTATTGCTATTAGACCTCTCACGAGTGTGGGAGGAACCAGGGAGGCGAAGGACTAGAAGGGGTTGATAGATCAGAGATGGCTGGTCCCTAACCACCTCTGGCAGCACTGGCATGGGGGGCAAATGCAGATTGCAGGGTGATTGATAAGTCATCCACATCCTGCTGAGAAAGTCGGATCATAAGGAGGAAGTTTGTGAAGAGATGCAGAGGAAGCTCTTGCTTCTGTGCAGGAACTGTCTTGTGGCTCCGCAGCCAAGCATGTAGTTGAGAGGCCTTGGCCTTCGACTGCTGGGCCAGTAGTGAAAAAGAGTTGGCTACAACTCTTGGTTAAACTATAACCTGGGGGTACCTTTGCATCTCTTCGTCACTAAGACCTTCAGAGAGTTATAACCACTGTTTCACATCCACCTTCCAAATCTAGTGCAAATTAATAATTTTTCTCAACTCTAACCAAATATGATATAAGGACAGAGACTCTAGGAAAAAGAGCTCCCAGCTTAACTAAGTTGACACAACATACTCTAACACATCTAGTTAGTGATTAATGAGGTTGGGCATACTTGTATATATTTAATGGTCATCATTGTTTTTTCCTCAAAGTGTCTAAGTTCTTTATTTTTCTACTGGGTTGTTTGATTTTTTAAAATCAATTTTTAGGAGTTTTTATAGTATATTGATTCCCATTCTTAGTCGGTTATATAGGCGGCAAATAAATTATCCCAACTTGTAGCTGGTAATTTCACTTTCATCATAGCATCCTTTAAAGAACAAAGGTCTTTGTTATAATGCAATTTCATTTCTCAATCCTTTTTTCTTATGGCTTGCACATTTTGTATACTATTTAAGAAATCCTTCCTTAACGAAAGGCATACGTTTATGCTTCTACAATGTCTTCCTAAAGTTTTATAATTTTCCTTGTATAATACTTGCAATTAACTTTTGTAAACAGTTGAAGATACAGTTTCACTAATCTTTTTCCATATAGAGCTCTAATTGTCCCAGTGCCACATCTTAAAGAGTTCATCCTCACTGATTTCCCCTGCCTGCTCTCTCATAAAGCAGATTTCTGTGTATTATTATGGTTCTATTTCTGGGTTCTCTAATCTGTGCCATTGGTCCTTTGTCTCTCTTTTAACTAACATTATATTAGTTTTATTATAGCCATACAAAAAGTCTTGCTGTCTTGTAAATGAAGTCTACTAGACTGTGTTTCTTCAGGAGTGTTTTGGCAATTCTTGGTTCTTTGCACTTCTGTTTAAAAATTGTCTCGACTAACTCAATAAAAAATTCTGTGGGATTTTGGTAGAAATTATATAAAATCTCTAGGTCAACTGGGGAAAATTGACATGTTTTTCATTACTGAGTCTTTCTATCCATAAATGTGATGGATCTTTTAATTTGTAAAGATCTCATTTAATGTATTTCAGTAACACTTTATAATTTACTTCATGAAAGTCTTGTATATATTTTGAAGATTTATTCCTAGGTATATTATCATTTTTGTTGCTGTAGTAAACAACACTTTAGAAAATTATATATACATTTTATATTTACAATTATATCTATACATATGCATACATACACACATATATAAATATGCATATATTATATAGTTTGTTGCTGGTGTATAGAAATGCAATTGACTTTGATTTAATATCCAGAAAACTCACTAAACTAATAAACTTTCTTATTGATTCTCATGATTTATATGGAAATTCTTTTGAATTTTTCAGTTAGACAATCACATCATCTATCAAGAATACCAGTTTTTTTTTTTTCTTTCCAATGTTTTTATTCTTTCTTTTTCTTGTCTAGGTTTTTCAGTGCATCTCTGAATTGATAAGATTAGAATGGATATATTTGTATTAGTTTTGAAGCTCTTAATATGTTATAAGTACATAATTCTTTGTACATATTTTTTTGCAAAAGTCCTTATCATTTAGTAGCATCTTATTATATTCTTGTTTTCTTGAATCATAAAAATAAAAATGATACATTTTATTAAATAGATTTTCTGCATTTATGCAGTTGGTCATGTGTTTTTCTACTTTTAAACTATTAATGTGGTACATTATGTTAGATTCTCTAATATTAAACCAACTTTGCACATTTGGGATAAACTCTACTTACTCATGAAGTATTTTTTTTAATACCTTGACAGATTTGGATGCCAGTGATTTGTATCCTAATGTTTAGCTTGTGATATTCCTTTTGTGTACTATCCTTAACTATTTTGATGTTACAGGTTTATTAGCCTTACTCAGTGAGCTGGGGAGTGATATGGGTTGGATCTGTGTCCCTATTCAAATTGTAATCCCCAGCGTTGGAGATGGGGCCTGGTGGGAGGTGATTGGATCATAGGGGTGGTTTCTCACGAATGTTTTCAGACCAACCTCTTGGTGCTGTTCTTGTGATAGTGAATGAGTTCTCACGCAATCTGGTTGTTTAAGTGTATGACACTGCCCTCACTCTAGACTCAGAAGATTTTTTCTTTGAACTGGAGAGTTTTAGTGTATCTGTAGTTATTTCGATTACTGATATTTGTATTTATTTCTGCCATATTCCTTACATTTTTTTTCCACCTTTTTAGTTTTCTTTCTCCTTTCTTGCTTCTCCTTTATTGTTTTTTGGTCTGTTCTCATTCCCTGTTACCCTATAGTTGGTTAGAGAACATAACTTCCGAGGTGTATTTATTTGGTAGTTGTCTTTAATATTTTAATATGGTCACTTAACTTATCAAAGCCTATAGTTAATCAGTGTCTTTTCCCTCTTCCCAAATTAGACAAAGACCTTAGAACACTTTAATCACCATCCTTTCTGCTTATACTTTATGTTTTAGTGGATGGTATTTTAGTTCTAGCACTGCAAGACAAATTATTGTTGTTGGTGTACACAGTATTAATTTAGATCAGCATTTCTCAACATCAGCACTACTGACATTTTGGGCAATAATTGTTTGTTATGTGGAGCTGTCTGATACACTGCAGATGTTCAGCAGCAGGCCTGGCTGCCTCACTGGATGTCAGCAGCACCCCCCTCCCCCAGTTGCCACAAACAGAAATGTCTCCCCGTGTTGTCAGATGTTCCAAGGGGGAAAATTGCTCTTGGTTTAGAATCACTGATTTAGGTCTACCCACTTATTTAAAAGTGTCTTTTTTCACCAATAGCCAGAGAACCAAAATTATCTGCCAATTCTGTCATATATCACACCTTCCATCATTTTTCTTCTGCCTAAAATAAATAATTTAGAATTTTCTTTAGTGAGGTCTACAGGGCAAAAGGTAACAAATCTGTTTTTGTTTGGTTTGTTTTTGGTAAATCTGAGAAAAGTCCCTATTTTTTCCTTTGTTTTAAAATAATTTATTGGGTTTAGAGTTCTGGATTGAGAGTTACAGTGAACCTCCAAATTCACATGCGTTGGTTCCATGACTCTCTGCCAATATTCAGATCTGAAGATGCTTGAGTCCTTATATAAAAGGTATAGTATTTGCATATAACCTATAGACATCCTTCCATACACTTTAGACCATCTCTAGAATTACTTATAATAGCTAATACAATGTAAATGCTATGTGGTTGTTACACTGCATTGTTTAGGAAATAGTTACAAGAAAGAGAAGTCTATACATATACATGTTCAGTACAGACACAATCATTGTAGACCTAACCATATTTTCCAGGGTTGGTTGAATCTGCCAGTGTGGAAGATGCAGATACAGAGGTCCAGTTGTATTTTCTTTAAGCTCATTGGAGGAATCATCCTGTTGTTTGGTGACATTGTGGTGGTTAAAAGTAACAGCTATCAGTCTAACTGTTATTTCTTTTAGTATAATATGTGTTCTCTCTGGCTTGTTTGAAGAAAACTTTTTGTTGTTTGTATTTTTAAGTATTACTGTCATTACTTATAGGAGTATAATTCTTTTTTTCTTGTGATTTGTTGGGCTCTATGAATCTGATAATTGGTAAATTTCAACAATTCTGGGAAAGTTTCAGTTGTAATCTCCTTGAAAGTTGTTTCTTCCTATTACATTTCTAGAATTAGACACACAGTAGATAACTTTAGAGGATTCCTACTTCATTTTAACTTTTGCGGCTTCCTTACTTTCTTGCTAATAAAATATTTGGTACATTTTATTCACCACTTTTAAAAACAAAAGTATTTGTAGATTTCTAGTTTGAGATGTTGCTGGAAATTGAAGTTGCAAAAGTTAATTTTAGTGGACTTAAAATAAGCCAACTATAATACTTATCCTAAGCTTATTTCTTACTGTAATTTTTTTTTGTATTTTAGGTTTTGGGGTACATGTGCAGATCATGCAGGGTTGTTGCATAGGTACACACATGGCAAGGTGGTTTGCTGCCTTCATCCCTCCATCATCTATATCTGGCATTTGTCCCCATGTTATCCCTCCCCACCCTCCCCACCCACCACGGTCTCTCCCCACGCCCCTCTGTCCCTCCTCTAGCCCCCCACAACTGAACCCAGTGTGTGATGCTCCCCTCCCTGTGTCCATGTGTTCTCATTGTTCAACACCCGCCTGTGAGTGAGAACATGTGGTGTTTGATTTTCTGTTCTTGTGTCAGTTTGCTGAGAATGATGGTTTCCAGGTTTATCCATGTCCCTACAAAGGACACAAACTCATCTTTTTTTATGGCTGCATAGTATTCCATGGTGTATATGTGCCACATTTTCTTTGTCTAGTCTATCATCGATGGGCATTTGGGTTGGTTCCAGGTCTTTGCTATTGTAAACAGTGCTGCGATGAACATAAATGTGCATGTGTCCTTATAGTAGAATGATTTATAATCCTTTGGGTAATACCTAGTAATGGGATTGCTGGGTCAAATGGAATTTGTATTTCTAGATCCTTGAGGAATCCCCGCACTGTCGTCCAGAATGGTTGAACTAATTTACACTCTCAACAACAGTGTAGAAGTGTTTCTGTTTCTCCACATCCTCTCCAGCATCTGTGGTCTCCAAATTTTTTAATGATCACCCTTCTAACTGGCGTGAGATGATATCTCAGTGTGGTTTTGATTTGCATTTCTCTAATGACCAGTGATGATGAGCATTTTTCATATTTTTGTTGGCCTCATACATGTTTTCTTTTGAAAAGTGTCTGTTCGTATCCTTTGCCCAGCTTTGAATGGGTTTGTTTGTTTTTTCTTGTAAATGTGTTTTAGTTCTTTGTAGATTCTGGATATTAGCCCTTTGTCAGATGGGTAGATTGCAAAAATTTTTTCCCATTCTGTTGGTTGCCAGTTCACTCTAACGATAGTTTATTTTGCTGTAAAGAAACTCTGAAGTTTAATTACATCCCATTTGTCTATTTTGGCTTTTGTTGCCAATGCTTTTGGTGTTTTAGTCATGAAGTCCTTACCTATGCCTATATCCTGAAAGGTTTTGCCTAGGTTTTCTTCTAGGGTTTTTATGGTGTTAGGTCTTATGTTTAAATCTTTAATCCATCTGGAGTTAATTTTAGTGTAAGGTGTCAGGAAGGGGTTCAGTTTCTGCTTTTTGCACATGGCTAGCCGGTGTTCCCAACACCATTTATTAAACAGGGAATCCTTTCCCCATTGCTTGTTTTTTCAGGTTTGTCAAAGATCAGATGGTTGGAGATGTGTGGTGTTGCTTCTGAGGCCTCTGTTCTGTTCCCTTGGTCTATGTCTCTGTTTTGGAACCAGTACCATGCTGTTTTGATTACTGTAGCCTTCTAGTATAGTTTGAAGTCAGGCAGCATGATGCCTCCAGCTTTATTCTTTTTGCTTAGGATTGTCTTGGCTATGCAGGCTCTCTTTTGGCTCCATATGAAGTTTAAGGTGGTTTTTTCCAGTTCCATGAAGAAGGTCATTGGTAACTTGATGGGGATAGCATTGAATCTATAAATTAATTTGGGCAGTATGGCCATTTTCATAATATTGATTGTTCCTAACCATGAGCATGGAATGTTTTTCCATCTGTTTCTGTCCTCTCTTATTTCCTTAAGCAGTGGTTTGTAGTTCTCCCTGAATAGGTCCTTTATATCCGTAGTTAGTTGTATTCCTAGGTATTTTATTCTCTTTGTAGCAATTGTGAATGGCAGTTCGCTCTTGATTTGGCTCTCTTTTAGTCTGTTATTGGTGTATAGGAATGCTCGTATTTCTGCACATTGATTTTGTATCCTGAGACTTTGCTGAAGTTGCTTATCAGTTTCAGATTTTGGGCTGAGATGATGGGGTCTTCTAGATATCTAATCATGTCATCTGCAAATAGAGACAGTTTGACTTTCTCCTTTTCTGTTTGAATAACCTTTATTTCTTTTTCTTGCCTGATTGCTCTGGCTAGAACTTCCAACAGTGTATTGAATAGGAGTGGTGAGAGAGGGCATCTTGTCTAGTGCCAGATTTCAAAGGGAATGCTTCCAGTTTTTGCCCATTGAGTATGATATTGGCTGTGGGTTTGTCGTAAATAGCTTTTATTATTTTGAGATACAATCAATCGATACCTAGTTTCTTGAGAGTTTTTAGCATAAAGGGCTGTTGAATTTTGTTGAAGGCCTTCTCTGCATCAATTGAGATAATCATGTGGTTTTTGTCTTTGGTTCTGTTTATGTGGTGGATTACATTTATAGACCTGAGTAGGTTGAACCAGCCTTGCATCCCTGGGATGAAGCCTACTTGATCATGATGAATAAACTTTTTGATGTGCTATTGTATTTAGTTTGCCAGTATTTTATTGAAGATTTTTGTGTCAATGTTCGTCATGGATATTGGCCTGAAGTTTTCTTTTTTAGCTGAGTGTCTGCCAGATTTTGGTATCAGAATGATGTTGGTCTAATAAAATGAGTTAGGGAGAATTCCATCCTTTTGTATTGTTTACAATAGTTTCAGAAGGAATGGTACCAGCTCCTCTTTGTACGTTTGGTAGAATTCGGCTGTAAACCAATATGGACCTGGATTTTTTTTTGGTTGGTAGGCTATTAATTGCTGCCTCAACATCAGCCCTTGTTATTGGTCTATTCAGGGTTTCAGCTTTTTCCTGGTTTAGTCTTGGGAGAGTACAAATGTCTAGGAATTTATCCATTTCTTCCAGGTTTACTGATTTATGTGCATAGAGTTGTTTGTAGTAATCTCTGATGGTAGTTTGTATTTCTGTGGAATTGGTGGTGATATCCCGTTTATCATTTTTTATTGCATCTATTTGATTCTTCTCTTTTTTTTTTCTTTATTAGTCTGGTTAGTGGTCTATTTTGTTGATCTTTTAAAAAAAGAAGCTCCTGGATTTATTGATTTTTTTGAAGGGTTTTTTGTGTCTGTCTCCTTTAGTTCTGCTCTGATCTTAGTTATTTCTTGTCTTCTGCTAGGTTTTGAGGTTTTTTTTTTTTTTACAATAGTGTATTGATTTTAGATCTTTCTTTGCTTTTCTGGTGGGCATGTGTTGCTATAAATTTTCTTCTAGACACTGCTTTAAATGTGTCCCAGAGATTCTGGCACACTGTGTCTTCATTCTTGTTGATTTTGAAGAACATCTTTATTTCTGCCTTCATTTCATTGTCTATCCAGTTGACATTTAGGAGCCAGTTGTTCAGTTTCCATGAAGTTGTGCAGTTTTGAGTTGTTTCTTAATCCTGAGTTCTAATTTGATTGTGCTGTGGTCTGAGAGACTGTTATGATTTCCATTCTTTTTCATTTGCTGTGGAGTGATTTACTTCCAATTATGTGGTTGATTTTAGAGTAAGTACGATGTGGTGCTGAGAAGAATGTATATTCTATGGATCTTGGGTGAAGAGTTCGTAGATGTCTATTAGCTTCGCTTGGTCCAGATCTGTTTTCAAGTCCTGGATATCCTTGTTGATTTTTTGTCTCGTTCATCTGTCTAATACTGACGGTGGAGTATTAAGGTCTCCCACAATTATCATGCGGGAGTCCAAGTCTCTTTTTAGGTGGTTAAGAACTTGCTTTATGTATCTTGGTGCTCCTGTATTGGATGGATATATATTTAGGATAGTTAGCTCTTCTTGTTGTATTGATCCTTTTACCATGATGTAATGCCCTTCTTTGTCTCTTTTATCTTTGCTGGTTTAAAGTCCATTTTATCAGAGAGTAGGATTGCAACCCCTGCTTTGTTTTTTGCTCTCCATTTGCTTGGTAAATCTTTTTCCAACGCTTTATTTTGAGTTTATGTGTATCTTTGCACATGAGATGGGTCTCCTGAATAAAGCACACTGATGGTTCTTGACTTTTTATCCAGTTTGTCAGTCTGTGTCTTTTGATTGGACCATTTAGTCATTTACATTTAACATTAATATTGTTATGTGTGAATTTGATCCTGCCATTTTGTTACTGATTGGATGTTTTGCCCTTTGGTTGGCACAGTTTCTTCATTGTGTTGTTGGTCTTTACAATTTGGTTCTTTTTTGCAGTGGCTGGTACTGGTTGTTCCTTCCTGTGTTTAGTGCTTCCTTCAGAAGCTCTTGTAAGGCAGGCCTGGTCGTGATGAAATCTCTCAGCAATTGCTTGTCTGTAAAGGATTTTATTCCTCCTTCACTTACTAAGCTTAGTTTGGCTGGATATGAAACTCTGGGTTGAAAGTTCTTTTCTTTAAGGATGTTGGATATTGGCACCCACTCTCTTCTGGCTTGTAGAGTTTCTGCCAAGAGATCTGCTGTGAGTCTGATGGGCTTCCCTTTGTAGGTGACCCAACCTTTCTCTCTGGTTGGGTCAGAGAAAAAAAAAATGCTGCCCTTAGCATTTTTTCCTTGGTTTCAACCCTAGTGAATCTGACAATTATGTGTCTTGGGGTTGCTCTTCTTGAGGATTAGCTTTGTCGCATTCTCTGTATTTCCTGTATTTGAATATTGGTCTGCCTTGCTAGGTTGGGAAGTTCTCCTGGATATATCCTGAAGAGTGTTTTCCAGCTTGGATTCAGTCTCCCCATCATCTTCCAGTACACTGATCAAGCATAGATTAGGTCTTTTCACATAATCCCACATTTCTTGGAGGTTTTGCTCATTTCTTTTCACTATTTTTTCTCTTTTCTTGCCTTCTTATTTTATTTCATTGAGTTGATCTTCAGTCTCTGGTAGCCTTTCTTCTGTTTGATCGATTCAGCTATTGAAACTTGTGTATTGTTCGTGAAGTTCTTGTGCTGTGTTTTTCAGCTCCTTCAAGTGTTTATGTTCTTCTCTAAGCTCGTTTTCTATTTAGCCTTTCGTCATACCTTTTTTTCAAGGTTCTTAGTGTCTTTGCATTGGGTTAGAACATGTTCCTTTAGCTCAGAGAATTTCGTTATTACCCACCTTCTGAAGCCTGCTTCCGTCAGTTAGTCAAATTCGTTCTCCGTCCTGTTTTGTTCCCTTGCTGGTGAGGAGTTGTGTTCCCTTGGTGGGGGCAAGGCATTCTGGTCTTTGATGGTTTCATCCTTTTTGCACTGGTTTCTTCCCAATTTCTTGGGTTTATTTAGCTTTGATTTCAGGTAGGTGTTTGGTGAGGTGGCCTTTCCTTTGTCTGCCTGCAGAGGCGCTGCTGGGCTGCCACAGTTTCAGTGAAACTGCTGTGTAGATTTCCTGTGTCTTTTGTTTACTCAGGAAGATTAGGCCCACCTCTGCAATGGCGGCTGCCCTTCCCCCTGCGGAGCTTGATCCTTGTGCTCTAACTGATGTGTTGGCTGTGATACTCTCAAGTGAGAGGGCTTCAGCCTGCTGGGCTTTGTTGGGGAGTGATCCTCACAGCCCTATTGCCTGATTCCCTGTTTTCAGTTCCCTTTCTTTCTGGGTGGTGAATAGCTCCATCCCACAGCCTTCTCAGCATCAGCCGGTGCTTCCGCCTAGATCTGTGCCAACAGCCTTGGCACTGCCAGAGTTGCTGCTCAGCCCTGTTCAGGCAGCTTGTGTGGGATTTTCAGTCCGGCAAAGATCTCCTTTTCTGTGGATTGTGAGGGTTTGGGTGAAGCACAGAATCCGAACCAAAGTCCTGGAAGGGGAGAGCTCCCATGACTGCTCAGCTGCACTCCTGGATGGGGCAGTCCTTATTGTCATTCTTTAATTGGTCCCCAATATCTGAACTGTAGAGGATTCCTTTACACTCTTCTGTTTTTCTTTAATACTGTAAAATATAGACTTGAGAACTAATTTATTATGCAAATGAACATTCTGCCCTTGTTTTGTGTACAAAATAGCTTTTCTCATAAGCATTGATAGTCCCTGTCTTCATGACAAGATAGAAGAGCAAGTCCGTATAGACCCTCCTTAAGAATGGCCTCTCCATGGATATAATAGGGTTAATCTTCAAGAATAAAACTGTATTGGTCTTTCATTTGAAATGGCTTTTGCACAGTTGACTGGGAGTACTTTGGGGTTGAAAATGTTATTAAAATTGTTTTTGCTTCTTTAACTTATGTTTCATACTCTCACTTATTTCTCATGAGCATTGTGGCTGTATCTGTGTGGCCTAAATGTAGATGTCAGGAAATAAACAGCAATACTTTGTTTGAAAGTTTAACTAAGTTCCATCCTCAGGGGTGTTTTGTTCCTTTTTTTGCTATCTACAATAGTCATATTTGGTAGTGAGAAATCGAGTAAGTACCATAAGAAGAAATTTTCATAAGAATACGAAATCAGACAAAATTGGCCCAGAATTGGTTCTTTTTCTACTTAACCCCTAAGGCATCTCTTTCTCCTATTTGTAAGGTTAAAGGATTTCTAAGAGGTCAGTGAAAGGAGTTATATAGGTCAATTTAATGTGGCTTTGGACTCTTAGCAGAGTTTCCAGATTTCCTTGATATTTCATTTTGTATACCCAGGATAGAGCGAATTTCCATATTATAAATGAAACATCAAGGCTCAGATTAGCAAATTGTTTGTCCAGTGTCACATTGCTGAAGAATAAAGAGCTGGGTGGAGACCTAAACCAAGGTTTTTTCCAAGTTTGTTGCTTTTACCATAATATAAATTTTTCCTAGATTTTTGCCTCACCTAATTTTTTTTTTAATGAGATGTCAACAAGTATTCTTTTGAAATGTCAAGTAATTTAGATAATGCTGGTTTAAGTTTTAAAGTATTTTTTAAAAAATATTCTTGATTTAACTCATTAGTTNTTTGGAGACAGAGTCTCCCTCTGTTGCCCAGGCTGACTGCACTGACGTGATCTCAGCTCAGGGTAACCTCCACCTCCCAGGTTCAAGCAATTCTCCTGCCTCAGCCTCCCGAGAAGCTGGGACTTCAGGTGCACGCCACCACACCTGGCTAATTTTTGTATTTTTAGCAGAGACAGGATTTCACCATCTTGGCCAGGATGGTCTCAAACTCCTGACCTCGTGAGCCACCCGCCTTGGCCTCTCAAAGTGCTGGGATTACAGGTGTGAGCCACCACGCCTGGCCTCGTTTTTTGAGACTGAGTCTTGTTCTGTCACCCAGACTGGAGTGTAGTGGTACAATCTCAGCTCACTGCAGCCTCCACCTCCGGGGTTCAAGTGATGCTCCTGCCTCAGCCTTCTGAGTAGCTGGGATCATAGGTGCCCACCATCACACTCAGCTAGTGTGTGTGTGTGTGTGTGTGTGTGTGTGTGTGTATGTGTGTGTGTGTGTGTTGGACAGTTTTGCTCTTGTTGCCCAGGCTGGAGTGCAATGGCATGACCTCGGCTCACTGTAACCTCCTCTGTGATCTTGGCTTACTGCTGAAACCTCCGCCTCCCAGGTTCAAGCGATTCTCCTGCCTCAGCCTCCTGAGTAGCTGGGATTACAGACATGTGCCACCATGCTTGGTTTATTTTGTATTTTTAGTAGAGACAGGGTTTCTCCATATTGGTCATGCTGGTCTCGAACTCCCAACCTCAGGTGATCCACCTGCCTCAGCCTCCCAAAGTGCTGGAATTACAGGCATGAGCCACTGCACCTGGCCTAATTTTTATATTTTTAGTAGAGATGGGGTTTTAGTAGAGATGGGGCATGATGGTGGGTACCTATAACTCCATCTACTCAGGAGGCTGAGGCAGAAGAATCACTTGAACCCGGGAGGTGGAGGTTGCAGTGAGCCAAGATCGCACCATTGCACTCCAGCCCGGTGACAAGAGCGAAACTCCACCAAAAAAAACACCAAATAAAAATAAAATATTGCATTAGGCCAGGCAGGGTAATTTACAATTGTAATCCCAGCACTTCGGGAGGCCAAGGTGGGAGGATTGCTTGAGCTCAGGAGTTCAAGGCCAGCCTGGGGGCAACATAGCCAGACCTCACCTCTACAAAAATAAAATAAAATAAAAAATCTGACTGTAGTGGTGTGTGCCTGTAATCCCAGCTACTTGGGAGGCTGAGGCAGGAAAATTGCTTGACCCCAGGAGGCAGAGGTTGCAGTGAGCCAAGATTGTGCCATTGCAGTCTAGCCTGGGCAACAAGAGAGAGACTCCATCTCAAATAAATAAATAAAAGATACTGGATTGTGTGGTCCAAGAAGGTAGAGGACCACACCTGTCATTGTGTTCCTTTGCTTATTTGCTGAGAGCAAGGGGCAAGCGATGGCTGGCATATAGCAGGCGCTTCACAGATTTGAATCAGTGAGGACGACCGCGCCCTTGTCTGCCATTTTATAATACTTTTTTTTTTTGAGATGGCGTCTCGCTCTTGTCACCTAGGCTGCGGTGCAGTGGCACAATCTCCACCCACTGCAACTTCCACCTCCCAGGTTCAAGGGATTCTCCTGCCTTAGCCTCCCGAGAAGCTGGGACTACAGGCGTGTGCCACCATGCGTGGCTAATTTTTGTATTTTTAGTAGAGACAGGTTTCACCATCTTGGTCAGGCTGCTCTCAAACTACTGACCTCAAGTGATCCACCCACCTCAGCCCCCCAAAGTGCCAGGATTATAGGCATGAGCCACCGTGCCGGCCTATAATAGCCTTTTGATGCTAAAATTTAAACTCTTAGCATACTGTGTAATATAGTTTCTGGAGCTGAGTTCCAGTCTTGCTGTCAGATTTTTGCATCTGCTCCCCACCCACCTGCCTGGAATATCTGCACCCATCCTCGTGGCTCAGACCTCTCCGAGGCAGGTGGCATTGGTAGCAACTTGCTCCATGCCCCACCCTGTTGCTGGCCACTCTAGCAACCCGTCCTTGAATCTCTGAAGCAACCTCAATGGTGCAGCATGGTCAACTCTGTCTTGTGTCTTTTTTTTTTTTTTTTTTTGAGATGGAGTTTCACTCTTGTTGTCCAACCTGGAGTGCAGTGGCACTATCTCAGCTCACTGCAACCTCCGTCTCTTAGGTTCAAGTGATTCTCCTGCCTCAGCCTCTGAGTAGCTGGGATTACAGGTGGCCACCACTATACCCAGCTAATTTTTTGTATTTTTAGGGGAGACGGGATTTCACCACATAGGGCAGGCTAGTCTTGAACTCCTGACCTTGTGATCTACCCTCCTCAGCCTTCCAAAATGCTGGGATTACAGGTGTGAGACAGCACACCTGGACTGATTTGCTTTTTACATTTAGTCAATATATAGTACACCTAAAACTGATGATAATATAATATACCTGGAACTGATTTGGGGCTATGGTGTGAGGTAAAGATCTAATTTAATTTTTTTCCCATATGCAGCATTTGATCACAGACCTTCAGGAGTTGCTTCCATCATCTGTGAAATTTCTACTCATTAGTAATCTGATCTGGCCTCTCTATTCTGTGAGATTTGGTTATTTGGTCTGTACATATGCCAATACCAGTACAATTTGTAATTGAAAAAAATATATAAGTATTCAACAGGAGACTAGATACATAATTTGTGGTATTTATGTACAACTAAGTACTACACAACAGTGAAAATAAATAACTTGAGCTACATACGTTAAAATCTCATAAATATAATGTTGAGCTCCTCTCCTCAAAAGAATTAGCAAAATAATACCTAGAGCATGATACCATTTATGTAAAAGTTAAAACCATAAAAATCAATATACCTTTTGTTTAGGTGTATATGCCAGGGTAATAAAGATGTTAGTAACTGCATAAACAATCTATACAACATTCAGAATTTTGTTACCACTGAGAGAGGGAACAGGTATGATGAGAGAGGGACACACAGAGGTGCCGAATGTGTTTGTAATATTTCTTCCTTAAGCTGCTAGGGGATTTATTCTACCATTCTTTACACCTTCTTATGTCTGAAAAGTTTACCTAATGTTTTAGAAATAATAATGCAAGATGCCTTTACTGCGGTAGTTCCTGGGGACTTTAATTTACTATTCGAATAGGCTTTGTGTTGATCCCAAAAAGGGGCATTCTATGATTGTTTCCCAATTTAATTGACCATGAAACCATTTTTTCCTCCAGGAACATCTATTGATATCTTGGGTGTTAATTATGTTTCATGAATCCCAGATTCAGAAAATGTATGTTAGACCATACTGCTTATAAAGATGAGACAAATCCAAGGTCTAGTCTTTCTTTAGTGTCTCATCAAGTTACAGAAGTGCTTTGAACTCAGCAGGATAATAAAGGAGGTGTTGTGCATGTGGTTTTTACCTTAGCATCTTTCTTCAAGTTCCTAGCTATTCCTATGGCTTTAATTTGTTGGGTACATTCCCCTGTTACTCCATTCTCTGGGGGTGGTCAGAATACTTAAAATAGAGAAACCAACAAAATATAGTTTCTACATGGTGAGAGTACAGCTATAATATGACCTCCTCTTTGTTTCCAAAGTGCAATGCAAATAGCATGTAGTGTAGAGAATGTCTGTTATAGAAATAGGAGCGACTGAAGGTATTCATTGATTAAAAGTTAATTGTTACAGATAACATTATTACCCTGTTAATAGAGTATTTTTATGATTGGTTCAGCTTTATAAATAAAATTGGTATATAGAATATATTTTTTGTAATGGAAGTAATTGTAATGAGACCTTATTTTAACTAGCTTTTATAAATATTGGAAAATGAAGCTGATTGTTACTTTTTTTTTTAACAATAGGAATGCTTTATTTGGTAGACTTTTTTTTTATTTTTTTTTTATTTTTTTTTTATTTTTAAGAAGGTATAAGTAAAACAGCTGATTTGATCTGGCAATCTTCAATTCCAATCAAGCATACTTTTCCTATTTATAAAGTGCAGTAAAAATGTTAGCTTTTAGAAACTGATATTCCCTGGGTGTGCAAGTGTCATAAGGTTTTTTTTGTTGTTGTTGTTACTGCTCTTAAAAAAAAAAAAAACCTGTAGCAAAATCATAATAGAAAACCTCCAAAATAAGACTTAGTATAATGTCTGTACTCATATTTAAAAAGGGAGAAATTATTTTAAGATGGCCTTTTAAAGGTTGTGGCCTCAAATGGTGACTGTAAGCCTGTGCAGTCTAGTGTATGTGCTACTACAATCTTGCTTGAGGCTCATAAATCTTACATTATTTGGAGTAAGTGTAGACACTTCAAAATGAATTTAGAGGCAAATATGAATGTGTTTCTGGACGTGGGCTTGGTGGAGAGAATGCTGTGATCATGTGTCAAAAAATTCTAATCATCTGGTCTTATAATGAATGGATTAGTTCCTCCATTCTGCCAATAGAACATGAGTGTATGAAAACTTTGAAGTGTGGGAGGCAACGGCAAAGAAAACAATAAACTGTGCATGTGAGACTAGCTTGATGCTTGGTGATTAAGAGATGAGGGCCCCGCGGGTCAGCTCCCCATAGGTACAAACAGATGTTTGCACTGTTTCACAGCTGCTAAATATGATATAAATCCAAAGAATTTTTCTTGTTTTTATAAAGGGAAAAATACCCAGACAGCAAATTTTTGGTCATTCAGATACTCTTACCAAATGACATCTGGTTTCTGTACTGCTTATTTAAGCAATCCTTTAAAAAAAAACTTAGCCAAGGGGAGGAACTCTAATCTTTCAGTCTTTCACCATACATAACAGTACAGTTTAAATTACAGTGTCACATGCAGAGTTTATTATAAGCAATGCCGTTTCTTGATTCCTTAACTAGCAAGTTTTACTTTTAAGAAAATGGGTTAGATATTATGTAATTAGTTAAGGAAAATCTGTGATGAGGTTACGTGTAGAATATCCTAAGATTGCAATCCTAATGATGGCAAAGAAAATGAATTAATTGTTTCCATATGTTAAGGATGGTGGTGAACAAAGTTAAACTATACAGTTACCTAAAATAAAATGTCAGCAATATAGCAAGACAGTATTTCGACTTGCATCAAGGTGAGAGAACATGAAAGGCAGAAAGGAAGCAGTGACAGGTTGGAGGTCAAGACAGAAATGAATCTTAATAAAGGACATGCCTAAATCTTTAAAGAAGAACCAGATTTTTGCCCTCTATACATCCATTACACTTTCGAGTTTATCTACAGAAATTTTGTTCATTACTGTGCTCAACAGCAAATATGTTTCTATTGACTGTTCTCCACAAAGGTGTCTATGTTGAAGTATCAAATGCCCAAGCCTACAGGCTTGCCTTCTGAATTTTTTCTACCTCAGCATTTATGGCTGACATTGGTCTATGGTTTCTTTCGAGCTTTCATTCAATGCATCTCCCAGAACTTAGCACTGAAACAAAATGTGATAATTCCGTAACAAATTTGGCAATTAGCAGCATTCTTCCTTTTGGGTTTTACATCATTATTTGGCCTGTTACTGTAATTCCAGTCTGAAATTAGCAAAGAGAAATAAGCAGTCTGACAAGTCCAGCTTCATGGGAGATTCCTCACACAAAGATTTGCTAGGCCTGTACAATATTCAAAATCTTGTCCAATGAGAGTTGCCCAGAGTGAAGATAATATAGTGCCTGGACCTTTCTTTGGCTCATTTTAAAGCAGATCTGTTTATTTTGGGGGTGTGGGGGTACTAAGTTCCTGCCATTATGTGATATAAGGTCTACCAGAGCTGACTTTGCAGGAGGATAATAATTTTTCCTATTGTGTTTTACTTTGTAAAGTTTGGATATGAGTTTGGGCTTGGCGCACGTAATGATCTTTAGTTTCAGCATTGACTCTAATTCACTGGTTCATTTGCCATTTCCATTTTCGTCTCTAGCAGGAATGTTGCCTTCCTCCAGACTCCATGGTGAGGTTTACTCTATTTCTAGCATCCATCACTTCTGTGTTTACTAACTCTGAGAAACCTCTCATGTCAAGCTTTCTCGTATATACCATCTGTGTATGAAAGTCCCAGGTGGGGGCTCATAAAAGAGGTTTCATGAAATCATGGCTGAGGAGTCCTGTATTCAGGTTGACACTCAACTGTGCACGGCTGAATTTCCCACACCCCACTCCCCGTGCCAAGTTCTCCTTATCACTAACAGCTTCCTATTGATGTCACTAAGACTAAATATGCAAAGGAAATATGAAGCTCTTTATTCCCTGAGAACCAGGATATTTAGGTGGTACAAATCCCTGAACCCTAAAATGGATTTAATCAGCCCAATTCACATCATAAATATCAGGTTGCAAGGACACATATGTGCTAGAACAGATAGGGAGATTTCATTTTAACTTTTAAATTTGCAAAATTATACCCCATGGGCCATCAATTTTTTTTGGACACTCCTGGGACTACGTGCCAAGAAGAATTCTTCGTTCACATTCAGTAAGTTTATGCTCTTTGTTGGTAAGGGTTCAGTTTCTTCTCCGTTATCAACAACCCTCTTGGAATCCTTTTTTCCTGCCTTTCTTCTTTTCTCCCTTCCTTCTTGTTTCCTTCCCCTCTTCCAAAGAGCCATTTAACATATAGTGAGTGATTCTCTACAGAATCTCATCTAAATATGAGAGGATGATGGAGATTAAGTTATTTTTTAATTAAATGTTTTATTTTGAAATCATTACAAATTCACCTGCAGTTGCAAGACGGGGAGATCCCATGCACACTTTACGGTTTCTCCAGTGGAAACATCTTGCAAAACTATCACACGGTGTCACAACCAGGATTGTGGCATTAATGCAGGCAAGATACAGAAGATTTCCATCACTACAATCATCTCTTCTTTTGCTCTTTTATGTAGCTACAAACACAAACTTCCCATTCCAACTCTCTTCTTAACCGCTGGAAATCACTGTCAATCACGAATTGATTTCTATAATTTTGTCATTTCATGCATATTATATAAATGGAATCATATAGTATGTAACTTGTTGAGATGGACTTTGTTCACTCAACATAACTCTGAAGTATTCTTTCAAATTGTTTCATGTATTACTAGTTTGTTCCTTTTCATTGCTGAGGAGTATTTCACGGTATGGATGTAGTTTGTCTTACCATTTACCTGTTAAAGGGCATTCTGGGCTGTTTGCAGTTTTGGGCTATTGTGATTAAAGCTGCTATGAATATTTGTGAACATAAGTGCTTTATATGGTAGTTGCATGCATGTTTTAAAGGAAACTACCAAACTGTGTTTTAGGGTGGCTGTACCATAGTCCATTTCTGGCAGTAATAACATAGAAGTGATGCAGTTTGCCTGCTTTTATGGTGTCGCTATTTCTTGTTTTAGCCATTCTGATAGGTGCATAGTGACAGCTCATTGAGGTTTGAATTTACACTTCCCTAATGGCTAAAGAACTTGAATATCTTTTTATGTGTTTATTTGCCATCTGTAAATTCTCTTTGATTGAATGTCTTTCACTCAGTTTTTAATTGGATTTTTAAAACTTTTACTGTTGCTTTATATATATATATATATATATATATATATATATATATATATATCTTATTTAATTCTCAAAAAAAGACTCTTGAAGGCCACATGGCTCTTAAGAGACAGAGTCTGGACTTGAATCCAGGTTTCTGTTACTCTACATGTTTCGTTTTTCTTTCTTTTTTTTTTTTAAGTGAGATATTGAATGATTTACTTTGGGTTTTCTTTTTTGCATTTTTTTTTTACTGCATTTTACGTTTTGGGGTACATGTGAAGAACATGCAAGATTGTTGCATAGGTACACACATGGCAGTGTGATTTGCTGCCTTCCTCCCCATCACCTATATCTGGCATTTCTCCCCAAGCTATCTCTGCCCAACTCCCCACCCCCCGCTGTCCCTCCCCTGTGTCCCCCCAACAGACCCCAGTGTGTGGTGCTCCCCTCCCTGTGTCCATGTGTTCTCATTGTTCAATACCCACCTATGAGTGAGAACATGTGGTGTTTGATTTTCTGTTCTTGTGTCAGTTTGCTGAGAATGATGGTTTCCAGGTTCATCCATGTCCCTACAAAGGACACGAACTCATCATTTTTGACGGCTGCATCATGTTTTGTTTTTCCATATTGTTACAATGCTCTAGCATTTTGCCTCCCTGCTCATACAAGGTCAACTTCTCCATCCACTGTTTCCTGAAGATTGACTAGCTTCCATGGCTTCTGTTGCTATTGTTGAGGTAGGAGATTCCAAGTTTATAACTCCAGAGCCAAATTTTAGACCCATTCAAAATGCCTATGAGTGTACCAATGGCAGTTGACCCCCTATGACCCAAGTTAAACTCTGTGACTTCTACTGATGGAAAAGCTCGCTCTCCTCTGGCTTTCTCATTTCTAGTAACAGAGCCACCAACTTTTCTATCACCAATTCAAAACCTTTTTTCCCTCTCTCATTTTTCTTAAGCATACCATCCCTGTCCAAGCAATTAGTTGGTGAGTCCCCACATGGATTCTACCTCTGTGCTTCCTTCTTCCAACGCTTACTAAAACTTATCATTTTCCAGGCCCTGATATCTGTATTGCTGCAATAGCACCCTAACAGGTCCACAGCCTTTGCTCTTTTCTGCCATCTTTGGATCTCATGTTAGACATTGCTGTCAGATTTATCTGGAAGCTTGGGACTGATCTGACTACACCTTCATCTTACAAACCTCAATAGCTCCCCTCTGCCTAATGATTTGTGTACATAATTCTCAATTCCCACTTCATCTGGTAAATAAGTCCTTAGGTTTAAAAACCAAACCCAAGACTTTTAATTTCAAATTGCTTACAGTTACAAATGTAAAGGTAAATGACAAGAAATAATAATGGCAGCTGTCATTTATTCAGTATTTGCTTTGTGCAACACTATGTTCTGTATATTATGTAATTTTGTAGCTCAGAAAGAGAGATGTGATTATTATCCTCATTTTACATATGAGAAAACTGAGATCTAGCCTTATTATTTGTTCAAGAGCATACAGCTAGAAATTGTAGAGCCAGGTTTGAGACAAGTCTGCCTGACTCTTAATCTGTTCTCTTAACTGAGTACTTACAACCTTCTCTTCTAACATGGAATTATTAGTAGTGAATAGCAGGTATATTTGGAGGCATCTCCCTGTTCTGCAGTTTCTGCTTGGCCCCTTTTTAATACTGTTCCATTTTATTTACTTTTCAACAATGAATTCTCCATGTCTTTCAAGGCCCAGTTCAAATGCAACCTCTGCAAAAAAGCCTTTCCTGATGCCTCTAGTGGAGGTCTTCTTTCATTCCTTCAAAGATGAATCTTTGATAACACTTGTCTTGCTTTTATTTTAATTGTGTGCCGATCTTTAAGGCAAAGATTATGAATAGGACACTTCACTGTTGGGAGATTTGGGTTTTGTAAATGAATCTTCGAGGATCAGAGCTTCTAGCAAAGCTTGTTCTAAACTGTTTTGTTATGACTGACAAGGTATACCCTTATTGAATCCTTCCCTATATTTTGATTCATCTGGATAAAACATATTAGGAATCTTGACAAAAGGACGTTAATCACTCACTAACTAGTCATCTCCTACTTGACATCAGGATGACCCTTAAAGGTGCGAAGAATTCACTTCCAAACCTAGTTTTCTGAACATAAGCCTGTTACAAATAAAATTCCATGAGGATCTTCCTTATCTGGGGTAATAGATAAGCAATATTCTTTGAAGCGTGCTGTAGTATGTCGATGTTGGACATGTTATGCTTTGCTAGAGGATATAATATTTCTGGAAAAAATGCCATTAAAAACCAAGTATTCTGGTAGTTTACAAATAATGAAATCTTTGAAAATGTGTGAGAAATACCTTGGTTTGTTTTTAGCCACATATTTACACCTTTAGATTTTGAAACGTTTAACCTAAACGAGGAGTGCAAGATTGGCTTTTAAAGTTTTTATTATAGAAGTCTCTGTGGGTTCTGTGTGGAGGGACTGTGGATGTGGGAACATCCTGGGGCCAGTGGGTCCTGGCTTCTGGTATGTAGTTTTCAGCTCACAAAACCATTTTTTTTTTTGAGAACACAAAAGTATAGATTTGTGGCCTGTATAATTTAGTAACTACCTTCAACAAAGGAAAATGACATCTTGTAGCTTGGACATGGGAGTCTAAAATTGCAGAAAGATGCAAAGAGAAGAATGTTCATGGTAAAAATTTAGGCCACTAGCCATTTACTGTTAAGTTTGGGGGCTAGATGACAGTGCTGTGAATATAAATAACTCTCAGTCATGGCAACAAGCAGTGCCTTCTTGTGCCCAGCATATATTAAACACCAACATGCCAGTAACAAAGCCCACAGTATAGATTTACACTTCACTCATTTGCTTTCACTCTCCATTTTTACCTCCTCCAAAAATACCTGCCATTCACTGCTAATAATTCCATGTTAGAAGAGGAGGTTGTAAAGTACTCAGTTAAGAGAATAGGTTTAGAGTCAGGCATACGTGTCTCAAACCTGGCTCTACAATTTTCTAGCTGTATCCTCTTGAACAAATAATAAGGCTAGGTCTCAGTTTTCTCATGTGTAAAATGGGGATCATAATCACATCTCTCTGACTTTCAGAGCTGTGAAGTTATGTAAAATAATATACAGAACTTAGCATGGCACAAAGTAAGTACTCAATAAATGATGGCTACTAATATTATTAGTTGTCATTTACCTTTACATTTGTAATTAGAAGTAACTTGGAATTAAAAGCCTTTGGTTTGGTTTTTAAATCTAAGGACCTATCCACTACATGAAATGGGGATATTCTTAAAATTAGAAAGAACAAAAGCATCCACCAAAATGCATGCAAATTTAGCGCACACAGTATTCTGTAGCACACATACTGTTCAACTTAGACTACCAATAAACTGTTCAGTAAGGATCATATATACAGCCTCTATCACATAGGTATCTATGATCCTTATAGAACAGTTTATTGATATTCCAAGTTGGCAGATCCCTCATTTAGTCAGGATTGCCTGGGGCATCTAACATGTGCTACAGATGTGCTGGCACTGGGACCCAGGCCCAGGTAGTGTTCACAGTTTATTTTACCAATGAAGTCCATCTATTTGAATGTTTGCCAACTTGTTTTTCTCATTTAAGTCTGCTTGGTTTTGGGGTGTTGCTTGCATTTGGAGATCAAATTTAGAGTTCCCCACTGAGTTTGTATCTTTGCAGGTAGAAAAACCTTAGTCACCAAATATAAAGCCAATGAGCGTTGTTGACCATGAGTGACCACTATAAGTGGCCCCTCTCTGGGAAGAGGCCTGGAAGATTCCCCTCTGAGCTTCTCAGAAGTACTTGGTCTCACACCAAAGTTGCTATGCTTGCATCCTCTGGGGACACAAAAGTATGGCTGGGTGACATGCACTCATGCCCCCTAATATGGCGAGTATCTCATATTGCAGAGAGAAGGGAGCTGGTGAGGCATTCAGCAGCCAGTTTGCAGATGAGCAGTGGCTGGAGCTTCATTGCAATAAAGTGTTAGAATTAATCTTCTTCATCTGTTTTCATTTTGCTAACCCACTACATCAGGCACTACAAAATAAGTATATTAATTAGATGTCTCACTCTCTAAATCTAAAGGGAGGTACTTGGAAAATGGAAACTTGTTCATTTGCAGTGGCAGGGAAAAAGCCAGGGAATAATTAGAATCTTGAAACTTCTGCAGTATGAATAACAATAAAAAGAGCAGAGATGACTATAAAATGGTTTGTTCTTGGCATTGCTTAATTGGTCTATTTATTTTTCTGTCTCTGAAGCTGTCTTTACTGACACCTACTGATAAGTGCCAATCAGAACCATGGCCGAATTCCTTTGGGCTGAACCTGCCAACAAACTGCTCAGCCCTCCAGATGTTGCTGCTTTGTGAGAAATGAGAACTCAATAAACCAGGCTCACCCTTCCTCCTGGGGTGAACACAAAGACAGTCAGATATGGAAAATCACTGCTCAGCACCGTGAACAATGTACTCAAATGAGGGGTTGGGCCAGTTCTTATTTGTCTTGGTGGAACAGACAGCCATGGAGCCTAATGTAAGAATTTTACCTGGCAACAATTCAAAATGTGACTATATGTTGAAATTGCTCAACGAAAGGAGGCTTTTTATCTGGGAAACAGCCCAACAGTGGGTTTAAAGAACTAGCTGGAGAGACTTGTAAAGAGGGTTAAATATGTATCACATATGATTTTATTATGCTGAACATTTCTCCACCTTTTGTGTGTTTCAGATTCCACTCTTTTGTTATGTAACAAATTAGAAAGATACTGGAATCAACAGTCTCATGGCACATCCTAACCATCAATGAATAATATTCTGTGAGCACTAGCCGTTCTGGAAATAGAACAAAATGACCTCAAGTGAATTAGTTCTTGTCCTCCAGACCAGAGTGTCCCAGTCTTTCTTAGTACAGGACATACTTGTGACCTTGCTGTGAAAAAATAAGAAAATATGTCACCATTCTTTTTTCCTGAGCCAGTCCCTCATCCAGCTGTCTGTCCATTCCAAACCTTCTACCCCCGCCCACATTATGTGTTTTCACGCTCCCCATGGGTGCTCGAAAGTAAGGCCAACCGCAATATATGGTGAGGGACCATTTTTCTCTTGATATAATCCCTAAAGAAGCCTTTTGGCTAGCTTAATATGGTAAGAGTAATGAATATTGTTGAGTTAAATATTTACTTATGATATTTAATTCATTAATTTAATCTCACATGATTAAAATCACATCTTCTATATAATGATACAGCATTTTAGAACCAATTTTTTGAGTTCACTTTTGAAAAGATTATTTTTGTTTGAACTCTTCATGTGCTTTATGGAGACAGACAAGAATGATCAGAGCCTTTGTCATTCTTAGAGCTATTTTTTGAATTGATTTGTATAGTTTTCTAGAGACTGTTGCCTTCTATTTCATTTTTTGAATCTGAATGTGTAATACTGTTTCTGGAAATTTATCCCAACCACATCTAACCTTTTGTATAGTATTAGGATTATACTTTTTCTTAAAAAATAAAATCACCCTGTGCTCCCTTCAATATAACTATGTAAGTAAATCCTGAAAGTCTCATTAACATGATATCTAATGTATAGAATTGCCAAAGACCCAGGATTAATAATTCAGTCTATAGTAACTTTAAAAAAAAATCTACTCACATTAGAAGACATCCATAAGCTTCCAAACATGGAATTGATTGAATCTGTTTTGCTTAATGAATCTCCATCCAGTGACATTCGGAATAAAGTACTTGAAAAGACATCCACATGCTGTGAGATATTTGGCAAAGGCTCAAATATGAAGTGACTGTTTTTTAAGAGGTAATGTTTTAAGGAATCTTCGCCTAATGTTCAGGCTTATACAGTGTATTTAGATGTGATTTTACTTTATGACATCTCTTTTTCCTGCCATGTCTACACTCCACCATCTGCAGAACCCTAGTCTCTACTCAGAAGTTGGCAGAAGTGAATGTTTCTCTCTGAGTATGATTTCATGCCTCTTAAAGTTAGGAGGTACTAGTTAAGAAACAATACTTCAGATGCTCACTGCCTAAGACAGGTTATAATCGCCCCAGATAATTTTATAACAGGACAGTTGTAACAAATAAGCAATGATATGACACAAATGAAAAGAAAGAGACTAGCTGAAAGGGTAACACAAGAACAAGAAATTAGCAGATATTAATAGATTTGATGATAAAGTGGAAAGTCTAGTAATTAAAAAAATTAATATTTACATAACTTCCTTAGTGAACTGTTTTTGATTTCAGGTGGATGAATATATGAGCAAGTTATTGGGTTAAAGAAAAAATATTATCTCCTTTTTGGTTTAACCCTGGAGGACTTTATCAAAGAAGAGGAATTTTTAGGTCTTCGAAGGAGAGAAGTCAGATTGGGTGATTTGTTATAGAGTAGGTCACATAGGAGGTATTATTTATAAGCAGTTAAGAAAAAGTTTGAAGGACTGATTAGGAGGTTGGTTAAAACAAAGCTGGGCTGTAGAGAAAAGAAGAAAAGGCACTTATCAATAGGAGTTGGTAGTTTGTAGGCATTTAAACCTAATGGAAAGGGAAATGAGAAAAATTACTCGTTGGGAAATAAAGGGATCTGTGTTCCTAAGGATAGGTAAGATGGATAGCTATGGTGACAGAAGATGATGTTGCTAGAGGGCTAGTGCTGGGGAAGACCCGAAGACTGAAGATCTTCAAGAAGATTGGAGAGTAATGAACAGCCATCCAATTTGGATGGAAGTGATGAGATAGGTCATCAAGGATTTAGACTAAGATTTGTCTTGGAGGGAAGGATAGCACTTATGCTGTGGAATTAGGTTATACTTTTCACATATTCATATGACTAGGTTAATTTGAATTAGATGTAATTATAAACTACTTTGGCGATTAGATGCTCAAGTCATAGAATGTAGTCAGACATTGGCATTTAATCACTTTTTTAGTCAGAAGGAACTTAGATTTAACATATTGAGTATATCTTATTTGTATGCCTGGCTCTATACTATGGATAAATAGACCTATATATCATATATGGGAGTCACATATTGGTATTGCTGATCAATAAGTTTAGGTACCTTCCTGTTTCCTACATTTGGAATATCCTCATCTGTGTATCGTTCAGGGCCCCTCCCTGCCCAAAGGTACCTCCCACGTATGAAAGTCCAGGGGATGCAGTACATCTTCCTCTTCTACACACCCAAAGCTGGCTAAATGTATGCTGTGTGTCACATCACTTCTTTTGAGCACATAGTATATATCAAGTGCTTTGCCCACATTACATTTCATGGATGCCTCACAATTACTCCAGAAAGTGAACCCTGCTATTGCAGATAAAGACAGCAAGGTACAGAGAGATCGGGTGGGCAACTTGCCAAAGGTTACACCAAAGTTGACACTATTGGGGTGTGGAATTGGGAGTAGAATCCATGGCAGGCTTCATTCCAAAGTTGATTTTTTTCAGCTCACCCTAAGTCACTTCTGTAATTTACATATGTTTATAAGAGTTGACATTTGGAAATAAGGACTCAGTTAATTAACATGATCTTTTATAAAAAAGGACAGAATTATAAAAGTGGAAACATTTATTTCCATTGTACATAGTTTGATATTATTCTTATTTTATGTAGCAATGTCGCCTATTTTCAAAGAAGCCCTTTGATGAGAGAAAAAGATCAAGTTCTGGCCTAAAACTGGCCTGGATTTTAATTCTGCCCCATCACCTACCAGATTTCTAATGCTGGGAAAGTTACTTTACCCTCCAAGCCTTTACTTCTAAAATGATGATAATGGTATTTACATTTTTAAAATTTTACATATTTTTAAAATTACACTTTGAGTTCTGGGATACATGTGCAGAATGTGCAGGTTTGTTGTTACATAGGTATACATGTGCCATGTTGGTTTGCTTCACCCATCAACCCATCATCTACATTAGGTATTCCTCCTAATGCTATCCCTCCCCTAGACCCCCACCCCTCAACAGGCCCCAGTGTGTGATATTCCCCTCCCTGTGTCCATGTGTTCTCATTGTTCAACTCCCATTTAGGGGTGAGAATATGAGGCATTTGGTTTTCTGTTCCTGTGTTAATTTTCTGAGAATGATGGCTTCATCCATGTCCCTGCAAGAGACAACAACTCATCCTTTTTTATGGCTGCATAGTATTTCGTGGTGTATATGTGCCACATTTTCTTTATCCAGTCTATCATTGTTGGTCATTTGGGTTGGTTCCAAGACTTTGCTATGGTGAACAGTGCTTCAATAAACATACGTGTGTGTGTGTCTTTATAGTAGAATGACTTACAATCCTTTGGGTATATATCCAGTAATGAGATTGCTGGGTCATATGATATTTCTGGCTCTAGATCCTTGAAGAATTGCCTCACTATCTTCCACAAATGTTAAACTAATTTACACTCCTACCAACAGTGTAAAAGCATTCCTATTTCTCCACATCCTCTCCAGCGTCTGTCCTGACTTTTTAATGATTATCATTCTAACTGGCATGAGATGGTATCTCATTGTGGTTTTGATTTGCATTTTTCTAATGACCAGTGATGATGAGCTTTTATTGATATGTTTGTTGGCCACATAAATGTCTTCTTTTGAGAAGTGTCTATTCATATTCTGCACTCACTTTTTGATGGGGTTGTTCGTTTTTTTTCTTGTAAATTTGTTTAAGTTCTTTGTGGATTCTAGATATTAGCCCACTGTCAGATGGATAGATTGCAAAATTTTTCTCCCATTCTGTGGGTTTGTGTTGGCCACATAAATGTCTTCTTTTGATAAGTGTCTGTTCATATCCTTCACCCACTTTTTGATGGGGTTGTTTTTTTCTTGTAAATTTGTTTCTTTGTAGATTCTGGATATTAGCTCATTGTCTGATGATTAGATTGCAAAAATTTTCTCTCATTCTGTAGGTTGCCTGTTCACTCTGATGGTAGTTTCTTTTGCTGTGCAGAAGTTCTTTAATTAGATATCATTTTTCAATTTTGGCTTTTGTTGCCATTACTTTTGGTGTTTTATTCATGAAGTCTTTGCCCATGCCTATGTCCTAAGTGGTATTGCCTAGGTTTTCTTCCAGGGTCTTTAAGGTTTAAGTCTTATATTTAAGTCTTTAATCCATCTTGAGTTAATTTTTGTATAAGGTGTAAGGAAGGGGTCCAGTTTCAGTTTTCTTTATATGGCTAAGCCAGTTTTTGGAACACCATTTATTAAATAGGGAATCCTTTCCCCATTGCTTGTTTTTGTTAGGCTTGTCAAAGATCAGATGGTTGTAGATGTGTGATGTTATTTCTGAGGCCTCCGTTCTGTTCCATTGGTCAATATATCTGTTTTGTTATCAGTATCATGCTGTTTGGTTACAGTAGCCTTGTAGTGTTATTTGAAGTCAGATAGTGTGATGCCTCCAGCTTTGTTCTTTTTGCTTAGGAATGTCTTGGCTATACAGGCTCTTTTTTGGTTCCATATGAAATTTAAAGTAGTTATTTCTAATTCCGTGAAGAAAGTCAATGGCAGCTTGATGGGGATAGCATTGAATCTATAAATTACTTTGGGCAGTATAACCATTTTCACGATATTAATTCTTCCTATCCATGAGCATGAAATGTTTTTCCATTTGTTTGTGTCCTTATTTCCTTGAACAGTGGTTTGTAGTTTTCCTTGAAGAGGTCCTTTATATCCCTTGTAAGTTGCATTGCTAGGCATTTTATTCTCTTTGTAGCAATTGTGAATGGGAGTTCACTCATGATTTGGCTCTGTTTGTCTGTTATTGGTGTATAGAAATGCTTGTAATTTTTGCACATTGATTTTGTGTCCTGAGACTTTGCTCAAGTTGCTTATCAGCTTAAGGAGATTTTGGGCTGAGACGATGGGGTTTTCTAAATATAAATCATGTCATCTGCAAACAGAGACAATTTGACTTTCTTCCTATTTGAATAGACTTTATTTCTTTCTCTTGCCCAATTGCCCTGGCCAGAACTTCCAATGCTATGTTGAATAGGAGTGGTGAGAGGGGAAATTGTTGTCCTATGCTGGTTTTCAAAGGGCATGCTTCCAGCTTTTGCCCATTCAGTATGATATTGGCCTTGGCTTTGTCAAATAACTCTTATTATTTTGAGATACATTCCCTCATTAGTTTATCAAGAGTTTTTAGCATGAAGGGATGCTAAATTTTATCGAAGGCCTTTTCTGCATCTCTTGAGATAACCATGTGGTTTTTGTCACTGGTTCTGTTTATGTGATGGATTACATTTATTGACGTGTGTATATTAAACCAGCCTTGCATCCCAGGGATGAAGCCAACTTGATCATGGTGGATAAGCTTTTTGATGTGCTGCTGGATTCGGTTTGCCAGTATTTTATTGAGGATTTTTGTATCAACGTTCATCATGGATATTGGCCTGAATTTTCTTTTTTTGTTGTGTCTCTGCCAGGTTTTGGTATTAGGATGATGCTACCTCACAAAATGAGTTAGGGAGAAGTCCCTTTTTCTATTGTTTGGAGTAGTTTCAGAAGGAGTGGTACCAGCTCCTCTTTGTATCTCAGGTAGTATTCAGCTGTGAATCCATCTAGTCCTGGGCGTTTTTGGTTGGTAGGCTCAATTGGATGGTTGCCTCAATTCAGAACTTGTTACTAGTCTATTCAGGGATTTGACTTCTTCCTGGATAAGTCTTAAGAGGATATATGTGTCCAGGAATTTATCCATTTGTTCTATATTTTCTAGTTTATTTGCATAGAGATGTTTATAGTATTCTCTCTTGGTAGTTTGTATTTCTGTGGGATCAGTGGTAATAACTCCTTTATCATTTTTTATTGTTTCTGTTTGATTCTTCTCTCTTTTTTTCCTTTATTAGTCTGGCTAGCAGTCTATCAATTTTGTTAATCTTTTCAAAAGACCAGCTCCTGGATTCATTGATTTTTTGAAGGGTTTTTTTTTGTGTCTCTATCTCCCTCAGTTCTGCTCTGATCTTAGTTATTTCCTGTCTCCCGCTAGCTTTTGGATTTGTTTTCTGTTGCTTCTCTAGTTATTTTAATTGTGATGTTGGGGTATTGATTTTAGATATTTCCTTTCTCCTGCAGGCATTTAGGGCTATAAATTTCCCTCGAAACACTGCTTTAGCTGTGTTCCAGAGATTCTAGTCCATTGTGTCTTTGTTCTCTTTGGTTTCAAAGAACATCTTTATTTTTGCCTTAATTTTGTTATTTACCCAGTACTCATTCAGGAGCAGGTGGTTCAGTTTCTTTGTAGTTGTGTTGTTTTGAGTGAGTTTCTTAATCCTGAGTTCTAATTGATTGTCCTGTGGTCTGGGAGACTATTTTGATTTCTATTCTTTTGCATTTGCTGAGGAGTGTTTTACTTCCAGTTATGTGGTCAGTTTTAGAATAAGTGCCATGTGGTGCTGAGAAGAATGTGTATTCTGTTGATTTGGGCTGGTGACTTCTGTAGATGTCTATTGGATCTATTTGGTCCAGAGCTGAGTTCAAGTTCTGAATACCCATGTCAATTTTCTGTCTTGTTGATCTGTTTAATATTGAAAGTGGGTGTTAATATCTCTCATTAATATTGTGTGGGAGTCTAAGTCTCTTTGAAGGTCTCTAAGGACTTGCTTTATGAATGGGTGCTCCTGCATTGGGTGCATAAATATTTAAGATGGTTAGCTCTTCTCGTTGCATTGATACCTTTGTCATTATGTAATTCCCTTCTTTGTCTTTTTTGATCTTTGTTGGTTTAAAGTCTGTTTTCAGAGACTAGGATTGCAACCCCTGCCTTTTTTTGCTTTCCATTTGCTTGGCAAATATTCCTCCATCCCTTTATTTTGAGCCTATGTGTGTCTTTGCACGTGATGGGTCTCCTAAATACATCATATTGATGGGTCTTGACTTGTTATCCAATTTGCCAGTCTGTGTCTTTTGATTGGGGCATTTAGCCCGTTTACATTTAAGGTTAATATTGTTATTCGTTAATTTGATACTGTCATTATGATGCTAGCTGGTTATTTTGCCTGCTAGTTGATGCAGTTTCTTCATAGTGTCGATGGTCTTTATAATTTGATAGTTTTTGCTGTGGCTGGTACTGATTTTTTCCTTTCCATGTTTAGTGCTTCCTTCAGGGACTCTTGTAAGGCAGGCCTAATGGTGACAAAATCTCTCAGAATTTGCATGTTCATAAAGGATTTTATTTATCCATTGCTTATAAAGCTTAGTTTGGCTGGATATAAAATTTTGGGTTGAAAATCCTTTTCTTTAAGAATGCTGAATATTGGCCCCCACCCTCTTCTGGCTTGTCAGATTTCTGCACAGAGACCCACTGTTAGTCTGATGGGCTTCTCTTTGTGGGTAACCCGACATTTTCTCTGGCTGCACTTAACATTATTTTCTTCATTTTAACCTTGGTGAATCTGATGATTATGTGTCTTGTGGTTGCTTTTCTCAACGAGTAAATTTGTAGTGTTCTCTGTAGTTCCTGATTTTGAATGTTGGCCTGTCTTGCTAGGCTGGGGAAGTTCTCCCGGATAATATTCTGAAGAGTGTTTTCCAACTTGGCTCCATTCTCCCTATCACTTTCAGGTACACCAATCAAATGTAGGTTTGATTTTTTCACATATTCCCATATTTCTTGGAGGCTTTATTGGCTTCTTTTTATTCTTTTTTCTCTAATCTTGTCTTCACTCTATTTCATTAAGTTGATATTAAATCTCTGATATCCTTTTCTTCTGTTTGTTTGATTGATTCAGGTATTGAAACTTATGTATACTTCACAAAGTTCTTGTGCTGTGTTTTTCAGCTTCGTCAGGTCATTTATGTTCTTCTTTAAACTGGTTGTTCTAGTTAGCAATTCCTTTAATCTTTTTTTTAAGGTTCTTAGCTTCTTGCATTGGGTTAGATCATGCTTCTTTAGTTTGGAGGAGTCTGTTATTACCCATGTTCTGAAGTCTCCTTCTGTCAGTTCATCAAACTCATTCTCCATCCAGTTTTGTTTCCTTGCTAGCGAGGAGTTGTGATCCTTTGAAGGAGAAGAGGCATTCTGGTTTGTAAAATTTTCAGCCTTTTTGTGCTGGTTTTTCCTCGTCTTTGTGGATTTATCTATCTTTGGTCTTTGATGTCACTGACCTTCGGATAGGGTTTCTGTGTGGACATCCTTTTTGTTTTTGTTGATGCTATTCCTTTCTGTTTGTTGGTTTTCCATCTAACAGTCAGGCCCCTCTTCTGCAGGTCTGCTGTAGTTTCTGGAGGTCCACTTCATACCCTTTTGTCTGGGTATCACTAGTGAATGCTGCAGAACAGCAAAGATTGTTGCCTGTTCCTTCCTCTGGAAGCTTCGTCTCAGAGGGACACCTACCAGATGCCAGCTGGAGCTCTCCTATATGAGGTGTCTGTCAACTTCTGCTGGGAGGTATTTCCTAGTCAGGAGGCACAGGGGTCAGGGACCCACTTGAAGAAGCAGTGTGTGCCTTAGCAGAGCTTGAGCGCTCTGCTGGGAGATCCACTGCTCTCTTCAGAGCCAGCAGGCAGGAATGTTTAAGTCTGCTGAGGCGGAGCCTACAGGTGCCCTTTCCCCCAGGTGATCTGTCCCAGGGAGATGGGAGTGTTATGTATAAGCCCCTGACTGGGGCTGCTGCCTTTCTTTCAGAGATGCCCTGCCCAGAGAGGATGAATCTAGAGAGGCGGTCTGGCTACAGCAGCTTTGCGGAGCTGCAGTGGGCTCTGTTCAAACTTCCATGTGGCTTTGTTTATACTGTGAGGGGAAAACTGCCTATTCAAGCGTCAGTAATGGTGGACACCCCTCCTCTCACCAAGCTCGAGTGTCCTGGGTCAACTTCAGACTGCTGTGCTGCCAGTGAGAATTTCAATCCAGTGGATCTTAGCTTGCTGGGTTCCATGGGGGTGGGATCCACTAAGCTAGACCATTCGGCCTCCTGGCTTCAGCCCCCTTTCCAGGGGAGTGAACGGTTCTGTCTCACTGGTGTTCCAAGCATGACTGGGATATGAAAAAAAAAAAAAAACTCCTGCAGCTAGTTCAGTGTCTGCCAAATGGCCACCCAGTTTTGTGCTTGAAACCCAGGGCCCTGGTGGCATAGGGAGCTGAGGAAGTCTCTTGGTCTGCAGGTTGCGAAGACTGTGGGAAAAGCATAGTATCTGGGCCAGAGTGTACAGTTCCTCCCGGAACAGTCCCTCATGGCTTCCCTTGGCTAGGGGAGTGAGTTCCCTAACCCCTTGCACTTACTGGGTGAGATAATGCCCCACTCAGCTTCTGGTTGCCCTCCGTAGGCTGCACCCACTGTCTAACTGGTTCCAAAAAGATGAGCTGGCTACCTCAGTACCACAATGCAGAAATCTCCCACCTCCTATGGGCCATCTTGCCAGCCACTTGGTATTCGCATTTTAAGGACACAAATAAAGAGACCAGTTAAAAGGGTAAAGCAAGAACAAAAAATTAGCAGGGATTAATAGATTTGGCCCAGGATTGAAAAGAGGCATGCAGTAATGATTGTAGGGTTTTTAACTTGTATGACTGGAAAAATGTTTTTGCCAGTAACAGAAATAGCGAAATCACAAGGAATTGATGACATATGGAGATATCAAAAATACACATAGGTGGAACTGGCCACCAAGCCTTGTAAAAGTGTCAGAGCTACAGAGTTAGTGTAGAAATAATGGTTAGATTTATTAGAATAGTTATTTCTAAAGTGTAAATACAAAAAAAAAGGAAACAAAGATAGAATCCTGGAAGTTACATGAATTTAGGGAACAGAGAATAAAGAACTAGAGAAGGAGAGCAAGAAGTGGTCAGCCTGAAAAAGGAAGGAGCAGAATGTTGAGTGTCACAAAAGCAGTGGAAGACTTGGATTCAAGGCTTGGATTAGAGTCAGCTATGTCAAGTGACAGACAGATGAAATTAAGAAGGGTGAGAAAAGTACAGAGCGCTGGATATTAAACTTCACAAGGCCAGTGGCCTTGTATAATATGAAGACAAACATTCAACCAGGTGCTGGAACCTCTTAGGAGCATGAAAGCATGTGAGGAGATTGGTAGAAATCTGAAATTAGTAAAGAGGATGATATAACACAATATGGTAGATTTCAATAGGAGAGTTTTCTGAGTGATTATGGAACCAAACTATGGTTTGAAGCTCTAGACAAGAAGATGGAGGGCATTGGAGGAGACCCAAGTAGCAGCAGCCTCATCTAAGAACTGTGCGAGAAATGATGTCAGCTTGAGAAATCCGCATGAAACAGAGGGAACAGCTTTAGAAGAGTGGACCCCAGCAACTTGGGAGCTCCACAGGTTGTGATAACTTAGGTTAGTAGAGGGTTGGCTATGGCAGAACTGACAAGGGGAAGTAGCAGGCTAAACATCATAGTGGATAGTGGAGGAGGAGCTGGCTATGAAAGGCCACCCAGGGAAGTGGTTATGGATACAGGCGTGATGGAGCAGGAGTCAGCAACAAGCTAGGGGCAGCCTTTGGGAAAGAAAGGTAGTGTGACTTGTCCTGATACGACTATTGGACGTTTGAGAGAGTCTACCTCTGTAAACTTCTCTCCCTAGCTATCAATCCTTTCTGTAAATGGCGTTCTCCCAGCTTCCATGGCAAAGAAAATGGAGGAGGGAGCAATAGTTGCTATGTGGCTACAAATTTTTGCTGTTTTACTGGGCATATAATTTAACATGGCTCTTGAAGAACTTTTGCTGGAAGATGAGTTAGAAAGTTGTTCCACTGGCTTTTTTTTTTTTTTTTTTTTTTTTTTTTTTTTTACTGGAATATTGGCCATGGGGTTACAAATTGAGAGACATATAGAAAAATATAATTACAGAATATTTGGCAAAGCTTGGAGACAGACTGTATATAGAAAATGAAGAAAATAGAGGGGTTTCAAGGTTACAAGTTTGGAAGACTGAGAAATTAGAGGATTAATAGTTTGAATGTAACAGGTAAAATAGAAAGATTTAAAGACTAAGAAAAAGGGAAATACAATTAGGAATTTGGGGGACCACTTCCTTTTTGACAATCGAACAAGGTGATATAACAGTTTTTGTAATTTGAATATCACCTTTACAATTTTTGCCCCATGTCTGTATATTATCTCTGCTCTTCTTTACTTATTTTTATTAGCTCACTTTTCAAAAATCCTAAATATTTCCTAAGCAGCAATAGGACCTGAATTCAATAGATGATTTACATGTTTTCCTAAATGGATATCAATATAGAAATATTAAAGATATTTGTGTCTGAACTTTGTAAAATAGTGTCTCAGCAAATTGGAGAGAAGCTTGCGATATTTCTTTAGGCCTGAGTGACAGTTCAGACATCTCCGATGATAACTAAATTCATGGGGCAACTAAACAGCCTAAGGGAGTCAGTACAGGGGAAAGCGCTTTGGCTTGCAGGATTTCCAAGGCAGTAATCAAGGAGAAACAGGTTATTGGAATGTGCAGTAATCCTGGGATATGCATGATTAGAAGGTGTGTGTGTGTGTGTGTGTGTGTGCATCAACTTTATCTGAAGGCGTTTGTGGGAATGGTTTTAGAAGAATCATATGAAAACAGAAACAGATCATAGTAAACAAAGAGGAATGCACAAAGTAACCAGACAGTAGAATTTGGCTAGTCATCCAAGGAGGTGAGCTTTGATTGTTATTTTGCAAGGACAGTAATATTTTGCTTATAGTATCATTGTGATGATTAAGTAGAAGAGTACATAAAGAGCTTAGCACATAGTAGCAATAAATGACAGATCATGAAATGAGGATGATGATAAAGTTTTAACTGCTTAAAAAATAGGTATGAGTATATGTTCTGGATATAAGCAGAAAGAACTGGAAAAGTTGCTGCCAGAGAGAGGATATAAGACTATGGCAAATCTCCCTTTAGGGAGGAGGAAAGAGATTCTCAACTCAGATACTTAAAAAGGTCAATATTTCTGGGGATAAAGACATCATCCTTTTCCAGAACTGCAGGGAAGAAGAGGAAAGGGATGGGCCAGTAATCTGTCAAAATGGTTGTAGGTGCAGCTTTGGGAGATGGTACCTGAAATTAATTTCTCTGAGGGAGTTTGGAGGGAGATAAGGTGAGGGCCCAGTGCAGAAAGAAAGGCGCTCGTGCACGCTGAAGACCCTGGATATATTCTTAGGGATTGGTACTAGGCTAATGTCTTAAAACCTTACACTTGAAGGTGGGCATAGAGGCACATGCCTATCTACCCAGCTACTCTGAAGCCTGAGGCAGGAGGATATCTTGAACCTGGGAGGTTGTGTCCGGCCTGGGCAACATAGTAAAACAGTATAAAAAAAGAATCTGTCCTTGGCTGGGTGTGGTGACTCACACCTGTAATCTCAGCACTTTGGAAGGCCAAGGCAGGTGGATCACCTGAGGTCAGGAGTTCAAGACCAACCTGACCAACGTGGAGAAACCTGTCTCTACTAAAAATACAAAATTAGCTGGGTGTGGTGGCACATGCCTGTAATCCCAGCTACTTGGGAGGCTGAGGCAGGAGAATTGCTTGAACCC
>NW_016107722.1:513254-535630 GCF_001604975.1 Cebus imitator | reverse complement strand
AAAAAAAAAAAAAAAAAAAAGTCTTCACTTGACTTAGATTTGAAACCAACCTAATGTTTTATTTAAGGCACTGAAAGGCAAGATCATAATTTCAAATATAGGGCTAGTTGGAAAGTCACACTCCAAATAACCTCATGAACTTTTAAGGACAGGTACATATTTTGACTCAAATTTGAGAAATGTATGGATTTAAGTTTCAGAAACTACTTAACAATAACTTGTTGCAGTTTTGCAGTTAGGAGTGCTTTGGCCATGTTTCCATTTGCATGTATGTGCTGGGTTTGGAAATCTGGGTTATGTACTCCAGAATCACCCAAACTTCCCAAATATGATTTAATTCTGCAGAATTTGAGAAGACTTTTCATTGTTAGACAAATGTAAACTGGTCCTGTACTCTGTGTGGTCTGCATCAAAGTTCCCAGTGGCTGAGCTGCATTTCCCAAGTGTCTAAAACTCCCTGAAAGTCAAACCCTGGGGATGGGTTCCTTTAAGGTCAGTCACTACATTTTCATTCCAAAGATTTTCTTGAAAAGGACCAGGCAAAGGGAGGGGTCTCTGATCTGGAGCATCTCTGCCTTTGGCCCAGGCACCCGTCACCCCATCAGTTTGATTCCTGTTCTGTAACCACAAAGACAAGTATGATGAATCTCCTTTTGGAACACAATGCAGTTTGCTTGGATAAACATCCACTTTAGACAAACAATAAAAGCAGCCCAAGTGGGGCCTTGGCCGCTCTCCTGGTGTAACGATTATGAATATGCCTTTGGTGCTTGGCAGCAAAAGTTTTCTGGTTGCACAAAATAGCAGACCACCCTTTGGAAATACCCATCCCCTGTCCTTGTTGTTGAAAACATAGTGGAATTTAACATATTAGCCCCAAACAAGACATAAATTTAACCCTCTAAGTCTCCATGTCTATGTATTGTAAAGGAGGATTTTTTTTTTAATCATGGGGGAGAAATCTAAGGAGTTGATGAACAGATGCTGTGTAAACACAGTTCTATTATGTTGAAAGATATATCAGCTCAGGAACGCACCCTCTACTGATTCCTCTGTTAGAAATCATTTATCTTCTTTTCTCCTCTGAACTATTGCTACACTTTGCTTTTTCTTATGGAGTACTGATTTTCTGTAGCATGTAGGTAGCATTTTATTTAGTCGTGCGTGTGTCTTAATTACCCTTTTAGAGTGTAATTTTCTTAGTGGAATGAACTTTGTGTCTTATTGAAATTTGTTTTCCCTACAAATTATATACATAAACATACATATATTACTATATATAAATAATATATATACAAATTAATATAAATATATATACTCATTAATATTATATATCTAAAATTTGTGGGAAAACCATACATATGTGTGTATATGCGTAAATATGTATAATAACATTGGTTTCAAATTTATAAAACCTATCTACCATTCCATTCCCATACCTCATTTTGGTAGACTTACTCCGTTATTCAAAGATTTTTGTCATTCAGTATATGTTGGTTACTGAGAATAAGCTAATTTTTTTATTACTGTGCTTTGTGCTGTATGTTTGTTTAATGGGATCACCAAGTAAAAACTATTATATTTATCCTCTTTTCACAGGTGAAGAAACAGAGGCGAGGGGAGCATAAGCAATTTTCCAAAGGCCATACGACATGTAAGTAGCTGAGCCAAGACTGAAATCACCAGGTTCTTAACCACTAGGCCATATTGCACTGGAGTGTTGCCTCCAGAAGTAAGATTAGGTAAGCAAAGATGAAAAACATATGGCCCCTGAATCAAGCACTTCACATTCTAGTAGGCAAGGCAGACTTGCAGAAACACCATAAGAATATAGGCTGATTGAGTGTGGTGATGGAACTTTGCAGAAAGGCCATAAACAGAAAAGGGGCTGCCCAGAAATGGCAGTGATCATTGTGACAGGGCTTAGGTGGAATGTGGATTTCCTTCATTTGACAGGATTTGTCTCAAAATCAAAAATAGCTCTCTTAGTAGGGAGGATAAGTAGATTTTAGAGATCATCTTCCAGTTCACCTCCTTTCAAAAGAGGAAGCTAAAATAAAAAATTTAGGAGATTTGCTCAGCATACAACTAATTAATTGCACATCCAAGACAAAACAGAAAAAGTTGTCTAACTCCTTAGCAAACCTGAATTTTCCTGAAGATTCATTTGGAAGAAGAAACAGCCAGGAAAAAAAAAAAAAGAAAGTAAAGGAGATAGTAAGAACTGATAATGTCCTTAGTGGGCCATTATAAAATATAGAAAAATCAATGAAGAAAAAAACCATCTAGAACCATAGGTATCAGACTGGCATCTCCTACTTTAGAAAAAGCTACAAAAAATAAGATTTTCTCCTTCTTCCCCATGTTCTTCCCCTTTTCCCCTAACCCTGTTTTCTACAGAAGCTTCCATAAGAGAACCATGAGACTATTGGGCCTTAATTGATTGCTAGTTTTCCATAAGATATAAAACCAAGTGTTTATTGTACTGTTGTCACAAGTTTGCCTCCCTCAGGCTTTCACTATTTCAGCTAAAACAGATGCTATTTAGAAACACAGAATATTGTAAAAGCCACTTAATTCTCTAGTGATTTCAGTTATAACCATTTAGGTAAATTTTTTTGACCTCTCCATGCTTTAGGTTAACTTTGCCCTCCACCTTATGTTTTTGTTTTTCTCTCTGCATTGATTCTCCCCTCATTTTCATCCATTTAATTCTTTGCCCCTCTCCCTGGAATTCATATAGTAGGAATTCCATCTATCCCATGAAGTTCATCTGAGCCAAAGTTCCCAAAGTTGAGTTCTATGAAACATGATTCCCTGGAGAGCTTCCTGAAAGCTGGGTTCCATGGTCAAAAAAGCCTGAGAAAAGTATCACACTATCTCTTGTCTGATGACTGGGATTTATTGTCCGTACCTCAGAGTTCAGCAGTCAGTTATCGTATGTATAAGAAATGATTAAATATCAATCATGGACCAAGCATACACTGGGCGGAATATGGGAGTTATCATTGTTTCCTCACGCTAAGTAAGTCTTGTTTGTCCAGATTTTATTCTTCTGGAAAGTAAGGACTGGTCCTCTTGTATTGTTATACTGTTACAGAGTTAAAGTATAATAGAAATAATAAGCTCTCAGTAAATGATTTCTGGTTGGCTTGTTGGTTCATTAGATTTGAGTTAGCTTTTACAAATAAAAATTGCTTTTATCTTCTCCTTGAAAACGACTCTGCAAGAGAACGTGCCTTCAACTCTACTTGGTAGGGTAGTTTTCCTAACGACAAAACTCTCTACAGAAAGTCTGCATCTTGTGACTGACTCAAATAGCAATGTCCAATATCGGAAAAATACCAATTTTCTGATTTTGGAATGCCTACCAGAATACAGAAGAGACCACAGGGAAAAAAACACCACAATTATCCCCATTTTATTCTCCACTACAGAAATCCAGCCTCTGTTGCTGGATTTGATGTCTAGCCACAATCACATGTGACTAAGTTGAGTTCATGAACTGAATTTGGGTTGATCCCATTAAATTCTTAAATAGAGAAAAATATTTGTTCTTACCTGACCAGCCTTGACTAAAAGGCATCTTATGGTGAAGACAATGCAAAGTGAACCATGCCATTCTCCCGTCACAGGATATCTGCCTCGAAATCAGATTGCCACCCAGTGATTAATACCGTCTGTCTAACACATTCCTTGTTTGGGGGCTGGGTGTCAGGAAAGAAGGATTTATTATATCATAAGATGTCCATGAACAAACTCCAGGGACAGATGTGGTAAATACAGGACTTAAAGCATTTGGTGAGAATATCCCAGTTATTCTTTAAGGGACTTGTCAAACATTAAATTAAGTGAACCAGAAGGGTTTTATGATTTTTCTCCCCTTCCTTAAGTGGAATGTCAGAGTTATGTTACCAGAGTTAATGCTACCAAATTTGAATGCTTGAGTGCAGCCCTGTCTTGAAGTATTTGTCAAGAAAAAAAAAAAAAAAGACCGTTTGAGGCTTGGCAGACACTTCCCATACGAGTTATGAGAGAATAAACTATTTCCAAGTTGCACTACTGAAAGCCGAAAGGACCTATGGAAGACCTTTCAAACTGTTATTATAAATAGGAACTCAAACCATGGAAGAATTCATGCAAAACCTTGATTTGGAGCATACTTGAACTTAGCATTTCCCTTACCATGGCCTTTCTCTGTGTTACTTAACACTGCGTAAATTGTTCTCAGCTCTGTGAAGATAGTGTCTGATGTCTCCAATGCTGTTGAGTGCAGAATTAAAAACAAAAACAATGGCTCCAAATTTCAAGTATGTACCATGCAGGTGAGCTGGGAGGCAGGACTTTCTGCAAGTGGAGTCATTTAACTCTAGAATGTGCTGGTAAAAGTGGAGTTGAGGAAGGGTGTGAGTTGTCAGCTCAGGACACTTGGGCTGGAATATACCTTGTTACTGATTCTTACTGCTCCGCCTCACCTGAAACGCCATTTTCTCCCCAGATCCTCTGTCAAGAAGAATTCTAGTCCTTGGTGAACCCTTGCTAGATTGCAGGCCCTAAAGGCAGAGGAAAGGAAGCAACGATGGGGGATAAGTGTATGCACTGTGTTGGTCTCTCCCCATCACCTTGATAAATCTATTGAGAACAGATAGTCGGTTCCACAGCACAGCATAAAGTTTCCCCCTAAAGTGTGGTCCTTGAGCTACCTGCATCAACATCATCAAACAAGCCTTTAAATGCATATTCTCAGGCCCTGTGCTAAATATTTGGAATCAGAATCTCTGGGAGTGAGGCCTGGGAATAAGCCTTTTAAAGATTCCCCAGAGGCTTTGGTGTACCCTGCACTTCTGCTTGAGATTTGGGTTACCTGTTTCATTTGTAGTTGCAATTGTTAGACCAGGTGCTTCCTAAAGATGAGGTTACAGGGAGGAGAAGGGGTAGTGGAAGAGACAGACTGGACCCTTTGGAATGGTGATGTTGAGGTCATCAAATGGACTTTGAGAGTAGCGATAGGGCAGGGATTTCACACTGGTGACCTGCACACATTTTCTTTGAATTATACAGAATTTAAAATTTTTAAAAATCAAAGTGCCTTTATACTGGGCATATCCTCTTCACTCTTCCACAGCTCATCACTGCCTACTCATTCATCCCCTTGCCTTTGAAGGCATTTGGTCATCAACTGCTGGAAAAGGTGGCAGATTTAACACAAAATGGCCTATTGTCTCCTTGTTTTAAATCATGGATGGATATCAACATGTTCATAAAAGTTTAAGAGGCTTGAACAGGATTTTTCTTTGATTTGTCTTTAAACCGAGTCTACTTTTATTTTTCTGACTTACCAGAAGGTGCCAATGAAATAATACCTAGCAAAGTGTTTTAATGCAGTGTATGCCTCAATAAATACTTTTTGCATGAACAAAAATGTAATGTGATGCAGCTGATGATTTATTTTACGGCTGCTTTCCCTTATTCCCCCATCCCCAGAGCCCTTCCAAACTTGAGTCTTCCCCACCACAAAATGGCAGAGAAGGATTTCTACAATCCAGTTCCCTCATTCTTCACCTGCTTTGGATGGACAGGTGCATCCAAGATTTTCTCCATCTTTGTTGCAAATTCTCTGTGAAATAAAAGCACAGCCTTCAGGTCTGTCTGAGAGGTCTTTATATACTGTTCATTCCTGGATGTTTTCATGTAAACATTTTTGATTTGTGGAAAATCTGTTTGTTTGTTGTGTTTGTCAAGTTAATGTAAACTGTAGTCCATTAGGCCTTGAGATGAGTCTACTAAATATTTTCAGATGTTTTTTATTTCCTCAGCTAAGAGCTGGATTTGAACCAGAGCTCAGGGGTGAAAGGGCAACATGTAATATACAGAGACATGGAATTTGACATATGAAATAAAATAATGTAATGTTTTTAATATTAAAGCTGAAAAAAGCAGCAATAAAACATTGTGGAAGGAGGAAAACATGAATACCTGTATATTTTAATTTTAAATGCCTGCAGATGTTGAATTTTAATCAGAGCATGTCAGAATCTGACTCTGACAAAGGCAAAAATGTGAGATCTGTTTTCTTGAATTGCTTCCACATTTCATGGCTCAGATTTTATTGCATATAGCACTGCATCATCATATATTTATGTAAACTGCCAGTATCCATTGACTTAGCATGTGCATGATGGTTAACATATAAAACAGTATGCAGTGAAGGAAAGGCCCCTTCCTTCTCCTGCCATGGCATAGATTCTCTCTGTGACCTTGTGGTAAGGAAGGCATTTAACCCCTCTCTGCTTTAGTTTCCCTAATCACAAAATAGGAACCACCACTCTCCTTTCTTCTTTAGCTCCATTGGTATTATGAGGCTGATTTGAAATAGCAATTGATCTACACACTTATAATACAACATCAGATATAAGTATATGTCTGTGGAAATATTTATTTAGAGAGATTAGAAGGAAAATAAAACTAGTGAAAACTAGACTGATACATCTAGTAAAAACTAGACAAATATGTATTAAAATCGAAGTTACTTTGAAATTTAATGCACATTTTTAAGGTATTTTCTATTTCTCTGCTTTTGTATTATATTTCCTAAAGCATTGTGAAAGCTAGAGAAAAATTTCACACTAAAATTCTACTGAAAACAATGATTTAGATATACAAAATTGTAAGTGGAGAAGCACACTCTGACTCAAAGTACTCATTCCTCTTCTTTCCCTCAACACAACTCCAATCATCACAGAACACTTCCATGACCAAATGTATGTGGGGTGTTATTCCACATACCAAGCAAACAATCGATTCTGCAGCAGTCACCAGGTGGGTGTCCTGTAATTCAACTCCAACACTGTCTACCTGGAGATGGTGTCAGATACCACAGGTTAAGGACTCAGTCTCCAAGACTGCCTCCTGAGACACCAGTCCCAAGTCTGGAACTCTGGAACTTCTGACTGACCAGCTCCAAGCTGGTGCTCCTATGGCCCCTATTTTTGGTTTGATTAATTCACTAAAGCTACTCACAAAACCCAGGGAAACTTACTTAGATTTACTGCTTTATTATAAAGGATATCACAAAGAATACAGATGAAGAGATGTATAGTGCGAGGTATGAGGGAAGAAGAATGGAGCTTCCTAGCCCTCTCTGATCATGCCACCCTCCAGGAGCCTCCATGTATTTGGCTGTCTGGAAGCTCTTGAACCCAGTCCTTTTAGATTTTTATGGAAGCTTCATTACATAGGCAGGATAGACATTGGTGATCAACTTAACTTTCAGCCCCTCTCTCCTCCTTGGATGTTGGGAAAGTCCCAACCCTCTAATCCTGCCTTGGTCTTTGTGGTGATCAGCCCTAGAAGTTACCACCTTGAAGCTACGTATTGGTTGCCATCCATCAATCGTTAGCAAGCAAACAGACACCACTTTGGAGATTCTAAGAATTTTAGGAGTCACATAACAGGAAATAGAGTCAAAGACCAAACATGTATTTCACAATATCACAATATAGTTCAAAGAAATATCTGTTAAGTCCCAATTATATTTTTCTCTGAACATTTTGAATATTACAAGATAAAAAAGGATAAGCAGTTAATTTGGTTGAAGATCTTCAGTATAAGGTCAATTTTCATCTTGCTTCTTGCTTTCTTGCATCTTGCTTCTTTCTTAAAAGACTCATATCCATTAAGGTTTTCTAGCCTAATGACTATAGGCCCATGGCCCTTTAAAATCGTTCATCTTCCAATCTCTTTTCACTTTGAGGTATTCCTCCTGCCTTCTAAAGAGATCTGTGTTGAATTGTTAGAAATAGCCAAGGGGCTTTTAAGAACTGTGAAGCTGCATATTAAATGTTAAATTTTCTGTGATGTATCCCCTTTCTTATTTTCACATGTTCAGGGAAGTCTGCTATACACACAAATGTTTAAGGAGAAAGAAAAAGGGTAATACTTAATGTCAATGATGTGTTATAAAACATGGACATCATATTTAGAATGTAGGCAGTCTATCTGCTGACCTAATTTAGTGGAAACAGAACTCATACCCAGTGGCAAGAAGGAAAATTACAGCAGTCTCTATCCAATCCATCCTCTTTAGCAAATCACCAATAGATTATGAATACTTTTAACAATCCATATATTTAATTTAATTTTAAGCTACTGCATTTATTTGACCTTTCAAATATTTTTACTACATTGCAATGGAGAGGATTTTTTTTCACCAGAATTCTTCACAAGAATATTTCAGAGACAATGATCAGAGTGAGAAATGACTCACACTTCCTAGAGAGCTCTGTGCGCTTCTCTTGCATGGGGGAAGAGAGGACCAGGGAGGGTCTGCACATCTGGATGGTGGGAGTCGAAGTTGTGCTAGCCATTTCTGCCTGGAACTGTGTGAGAAGGCAGGGCTGGAGAATGATGGAATGGGGAGAGGAGTGTACTGAGGCAAGATGGAGAAATTTTTTTGTAGTTACTATGAATGGAAGATATAGAAGAGAAAATTGTGTGTCTAAACAGGAGTTCCGGAAAGCTATCCATGAAGAACTACATGAAACCTTCAGTTTTACCAATCTAATAAAACCTACAGTAAAGATAATGCCATTTTTCAGACTTCTGGAGTTGAGTGCCAAGCTTGTGGGATTATTTTTTGATTGTTGATTGTGATATATACAATAAGACTAATCCATCAAATGGCATGCGCACCTCAAGCCTCAGCTCCTGTCTTCATCAAGCCCCCTTGATATTTCTGATGTAAAATCAATTTCTCATTTATCTCTGTTCTCGTAACCCTTGAGTCTCCATTCTTTTGCTCCACAAGAACGTAGATTGTTGGTTGAAAGAAACTCTAGAAGTAATTAGTACAAGTCTTCATTCCCATCTAATAATGTCTTCTTCATTTATTCATTCTCTCAACTAATATTGACTCTCTAGCCACTGGAACATAGGTAGACATGACATATAAGTTAAATATTTTCTGAGAGCTGTTGGAGAAAAGGTACATCTTCATAAAGTAGCTATCCATGAATCTTATTCTCAGCTGGTTCCTAAGCAATTCAAGTCTATCTTTTGCATATCCCTGGTCACCTCACTCTCCCTTTCTCCATAGGGATTATTTTAAAATTTCATCACTTTTTCAAAAATGTGACTTTATTCCCATACCCACTACTATGTTGCTGTTTCAGGAATTTTAACACATAACCTGTGGTGATTTTAATGTAAGAGGTGTAAGGTTCATTAATGTTATCTAGCTATATCATTTTAGAAGTGAAAAAACCCCTGAAATTTAAAGGAGTTCTATGACTTACACAATCACGTGGTTCATTTAGGTGTAGCATCTGGAGTAAGTTCTAGATAAGTAGAGTTTCTTACCAATCTTCCATCTGTTAGGTGATTAAGATCAAATAACTATGCCTTACTTTAAGAAAAGTAGACTAAAAACATTTGAAGAAAACATGACCAAAACTTTCCCAAATTTGATGAAAACTAAAACACTAAAACCCCTCACTCAGATCCAAGGAGCTCAAAGAATCCCAAACACAACAACATAAAGAAAACTTTATCAAGGTATATTATAAATAAGTTGCTCAATACTAATGATAATGAGAAAATGTCAAACATAGCCAGAGGGGGAAAAAGACACCTTACATACAGAGAAACCCAACAGCAGATTTCTTTTGGAAACAATGCAATCAAGAAGACAATTGAGCAATGTCTTTATGATATTGAAAGAAGAAAGTGGTTAACCTACTGTTCCATAGCCAGTGAAAATATGTGTCAAAAATGAAGGTAAAATAGACTAAGACATACAAAAACTGGAGGAATTGATTATCAGCAAGATCTCCACTACAAAAAAAAAAAATTGAAGGAAGTCCTTCAGGCAGAAGGAAATGATAGATCAAAATATACATCTACAAAAATATGGAAGAGCATAAGAATTGGTCACTATGTGAGTATATATAAAGTTTGTTTTTTATTATTTAAATGTCATTAGAAATAATTGGCATCTAGATTGGAAAGAAAGAAGTAAAACTATTGGCAGATGGTATGATCTTGTATGTAAAAAATCTTAAGGAATATGCACACACACACACACACACACAAATAATAGAACTAATTCAGTGAGATTTTAGGATACAAGATTAATATACACAATCAATTGTATTTCTACACACTAGAAATAATCTGAAAATAAAATTTAAAAATATTTTTACACTAGTGTCAAAGGATAAAATATTAAGTAAATCTGTTTAACAAAAGAACCAGAAAACAATAAAACATTATTGAAAAAATAAGAGCTAAATAAATGGAGACATCCCATGTTCATGGATTGGAAGACAATATTGTTAAAATACCAGTATTCTCTAAGTTCACCTACAAAGCAGATGTAATTTATATCAAAATATCACTGCCTTGTTTGCATATTAACAAGCTGATTCTAAAATTCATATGGAAATGCAGAATAGCTAAAGCAATCTCAAAAAAGAAGCCAAAAGACTTAAGATTCCTGATTTCAAATGGTGCACAGCATTGTCAATATTCTAGTGTGTCTGAGGTGTGGGAAGCGAGAAGTTGTAAAGGTCATAATGGTAGGGCCTCCTTACATAGCATGAATGCTAGTCTATGGAATTTGGCCTTGGTTGTAAACTGATGGGACTATAAAAGAGGGTTTAAGCAGGGAGTCAGATCTATATATATTCTTTTTTTAAACATCTGATTGGGAGGAGCTGGAGGGAGTGAAAATGAAAGTCTTTGTCTATTATTACTTTCAGGAGTCCTTTAAAATACCAAGAACTAAACTTAATCCACCCAATCTGTATTTGAGCACCCAAGACATGCTCCAAGTGAGACAGGAGAAGTGCACTGTTCATCGGGCAGCTGAGGATAGTCATAGTTGTTTGGTGGGGCAACAATACAACTGCTCCCCTACTTGGCCTCAGTTCATACTGTCAAGGGTGGGAAAAATTTCCTGCTCTTTTTTGCCTGCCCTCATCCTGCTTGATTCCTTAGCTCCAGACTTTTGGATCTAAATGACATTATTACCATGGAGTCATTGTAAGCCCCATCTCTGCAGAGATTTTGTAATCCCTCCAGTTTTGACATATGGCTTGCAAAGGGATGAATAGTTGCCCTGCTTGAATATGGTTTGGGAAGTTGGCAGGATGTGATTGACACATTTCTTTAAAAATATCCATATGCAGTATTTCAGACTTACAAAATGTGTAAACAATACTATAATAAAACACTATATTTAATACACAGTTTAAGAAATAAAGTAAGATCACAATGCAGTTGAATTCTACTGTATTTCTTTCCCCAATTGCAGTGTTTACTCCCACATCTCTATCCTTGCTTCCTGAGCAATCTCTATCCTAAATTTGGTATTTGGTGTTCTTGTGCATTTCTTTATATTTTAGTACATATATTCATCCTTAAGGGCTATATAGTATTTCATTGTGTTTGAAAATTTGATAGAAATATCATACTGCTGTGTCTACTTGCCATATAATTTTTAACCAATGTTTTGTTTGAGATTCACCTATATTGAAATATGTATTTCTTGTTTATTCTTTCTATAACTGTATAGTATTCAATTGTATATGTATACCACAGTTTATCCAGTCTCTTGTTGATGGGCATTTATGCTGTTTTCATTTTTTTCAAAATTACAAAGTTGTTGCCACAAACATTCTTACCCACATCTTGTGTTCATATGTGAAAGCTTCCCTGGCATATATACCTGGAAGTGGAATTTCTGGGGTAATTTCTGTATTTCTTGACTCAAGACCAAGAGGAAATTTGATTTGAAAGGATGTCACAGGACTTCTTAAGTTAAAATATTATATTCCGGCCAAACTTGACCAACACTCTGCTGCTGAGTTTTAATTTCTAAGTATAGTCATATGTTGTTCTCACTCGTAAGTGAAAGTTGAACAATGAGAACACATGGACATAGGGAGGGGAACATCACACACTGGGGCCTGTCGGGGTTGGGGGGCAAGGGGAGGGATAGCATTAGAAGTACCTAATGTAGATGACGGGGTGATAGATGCAGCAAACCACCATGGCACATGTATAACTATGTAACAAACCTGCACATTCTGCACATGTACCCCAGAACTTAAAGTGTAATAGAAAAAGAACAGTAATATGCTTAAAAGAAGAGAGTGGCTGGGAGGTTATAAATTTGCATTCCATCTGCAGTAAGATGAAGTGTGGAAAATGGTGACTTGCTGTATCACTGTTATGTCTGGCTCTTCATGGCTTTTTTATACTGCTGTACGGGGATAATGGTAGGAGGTCTTCCTGCCTCCACTTTGTTTCACTTTAATCCCTTCTCCCAGATTAGTCTTCCTAAAATTTTCTTAATTTTGTTGCTCTGATGCTCAAAAACTACAGAAACTTATTTATTGGACAAAATACAAAATGCATTAAAATCTTCCCCATTTAGATCTCAACTTGTTGCCTTATCTTCCAGGTTTTTCTCAAAATGTTTCTATTACAGTTAAACAATTAAATTCCCCTTGTACCCAAATAGCTCTTCTACTTCTTGAATTTAGGTGTCCACTTCAGAATTCCCCTTCTAATGATCTTTCTCTCCTTTTTCAGTATCTAAATTCTATTTGTTCTGAAAGAGAAATCCACATATTTTCTACAGGCCTCTTATTATTTCCCCTACACTGGCATGTGACAGCTTCCCAGTATTGCTCTTGATAGGATGGACTGTTCTAGGAGGTAATATATTTTTTGTCACTGGAGATATTGAAGCTGAGACTGTTAAAGGAATTCTATAAAATGGAATGATGGATCTTTTAAGGTTAAGGGTCCCTTTTAACTTAAGATAATTACTTCTATAATCTCTTCTATGGATGCTTTGAATTATTATTTAAATTCCGTATTTCTATTTAATTTATTGTGCACATATTTTTTTAATCTCCCTCATGAAAAACTGGTCAATGATGATGTAATTTCATTGAAACAGCCCTATAATCTGAAGTTTTATAAACTTCTAAAAAAATTTACCAAATATTTTCAGAAGCAGAACTCAAATTATTGTCATCACTTTTCTTTATTATTTTAACATGCGGCAGAGTGCATTTTCCAAAGATAGCCACTTAATACATAATATGCTTTGGATTTGCGTCCTTGCCCAACTCTCATGTTGAATTGTAATTCCCAGTGTTGGAGAAGGAGTCTGGAGGGAGGTGATTGGATCAAGGGGGTGAATTTCCCCCTTGCTGTGCTCCTTATAGTGAATGCCTTCTCATGAGATCTGGTTGTTTAAAAGTGTGTAGCACCTCCCCCTTTGCTCTCTTCCTCCTTCTCTGGTCACGCAAGACATGACTCCTTCCTCTTCAGTTTCCACCATGCTTATAACTTTCCTGAGGCCTCCCCAGCCATGCTTCCGGTACAGCCTGCAGAACTGTGAGCCAATTAAAACATTTTTCTTTATAAATTACGTAGTCTCGAGTACTTCTTTATAGCAATGTGAGAATAAACTAATACATTACAATAATATGTTTTATGACAAACATTTTTTTCTTGGAGCTGCTTTTCTTCCATCAAGGAGTAAAACCTGTAATTTGTCTCCTTGGAACTTGGAACTGGGTGGGGTTTTGTGACTGCTCTGACCAATAAAATATGGTGGAAGTGAAGCTGTATAAATTCCAAATGTCACACACTGTCATCTTGTACTTTTAGAACTCATGTGCTTGGCATCTAGCTACCGTGATCTGATGATGCACAAACTAGCCCACATGGAGGAAACTTCATAGAAAGATTGTGTCTACTTTTATAGCTAGCATCCCAGGTGAGGTACCATATGACAGGAAGGATTAGCTGCCAGACTTGTGAATGAAGATGCCTTGAAGTGATTCCAGCCCCCAGCTGTTGTTACCCTCATTCTTTGAGTCTTTCCAGCTGTGGCCCCAGGCTTTGTAGAGCAGAGACAAGCCATTATTTCTGTGCCCTGCCTTAGTTTCTGACCAACAGCATCTATGAGCATCATATAATGATTTTTTTACACTGATCAATTTTGGGATGGTATGCTATGCAGCAATACATAATGAAACAGCATGCCATTGCTGTTTCACATGATCACTTCAGACACTTGTATTTAAGCCCTGAGTCTAGAGATGGCAGTGGGCAACTGTGAATAGCTTTCAAAGTGATGAAATAAGAGCTGAATTACCATTTACATCTCATGCATACTTATTCCACCACCTTCCCTGGAATAAAATTATAGGAGTGTACAGTAAGAAACATTTGCTGCCTCAAGGAGTTTTGATTTGCTTTCTTCTTCAGCTGGTTGCAGCAAACAAAAATCTCCACAGAGGAACATTGGTTAAAAGTCCTTGTTATCTGCAAAGTAAATGATGAAGGCTTTTTTTTTGTTCAAGACGCTTTTAATAAACTAAGTATTAGCTGCTATTTCATTTTGTTTGAATAGCTTGTGAAAATAATGGCAAGGCAGTTTTAATCTCTCTTGTATGTCACAGAGTTGGCCTTTGGCTTATGAGAATCAAAGTTGCTCATTCTCTTTCTACTGATCATCTATAACTCTGTTACATTATCCTGTACTATAATTACTTTTTGAGGACACAAATAAAGGATGAGAACACAACATCATACACTTGGGATTTCTTCATAAATCACTCATGCTTTCACCATGTTTGTTTTGTTGTCAGTGATAATGACATGATCCTTTTCTCAGCTGATTGTTTCATTCTATAAATATTTCTTCAATCAGATTCACTAAGTTAGCTGTGTGACACCCAGAAATCTCTTGGCAGCCCAGTAAAGCAGAAGCAGAGTTGAATTTGTCATCAATCACTGGGTCTGTCAAACTTAAAAAAGACCTCTGATTCTGTCTGCATGTCCTAAAGCTGATGTACAAAAATATACAGAGGGGTCGTATTTAATAATATTACTAACCTTTTTGTGCACAATAGAAATATAATACAGAAAAACTTTTTTCCTTCTAATAACTTGTTTTCTAGAAATAACTTTGTTTCTTAGGATATCTAAGTTGGGCAAATCTCCATACTCAGTTACTTTCAAGCATTAAAAATGGTTAATATTTAAGTAGAAGTATTTTTACTTTGAAATGTAGCACCCATGAAGTTAAAAAAAAAAAAAAGGAATTATGTTCTTAAAGCATTAAGTTTGATAAGAGGAAAAACACATGATTTGGTTGACAGTTTTTTACTAACACTGTCTTCTTTTCTTCATATTTTCTATGCTCTTCATTAGATCTGAGATCAAGGTTGATTTACAATTTGTAGAGTTACTCTAGAGTTTATCCAGATGAATTTTGAAACACTTTTATTTTCAAATAATTGTAGTCACAAGAAATTGCAAAGAGAGTATGGAGAGGTCCCAAGTACCCATCAGGCAGTTTCTACCACTGATCACATTGAATCTATAATAGAATATGAAAACCACTTGATATTGATAGTTTATGTGTTGTTCCATGACATTTTATTACATGTATAGATTTATGTAAGCACCACTGCGATTAAGATATGGAATTACTCCACCATAATAAAATTCTCATCACATTCACTTTTCTTTCTTTGCTCCACCATCCCTAGCGCTGGCCATCAATAATTTTTTGCTATCTCTAAAATTCGGTCATTTTGAGAGTGTCATATAAATGCAGTAATACTGTATGTAACCTCTTGAGGGCTTCTTTTACTCAGCACAACCTTGAGATCTATCTAAGTCATTGCATGTATCAATAGTCTATTCCTTTTTATTGCTGAGTAGTATTCTGTTGTATGGATGTACTACAGTTTTTACTATTACAAATAAATATGCTATTACCAGTCATACAGATTTTTGTGCAGCGATAAGTTTTTATTTTTCTAAGTGAATACCCAGGAGTACAATTTCTGGGAGTACAGTAACTATATATTTATTTTGAAAAGAAACTTTGGAACTATTTTCCACCAAAAATGTATAAGAGATCTATCTTCTCTGCATACTCCTCAGCATTTGTTATTGGTGTTATTTTTTATTTTAGCTATTCTAAGAGACATATAGGGCTGTCTCATTGTGGTCTTAATTTGCATTTCCATGACCAGTGATGAACATCTTTTCATGTGTACATTTGTTATTCTTTTATACTCTTGAGTTAAATGACTTTTTATGTCTTTTGTCCATTTTCTAATTGGATTTTTCATATTGAATTGAGGAGTTCTTTATATACTTTAGATTTTAGTCTTTTGTCAGATAGGTTGTTTACAAATATTTTCTCCCAGTCCATAGCTTGTCTTTCTTCCTCTTAACAGTGTCTTAACAAAATATTTTAATTTCGATGAAGTCCAATTTACCTCTTTTTTCTGTAACGAATCATGCTTTTGGTGTTATGTCTAAGAACTCTTCATCAAGCCCTAGGTCCAGAAGATTTTCTCCTATATCGTCTTTGAAAAGTTTTATTTAAAAAATGTTTTATATTTAAATTTATGATCCATTTCAAGTTAATAATTTTCAAGTGATGTATGAGATTTAGGTTGATATTTACCTATTTATTTTTTTTGCCTGTGGGTATCCAACTGCTCTGGCACCATTTGTTGAAAAGATTATCCAGTGAATTGCTTTTGCAATTTTGTCTAAACTCATTTGGCCTTACTTGCATGAGTCCATTTCTAGGTTCTTTATGCCATTGACCTATGTGTCTTTCTCTCTTCCAATACTACAGTGTTGATTATTACAGCTCTATAAGATTAATATAGCCATATAAGTCTTGAAGTAACGTAGTGATTCTTCCCACTTCATTCTCCTTTTTCAAAATTGTTTTAGCTATTTGGTTTCTTTGTCTTTTAATATAAATTTTTGTAATAATCCTGTTTGTATCTATAACTTTTTTGCTGAAATTTTCATAGACATTATGTTTAATCCACATTTGAATTTGGGGAGAATTGACATCTTTACTGAGTTTTCCAATTTATGAACATGGACTATTTCTTCAATTATTTTGATCTTTTTTATTTCTTCCATCAATATTTTGCGGTTTTCAGCATGTAAGTTCAAAACCTGTTTTGTTAGATTTACTCCTAAGGGTTTTCTTTGAGTTACATAAATGGTATTTTATTTTTAATTTTGTTATCTATCTTTTTATTGCTAATATACAGAAATACAACCAATTTTTGTTTATTTATTTTCTATCTTGCATCCTTTCTGAACCCAGTTATTAGTTCCACGAATATATATATATATATATTTTTTTTTAATTCCTTTGAATTTTCTATGTATACAATAATGTCTTCTTCAAGTAGGGATACTCTTACTTCTTCCTTAGATATCTGTGTACCTTTTATTTCCTTTTGTTGTCTTATTGCACTGGATACAACTTTCATCACTGTGCTGAATAAAAATGGTGAAAGAGGATCATTCTTTTGTTCTCAATCTCGAGGGGAAAGCATTCAGTCTTGCACCAGTAAGTAGAACATAGTCTGTAGGTGTTTTTGTAGGTGCTCTTTATCAAGTTGAGGGAACTCTTTCTATTGCCACCTTTCTGAAATTTAAAAAATCTTGAGTGGGTATTAGATTTTGCTGAATTTTTTTTGTGTGTATATAGATTGATATTATCAAATTATTTTTCTTCTTTAGCCAATTAACATAGATTACATTGATTAATTTTCAAGTGGTGAACCAGCTTACATTTCTGGATAAACCCCATTGGTCTTATCTAATTCTTTTCATATGTATCTCAGTTCTATTTGCTAATAATTTATTAAAAATTTTGGCATCTATATTCATGAGGGATGTTTGCCTGCAGAGAGAGAGAGAGAGAGAGTGTGTGTGTGTGTGTGTGTGTAGCATCTTTGGTTTGAGTACCAAGGCAATGCAGGGTTCACTGAAGGAGTTCAGAAGAGTCAGCCCTCTTCTGTTTTCTGGAAGAGATTGTATAGAATTAATGTTAATTTTCTTTTTTTTTTTGTAAATATATATATGTATATATTTTATTACACTTTAGGTTCTGGGGTACATGTGCAGATTATGCAGGACTGTTGCATAGGTACATACATGGCAATGTGGTTTGCTGCCTCCATCCCCCCAGTCACCTATATCTGCATATCTCCCCATGTTATCCCTCCCCAACCTCCCAACCCCCTGCTGTCACTCCTCTAGTCCCCACCAACAGACTCCAGTGTGTGCTGCTCCCCTCCCTGTGTCCATGTGTTCTCATTGTTCAACACCCGCCTATGAGCGAGAACATGTGGTGTTTGATTTTCTGTTCTTGCATCAGTTTGCTGAGAATGATGGTTTCCAGATTCATCCATGTCCCTACAAAGGACATGAACTCATCGTTTTTTATGGCTGCATAGTATTCCATGGTGTATATGTGCCACATTTTCCTAGTCCAGTCTACCTTCGATGGGCATTTGGGTTGGTTCCACGTCTTTGCTATTGTATACAGTGCCGCAATGAATGTACGTGTGCATATCTTTATAATAGAATGATTTATAATCCTTTGGATATATACTCGGTAATGGGGTTGCTGGGTCAAATGAAATCTCTATTTCTAGATCCTTGAGGAATCGCCACACTGTCTTCCACAATGTTTGAACTAATTTGAACTCCCACCTACAGCATAGAAGTGTTCTTATTTCTCCACATCCTCTCCAGCATCTGTTGTCTCCAGATTTTTTAATGATCGCCAATCTAACTGGTGTGATATGGTTTCTCAATGTGGTTTTGATTTGTATTTCTCTAATGACCAGTGATGATGAGCATTTTTTCATATGTTTGTTGGCCTCATATATGTCTTCTTTTGAAAAGGGTCTGTTCATATTCTTTGACCACTTTTGAATGGGGTTGTTTGTTTTTTTCTTGTAAATGTGCCTGAATTCTTTGCAGATTCTGGATATTAACCCTTTGTCAAATGGATAGATTGCAAACAATTTTTCCCATTCTATTGGTTGGCAGTTCACTCTAATGATTGTTTCTTTTGCTGTGGAGAAGCTCTGGAGTTTAATTAGATCCCATTTGTCTATTTTGGCTTTTGCTGCCAATGCTTTTGATGTTTTAGTCATAAACTCCTTGCCTATGCCTATGTCCTGAATGATTTTGCCTAGGTTTTCTTCTAGGGTTTTTATGATGTTAGGTCTTATGTTTAAGTCTTTAATCCATCTGGAGTTAATTTTAGTGTAAGGTGTTAGGAAGGGGTTCAGTTTCTGCTTTCTGCACATTGCTAGCCAGTTTTCCCAGCACCATTTATTAAACAGGGAATCCTTTCCCCATTGCTTGTTTTTCTCAGGTTTGTCAAAGATCAGATGGTTGTAGATGTGTGGTGTTGCCTCTGAGGCCTCTGTTTTGTTCTGTTGGTCTATCTGTTTTGGTACCAGTACCATGCTGTTTTGATTACTGAGGCCTTGTAGTATAGTTTGAAGTCAGGCAGCATGATGCCTCCAGCTTTATTCTTTTTGCTTAGGATTGTCTTGGCTATGCAGGCTCTCTTTTGGCTCCATATGAAGTTTAAGGTGGTTTTTTCCAGTTCTGTGAGGAAGATAATTGGTAGCTTGATGGGGATAGCATTGAATCTATAAATTACTTCAGGCAGTATGGATATTTTCATGGTATTGATTGTTCCTAACCATGAGCATGGAATGTTTTTCCATCTGTTTCTGTCCTCTCTTATTTCCTTGAGCAGTGGTTTGTAGTTCTCCCTGAATAGGTCCTTTACATTCTTTGTTAGTTGTATTCCTAGGTATTTTATTTTCTTTGTAGCAATTGTGAACGGCAGTTTGCTCTTGATTTGGCTCTCTTTTAGTCTGTTATTGGTGTATAGGAATGCTTATATTTCTGCACATTGATTTTGTGTCCTGAGACTTGCTGAATTTGCTTATCAGTTTCAGGAGATTTGGGGCTGAGACAATGGGGTCTTCTAAATATACTATCTTGTCATCTGTAAATAGAGACAATTTGACTTCCTCCTTTCCTAATTGAATAGCCTCTATTTCTTTTTCTTGCCTGATTGCTCTGGCTAGAACATCCTATACTATATTGAATAGGAGTGGTGAGAGAGGGCATCCTTGTCTAGTGCCAGATTTCCAAGGGAATGCTTCCAGTTTTTTGCCCGTTCAGTATGATATTGGCTGTGGGTTTGTCGTAAGTAGCTTTTATTATTTTGAGATACAATCCATCAATACATAGTTTATTGAGAGTTTTTAGCATACAGCACTGTTGAATTTTGTCGATGACCTTCTCTGCCTCTATTGAGATAATCATGTGGTTTTTGTCTTTGGTTCTGTTTATGTGGTGGATTACATTTATAGATTTGTATAGGTTGAACCAGCCTTGCGTCCCTGGGATGAAGCCTACTTTATTGTGATGTATAAGCTTTTTGATGTGCTGTTGGAATCGGTTTGCCGGTATTTTATGGAAGATTTTTGCATCTATGTTCATCACGGATATTGGCCTGAAGCTTTCTTTTTTTGTTGAGTCTCTGCCAGGTTTTGGTATCAGGATGATATTGGTCTCATAAAATGATTTGGGAAGTATTCCGTCTTTTTGAATTGTTTGGAAGAGCTTCAGAAGGAATGGTACCAGCTCCTCTTTGTATGTCTGTTAGAATTCGGCTGTGAGCCTATCTGGACCTGGGTTTTTCTAGTTGGTAGGCTATTAATTGCTGCCTCAACTTCAGCCCTTCTTATTGGTCTATTCAGGGTTTCAACTTCTTCCTAGTTTAGGCTTGGGAGGGTGTAAAGTATCCAGGAATTTATCCATTTCTTCCAGGTTTAGTAGAGTTGTTTGTAGTAATCTCTGATGGTAGTTTGTATTTCTGTGGAATCTGTGGTGATATCCCCTTTATCGTTTTTTATTGCATCTATTTGATTCTTCTCTCTTTTCTTTGTCATTAATCTGGCCAGCAGTCTGTCTATTTTGTTGATCTTTTCAAAAAACCAGCTCCTGGATTTTTTGAATTTTTGAAAGGTTTTTTGTGTCTCTATCTCCTTCAGTTCTGCTCTGATCTTAGTTATTTCTTGTCTTCTGCTGGCTTTTGAGTTTTTTTGATGTTGCTTCTCTAGCTCTTTCACTTTTGATGATATGGTGTCAATTTTAGATCTTTCCTTGTTTGTCATGTGGGCAGTTATTGCTCTAAATTTCCCTCTAGACACTGCTTTAAATGTGTCCCAGAGATACTGGTACATTGTGTGTTCATTCTCATTGGTTTCAAAGAACATCTTTATTTCTGCCTTCATTTAATTGTTTATCCAGTCAACATTCAAGAGCCAGTTGTTCAGTTTCCATGATGTTGTGCAGTTCCAAGTTTCTTAATCCTGAGTTCTAATTTGATTGCAGTGTGGACTGAGAGGCTGTTTGTTATGATATCCATTCTTTTGCATTTGCTGAGAAGTGATTCACCTCCAATTATGTGGTAAATTGTAGAGTAAGTTCAGTGCAGTGCTGAGCAGAATGTATATTCTGTGGATTTGGGGTGGAGGGTCCTGTAGATGTCTATAGGTTTGCTTGATCTGAGTTCAAGTCCTAGATATCCTTGTTAATTTTCTGTCTTGTCGATATGTCTAATTTTGACAGTGGAGTGTTAAGAAGTCTCCCACTATTATTGTGTGGGAGTCTAAGTCTCTTTGTAGGTCATTAAGAACTTGCCTTATGTATCTGGATGCTTCTGTATTGGGAGCATATGTATTTAGGATCATTAGCTCTTCTTGTTGCATTGATCCTTTTACCATTATGTAATGCCCTTCTTTGTCTATGTTGATGTTTATTGATTTAGTCTATTTTTTCAGGGACTAGGATTGCAGCTCCTACTTTTTTTTGCTCTCCATTTGCTTGATAAATCTTCCTCCATCCCTTTATTTTGAGTCTATGTGTGTCCTTGCATGTGAGATGGGTTTCCTGAATACGGCACACTAATGGTTTTTGACTTTATATCCAATTTGCCACTCTGTGTCTTTTGATTGGAGCATTTAGCCTGTTTACATTTAAGGTTAATATTGTTATGTGTGAATTTGATCCTGCCATTTTGATGCTAGCTGGTTGTTTTGCCCATTAGGGTTGACGAAGTTTCTTCATTGTGTCTATGCTTTTTACCATTTGGTACGATTTTGGAGAGGCTAGTACTAGTTGTTCCTTTCTATGTTTAGTGCTTCTTTCAGGAGCTCTTATAAGGCAGGCGTTGTGGTGATGAAATCTCTCAGCAATTGCTTGTTCATAAAGGATTTTATTTCTCCTTCACTTGTGAAGCTTAGTTTGGCTGGATATGAAATTCTCGGTTGAAAGTTCTTTTCTTTAAGGATGCTGAATATTCACCCCCACTCTCTTCTGGCTTGTAGGGTTTCTGCCAAGAGATCTGCTGTGAGTCTGATGGGATTCCCTTTGTGGGTAACCCAACCTTTCTCTCTGGCTGCCCTTAGTATTTT
>NW_016107722.1:494563-512669 GCF_001604975.1 Cebus imitator | reverse complement strand
CTTTGTTCCCTTGCTGGTGAGGAGTTGTGATCCCTTGGAGGAGGAGAGGTGTTCTGGTTTCTGGTGTTTTCATCGTTCTTGCGCTGGTTTCTTCCCATCTTTGTGGATTTATTTAACTGCGGTCTTTGTAGTTGGTGACTTTCGGATGGGATCTCTGAGTGGACCTCCTTTTTGTTGATGTTGAAGTTATTTCTTTCGGTTTTTTAGTTTTCCTCCTAACAGTCAGGCCCCTCTGCTGTAGGACTGCTGGATGTCCACTCCAGATCCTGCTTTCCTGGGGATCACTTGTGGTGGCTGCAGAACAGTAAGGGTTGCTGCCAGTTTCTTTTTATGTTATCCTTGTCCCAGAAGGATACCTGCCAGATGTCAGGCTGAGCTCTCCTTTATGAGGTTTCTCTTTGGATATACAGGGGTTGGGGAGCTGTTTGAGGAGACATTGTGTCCCTTATAGGAGCTCAGATGCTGAGCTGGGAGCTCCATTGTTTCATTCAGAGCTGCTGGGCAGGTATGTTTAAGTCTACTGCAGTGGAACTCACAGCCGCCTTTTTCCCCAGGTGCTCTGTCCTGGGAAGGTGGGGCTTTGTTTATAAGTTCCTGATGTGTTGCTGCCTTTTTTTGGAGATCCCCTTCTGGAAAGGAGATAGCCTAGTCACAGTCTGCCAGCAGAGGCATTGCTGAGCTGCCTTGGGCTCTGCCCGGCTTGAATTAGTGTTAATTTTCATTTAAACTTTTGGTAGAATTATCCAATGAAATCATCTGGATTTCGAGATTTCTGGGAGTTTTAAATTATGAATTTAATTTTCATAATAGTTAGAGGTCTATTCAAATTATCTGTTTCCTATTGAAAAATTGTGATGTTTCATACTTGTCTAGGAATTAGTCTGTTTCATCTCAGTTGTCTAATTTGGGTAAAGTGATAGCTGTTATTTTATTTCTAATCTTTGCAACATATATCTTCTCTTTTTTCTTTTTCAGTCTGCTGGTGGGACTTTTATTATCTTTTAAAAGAACCACTTATTTGATTCATTGATTTTTGCTGTTTTTTTCAACTTTGTTGATTTTTGTTATCTCTGAAATTACTTCCTCCTTCCTAAACTCTCATAAATCTTAAAACTTCTGGCTTCTTATTTTTTGCTATTTTCCCCTCCTCTTCTAATTTCTTTCTCACCCTCATTTGCTTTTTTAGGTGATTGACTATCTTTTTCTTTACAAATTTGGAGATGTTATATTTTAATTCCTTTATGAGTTACTCTGAAGTTTTTAACTTTTATTTTTAACTTATTAATATAATTTTGTTAATATGTTTATTACCCTTCTAAATAATACAAGAACCTTTTAATACTTTTTCTCTGATGATAGTTCTCCCAAAATAAGTGCTATTGAATCAATATATTTTAATGCTATATTTTTCATAACCCTATCTGATCTTATTGTTATTCTTTTATATTCCTAATGTTTGTTTCAATTAACACATGTTTTTAGTACTCTGCTATTTATTCCTTCTTATATCCAAGACTTTCCATGTAGAAGTATTCTCATTCTGCTGAGGTTATATCTTTAGAATTTCCTCTAGTTCAGGGATATTGGTAACAAATTCTGTTAGTTTTATTGTCTAAAAATGATTTTATCCTCATTTTGAAACATAATCTCACTGGATATGAAATTCCATGTTAGCAGTTGTTTTTTCAATACTTTAAATATATTCTATTTTTCTGGCCTCTATTATTGTCAGCTTTTAGTCTATTGACTGTTTCTTTGAAGAAACTCTGTTTTTACCTGGCTAGTTTTAAGATATTCTCTATGGCATATCTACCATTAATGTACATGCTCCTAACAATGTAGTCTTAAAATATACCAAGCAACAATTGACAAAACTACAGAGTGAAATCAATCAGAAATTTTAGCTGGCCTTAATATCTACATCTCAGAAAACAATAAAGCATATGAAAAACAAACAGAAATTTTTAAGACCCCCTCCCCACCAAAATACAATGGGCAAATGTAAGCTACCGGATGCATGTGAAATGCAACTCCAGCAAATAGAGACTACTACTTGTTTTCAAGCATACATGAAGCATTTACAAAAGTATACTTTGTACTAAACCACCAAAAAGCCTCAATTAATCCATGTCATGCAGACCACATTCCCTAAATACACTGCAGTACAATTAGAAATTAATAACAAACCACTAAATTTAAAAACCTTTTGAGTTTTAAGACTAAACAACAGAAAATGAAATAACTCTTGGGAATATAGGTTGCAGTCCTATTTTTTATTTGCAGTTTATTTTTTTTCTCATAAGAGTCCTCATCCCTACCTGATCTACTCAAAGGGGATAAGGGCACAATCATAAATAGCAAGATTGTCTTGTCATCTGGTATGAATCTATCTAAGCAACAGATAGTTAATATTAGGATGATGATTCTTTCCAGTTTGCTTGGGGTCATTGCTTTCTTATATTTACTGTTTGACAGTAATTATTATAGCACCCATTTTCACTCTGGAAAATGTTGTGTTGGTTAAGGCTGACACCTTCTTCTCCCCTTTTGCAGTTGTTACAGATTTCCATCATTGAGGACAATATATAGTTCTATTTGAGAGGTTTACTTGTACAGCTTCTAGAAATCTAATGTCTACCTTCAGCTTCTTGGTGCTCAGTCCCTCTGTACCTCTAGAATAGGGGTGTCCAGTCTTTTGACTTCCCTGGGGTACATGGAAGAAGAATTTTCTTGGACCACACATAAAATACACCAACACTAATGATAGTTGATGAGCTAAAAAAAAATGGCAAAAATATCTTGTAATGCTTTAAGGAAGTTTACGAATTTGTGTTGGGTCTGATTCAAAGTTGTCCTGGGCCACATGTGACCCATGGGCCATGGGTTGGACAAGCTTGCCCAAGAAGGTTTTATTTTACAGGACCCAAGACAACCCTTTCCTGGCTTGCTCCCAGACATGGTCCACCTCAGGTTCATGCTTTTCCCCCACAAATTCTAGGAGTACAGTCTAACTCCAATGCAGCTATTTCCATTCCAATGCATCAGGGCATCTTATTCTCTGGACATGTTAGCTATCCAGTTCTCTCCCCAAAATAAGGAATATATTTACATCTCTCTAAGTGATCTCATGGAGTCCATCCTCACATGGCTGGAGGTGAAGGAGGTAGCATATTCTTTGGGTAAGGGGCACTTGAAATTCAGCAACAACCATAAAAATAATTATCTTCTTGAAAACTCTCTTCACTATCTGACACCTTATTTTCAATGTGAGTAAGGGAGTCTTTGGCTATTGACTTAGAATTGTGAAGCTAATATTTGACCATTTTATTTCTAAAGTCAGAAATTATGGAGGCCTGTCTTACATTCACTCTGAATCTGTCCTACTTATACCTCAATCAAAACTGATGCATAGTGACTGTCATTTTAGTAGCTTATTACCTATAATATACTTGTCATGGAGAAAAGGATACTTATTTTAACGAAACCAGATCTTATACATACTTCTTTGTGATTTTCCTAGTATGGTTAATAATATTTCCCAAACAAATATTATACAAATCAATATATACTTCTTTACACTTTCACTCTTCTCAAACATAAGCTTGGGTAACTAGTCAGATCAAAAGAAATACAAATGTTTATCCGTCTGCATAGCAAGAACCCTCTGACAGCTGATGAAACCATACAGAACTACCTGTAGGTCAGTGTCTGTGGCATATTTCACACACAGAATGCCTCGGAAAACAGCATCACATTATCATTCCTGAGATGGTGGTGGTTGTTATTTTTCTTAGCACCCAGAAGAGCTAGCTGTTATGCTCTGATTCCCCCAGCTGTGCACTTAGTGCTCTGCTGAAATATTCAGGGGTGGAACAGAGGAGAGGTTTGGAGAAAGAAAGAGGGCAGTAAGAATTACCAAGCCACAGTACGTAGCTTTGTCTCTATTAGAAGATTATTTGATATTTTTATTTCAGAATAAAACCACACCTGTTTCTATTAAGGAAATTGAGACTTAGTGAACAGAACCTTGACCAGATAAACCACCCAGTGGAAATTTTTATTATTTTCTTGCTGAATTGTTCTCCCTCATCACCACCATCCACAGTGTGGACACTGAGTTTTAAAAGAATGCATATCAGGTTTCATATCCTAAAACCAAGTTAGAGAGGTGTGCTTTGGAAATTTCAAAATAAAGATTTAAAATGGTGCCAAACCAACCATGGACAAGAAATGTATTTAGTTACATTTAGCTACGTGAGATCATCTTGCCCACCCCTCCCTATCTTGCACACACCCTGAATATTACTTACAGCTTACTTCCTCATTCTCTTATATTTCCTAGCAACCACTGGCTCCAGAACCATGTGGAAAAGCTACCCGCCATGATGAAAAGCCCAACTAAAAAATTATTTTATTTGCTCATTTTACAGTACCATTTGTGTATGTCACTCAGAAATGACTTATAGCGTTCCCCCCAGCCCCCCAGGCTCATTAGGTCTAGAAATAAAAGTTAGTATATTCTTTTTTTTTTTAATTTTTATTTATTTATTTATTTTATTTTATTTTTTTCCCATTTATTTATTTTATTGCATTTTTGGTTTTGGGGTACATGTGAAGAACATGCAAAATTGTTGCATAGGAACACACGTGGCAGTGTGATTTGCTGCCTTCCTCCCCATCACCTACATCTGGCATTTTCACCAATAGCTAACATGAGCTATTTGCAATCATCCTTTTATGTCCTGGCGCTGTAGAAGGGCTCAGGACAGACTGATGTAAAGGGCTCGGGACCAGATTGCTCCCTGGACAGCATCTGCACAGGCAGCAGGACATCCTTGACTATCTGAGAAGAGGCTCATCCAAGTTAACTTTCCTACTAGTGGCTTTCACTATAGTCAGTCCTTAGCTTAAAATTTACTTCTGGACATCAGTCAGAGTATCTTCTGGTCTTGTATGCCCATGAGCTGTGTTTAGCTCAAATTCCTCAGAGAACTTTTTTGGTTTTGTTTTGTTTTTAATGTATCAGAAAATAATTTAGTTTGATCTTCACCTAAGGTAGGCTGGGAACTTAGTGTATAAAAAATACTGAATGCTGGGGTTGGTGCAAAAGTAATTGTGGTTTTTGCCATCACTTTTGCACCAACCTGGTAGCACATTTGCTTTTAACATAGGCCTATGTGGTTGGTGTGCTTTCTAATGATAATATTATAAATCACTGGCTTTGACTCATTAAAACATAAGGAAGCTTTGACTGGTTGGTGACTAGTCACCTGCTTTGATACAAGAATCTAGTGCTTTTAAAAAAGTGAATTCTTTTAACACTAGTTTCTCATGATATTCATAGGCGTATGATTCCCTGGACACATAAGTTCGGAAAATACTTTAAAAAAATAAAGTTAAATAAATTTTTAAAAATGTCTTAGCTGCTAATACAGATTGGATTATGGTAGTTGGTATATGTGTGGGATGCTGGAAAAAAATATGTAGAGGTCTCCATTTTCTTTAACATTTACCCCCAACGAGCTTCTAGGGTATAGTATACCACAGATCACACTTTGGGAAATGGTTTCTGGTAATATGCTCAGGGGAGCCGAGAACATGAGAATAAATATTCTAAGATGAGAATTACTACACCGTAATGATATTAAATTAGGATATTTGTGAAAGTCCTTGGAGTTAACCTGTTGATATTACTTATTTTTTTTTCTAAGAATTCAAATTTCAAGATCCTTTTTTCCTCTATATGTTTGTGTGTGCATTATAAGAGTTCCCTTTAGCCCCCTTATGCCTAGTGTTCCATTATCGGAATGCTAAGCTTGTGGGAGTTGTGTATATCCTGCTGCTCAAGGTCATCACCAAAGTCTGATTTTTTGCACAAGACAATTGCAACCTTTAGCCTAAGTGGGTTAAGATACAGAGCAGGTTAACAGTTTCACCTCCCAGAGACAGGCTGTGTGTTTCTTTAAATAAAATACAATCCACTCACAATCTCTCAGTAGTTCTTAAGAGAGAGTAGGTCTCAATATTACCCATGATTTAGCTCTTATGCTTTGAAATTCTGATTCATTAGGCCACGGATAGGGCCTGGCCATAGGTATATTATAAAACACTCATAGATGTTGTTTATGTAAGCTCCCATCTGTCTAGACATTTGACACATTAGTAAGTTTAATTTACTGGGTACTGTTAAACCAATGAAAGGTGTCACTTATACTTTTTTGACATAGCAAATAAATTTATATGAAAATGCAAAACAAGGGCATTTAGAGATAGTCATGTTCCTTGAGATACTTTTTGGGGGATCATTTTCTCTATTTGAATATTTCTTTTTCTCAGTATTTCTCTGCCCCTTTCTGGGTCAGCCTGCCTTTACGTATTTCCCTGATTGAGTGAGTGAGTGAGTGTGCGTGTATATGTGTGCATGCATCTTTGCCTCTGTGCAACTTTGACTCCTAAAACCGCCTGCATGTGGTGTCTCCATCAGCTCAGCTGGGCTCCTCTCCGCTTCCTGCAGTTTACACAGGTGTCTGGCTCTTTGGACCAGCATGGTCTGTTTCTTCCAATCCTTGCAGGCGCCTCTGGCATGCATCGCCTCCTCCAGCCCATGCATTTTGTCTGTCTTCCCTCTATCCCACAAGGACAGGAATGCCAAAGGCTGGGCCAGACAGACTGTTTGGAGTCCTGATAATGGGTGTACCCATGGGGAGAAACCTAGAAGAGTCCATGGTGCTTTCCACTATAGGGACAGGCAGAGGGTTTGCGTTGTTTTTAAAAGGCTTCTTGTCATCCAACCCTATCTCCCCTTCTCCATCTCTTTCCCTGTTTCCTTTTATGCTTGCCTCATTTCCAAATTTCTTCTTCATCTTGTTGTATTTTTTCCTCCTGTTTTTTTTTTAAATCTGTTCCTCTCTTCTTTTTCATTCAAGTGTTTTTCCTCTATGATGGAGAATTTCAAATCATTCAACTGTAAATGAATAGCTAAGGCAGACCTGAAGATATGAAATTTACATTGGGATGATTTATCTGTTATTCTCCAAAAAGAGTATAGCTGAAGCCGGATTTGTAGTAGTCTTTCCCATCTGAAATGCAGTGTTTGTATACACATAATATAAGTCGCAGTATGATTCTTTTCAATAACTTATTCCAAACAAGGCACGAATATGAATTGTCTTCTGGTACATTGGGTTTTACACTAAGAAATTGAATATCCAGTGAGGAGAGAAAAAACCTCCCCAAATGTTTCCAAAGTTGTTACTAAAATTTAAAAAATCATTTTTGGGGATTGCTATATAAATAAGGTAATCGGACTCACAAGGAGATTCTTGGGGTATTGGCTGTTTTTGCCTTGCGCATGTATACTGTTACAGACAAATTAGGCAAAACTGAAATTTTAGCTATGCAGGACCTCCCCTCCCTGAATTTCCCACCACCGTTATCTCTGCAGTTCACTATTCTCCAAAGCTCAGTTTAGTTGTTCCCTCTTCCTCAAAGTCTTTGCTGACCTCCATTCCTGTCCCTCAACTCTCCTTGCACCTATGTTTACCTCTCTTGCAGCAAGAATCACTTGTATTTCATCATCATACACATAGGCAACTTATTTCTTCAACCAAACCACTTATAAGACCCTTCCGGGGCAAAATCCATGTTAGATGCACCATCCTTTCCTCCCAAAACATCTAATAAAGTATGTTATACCTCACAGGCACCCTGTGGTCTCCTGTTGAACAAGCTTGGATGAATTTAATGAACAAGCCCTGAGTGGCTTTGGAATCCTTGCAAAGTTCTTGGTTTAGAAACAACGGAGATTTTCAGATCTAAGAAAAGATCAATATAAAAAAAGAAAGCAAAATGTCATTGCTTGAATGCTGAAAGTGTCATAGAAACCTAAAGGGTTTGAAAAGGAAGATCTCTCAATGGAAATGCTAAGGAGAGACACATCATTGAGGAGAGACACAAAGAAAATGGTTCTGTGACTACAGTCCATTTAAAGAATAAGAGCATTCCTTCTACCAAAGTAGGTTCTCTTCTTTCTCTTTTCTTCAGACTATTTTTTTCTCCCCCGAATTTTGGCACATACAATTTTAGTGGCTATTAACCTGGGTTAAATAACTGCATTTTAGATTTTTTTTTTCCAGAAACAGTCTTCACCTTTGGGGGGCATTTAGTTGTCAAAACCATACTTTTGTGGAATTCCAGCTCTTAGTTAAATATCTTCAAGGTTGCAAAGTGTTGCTACTTGCCAATTCTAAAATTTAATGTTCCACTTTCCTCACTTCACTTTTCTTTGCTTAGGATTTCAGATGAAGCCTTCCTTTGTGTGTGCTCCTGTCTGGAGGGCAGCTCAAAGTGACTTCCTAATTCAGTCAGGATACTGGCCGGTGTTCTGTTAGGACAACAGGCCCTCAAAGACTTCTGTGCCTCATAGAATTTCACTGGGTGCAGCATATGCTTTAGAGTATTGCAAAAAGCATATCCTTAGCAATTACAGATCATGTTTTTGTTGAAACACCTACCTCTTTTACAGACTGAAACAGGATTGAGGGCGTCTCCCAGACATTTGCCTGTGCTCCAAGGGTTTTACCTGCATAACTTTGCAGTTCCGATGAATCATTTCAAGACTAAACTGTCCAACTTCAGCTAATGTTTCCAATGTGTAAACTTCTAGAAACAACTTTAAAGCCAAATGCTTCAAAAGCTTTTCCATGAGTACTTATCTGAGAACAGTTGTACACAGGCAGAAAGCATTTAAAGAACAATGTCTGAGGATAAACCATGAGAAGTTGAATAGGTTAGAGTAGGTCACACACTCCCCTTTACCATCTGAAGCCCTGCCAGTTGGACAGGGTTGAGAGTCTGGCTGGTCTATGGCTGAAGGCAGTGATTCTCAGCACTCACCATAGACCCACTGAATCAGGATATCTGGGGATGGGGCCCAGCAATATATTTTGACAAGCTCTCCAGCACATTCAAATTGGAGAACCACTAGAGAGATAGGAGCATTTGCTATCATAGATTTTGAAGTGTATACACAGCTGTGCAGAGACCATTTTAATGAACTTTGAGAGCCCAACACATAGCATGGTTTTACCATAAGATTTAGCACTTTGTGGGGACTAGAAAAATTAGGATTTCACATTCCAACCACACAGTAGTGGAAAATACTCTGTACCCACATGATGGAATGAGAATAAAACATTAAGAAAATGACTTTGATCTTGAGGACCTCCTGAAAGGGTTTTGGGGATTCTTGGGTTCTTTGGACCACACTTTGAGAATCACTGTTTTATACAAGGTGCTATTTGTATCCAGTTGTATTTGCCAACTGTTTAGGCAGATCATTGAGACAATTATTTTCGGTGTCATTTCTCATCATTTCATGTACAGTCATGTGCTACATAACGATGTTTCAGTCAACAGTGAACCACATGGTATGATGGTGGTCCCTTATGATTATAATGGGGCTGAAAAATACCTATTATCTAGTGACATTGTAGTTGTCCTAACATGGTATTACAATGCATTGCTCACGTGTTTGTGGTGATGCTTATGTGAACAAACCTGTGCCTCCAGTTGCCTAAAAGTATAGCACATACAGTTCTGCATAGTACACAATATTTGATAATGATAATAAGCAACTATGATACTGGCTTATGGATTACTGTACTATATTTTTCATGATTATTTTAGAGTGCATTCTTTCTACTCATAAAAAGAAAGTTAACTGTAAAACAGCCTCAGGCAGGTCCTTCAGGAGGTATTCCAGAATGTGTTATTATCATAGGAGATGACAGCTCTAGGCATGTTATTGCCCTTGAAGACCTTCCAGTGGGACAAGATGTGGAGGTAGAAGACAGTGATATTGATGATCCTGACCCTGTGTAGGCCTAGGCTAGTGTGTGTGTTTGTATCTTAATTTTTAACAAAAGGTTTCAAAAGTAAAACAATAAAACTGAAAATAGAATAAAGCTTATAGAATAAGGTTATAAACAAATAAAAACATTTTGGACAGCTGTATAATGTCTTTGTGTTTTAAGCCATGTGTTATTGCAAAAGGGTCAGAAAGTTTACAAAAATTAAAAAGTTTATAAAGTAAAAAAGTTATATTAAGCTAAGGTTAATTATTATTGAAGAAATAAGACTTTTAAAATAAATTTTGTATAATCTAAGTATACAGTGTTTATAAAAGTCTACGGCAATATACAGTCACGTCCTAGGCCTTAGCATTCGCTCACCATTCACTCACTGAGTGAGTGCAACCTCCACTTCTGCAAGCTCCTTTCCTGTTAAGTGCCTTATGCATGTTGCCATTTTTTTGTCTTTTATGTTGTGTTTTTACTGTACTTTTTCTATGTTTAGATGTGTTTAGATACACAAATACCATTGTGTTAACAATTGCTACAGTATTCAGCACAATAACATGCTTTACAGGTTTGTAGCTAGGAGCAATAGGCTATACTGTAGAGCCTAGATGTGTAATAGGCAACACCAGATTTGTGTAAGTACACTCTGTGATGTTGGTGTAATGATGAAATGCCATAACAACTCATTTCTTAGAATGTGTCCCAGTTAAGTGATGCATAACTGTATATTTGTCTCCTCTTACTGTCTGTATGATCTTTGCAATGTCTAATTTAGGGCTGAACTATGTGCTTCATAGGTACAAAAGTACAGACATGGTAACTTAATAATTATGGGCTGATTGATGTTTCTTAAATAACATTTCTTTGTAAAAAGGAGCAGAAGGACCATTGGGTCATTTTCTGGTTATTCTTCATGAGACATTAACCCAAAAGGTTTATTATTAGAAATGTTTAACAAAAATTTATTTTTTGTTTGAAAAACAAAATTTAAAAATGTTACATTTTTATGCTATATTTGTTCAGGTTTTAAAATACTTATTCATGGAATAGGTTGGATTTGACCTAGTAATATTTTTCAGATTAGCCGTTAACACTTGTATTCTTTGTAGCAGAATACCTGGGTTTGAATTCTGACTCCACTGCTAATTGGTGGTGTGAACTTGGTTGAATTGTTACACTCTTTATTTTGGGTTTCCTTTTGTATAAACTACAGAAAGTACTACTACTCACCTTCCTGATTGGATTCTTGTTGTTGGGATGAGATTGTGTTTTTAAGGTATTTACTACCGTCCCTGCACATAACAGATGCTCAAATCAACATTCTTAGGACAAATATTTATTGAACACACTCTCAGCAAATATCATTCATTTTATTAATTACTGTTTTTAAACATGCTTAATGTTGACTGCATTCCAAAAATCACTTTTGGAAGATCAGTCCTATGTCTTCTTTCTATTTAAGCAGCTGCTATTAAATTTGCTTCAGTTACTCTTATATAGTACCTTTCTAAGTGTTTCACATCTGGGCCTTGGAATGTGCGTATGATGTGTTTTTCAGGTAAAAACATTAATTATCAGAAAATGTGTTCAACCACCCTTTGTTCCCTGCGCTTATATTCTGACCCCAAATTAAGTAAACATATTGTGATATTATTACAGCTTCCTCTGAGTTATTGCTTTCTTACATTAATAATAATCTTCAGGGATTTTGACCCAGGCTTTTCACAAAGCACCCATTTTGGAGATGTTTTAGGTACTAAGTTCACCTAAAAATTTTTCCAGTCTGTGTCTTCACTTTAAAAATGAAAATTAGCTAACAGATGTCATGAGACCTTTCCCTCTTCTACAACTGTTCTCACTCTCTCCACACCTGACATTAGGCGCATGTGCCTGAGAATGACCCTTGGTTTCTTCTATGACTCATTGTTAATCATTATTGGGAATAGCTCCATCAGTTCATAAATTTGAAGTAAACTCAATTTCCCACACAGTCTATTAAATGATCATCAGCAAGCTGTTCAGGTTGATTCATAAACTCTTAAACTTGCATTATTTGGAGGAGATGTTGACTATATTGACAAACAAATTTGCACATTCGAGGTGTGTTCAAACAAGGCGTTCTCTATCTTCCAGAATATATAAGTTGACCTTCCATGCTCATCTAGTTCGCAAGCTAAATATTTAAAATTTGAGCCCATTAAGTAAAGGCAGTTTATCCAAATCTCATGTTGTAATGAGAGAATGAATTTGGAAGAATCCTGCCCAGTATAAAGTCAGTATTCCTTTCTCAGAACCTATTGTAAACCAAGATCACTTAGCAGAGGATTGCTATAAACATATATAAACGCACCAAATAAGGGAGTGATATTAAATCACAGAGAGTAAAATAATTTTTAAAAAACATAACATCCTTGTTCTGTGAGACAGAAATCATTTACCCAGGCATTTCTTGACTGTTTATGCATATTTATTTTTCCAGATGAACGTTAGGATTATATTGTACTTTTTTTTAAAAAAAGGCAACTTGTGATTTTATTGTAACTATATCTTTATGTTAATCCAGTTTTCTTCATGGAGCTCAGGAAGATTTTGTTCCATATAGGTTGTTTTTGCCCTTGTGAATGAGACTTTTACATTATGGGTGCTTTGGGGGAAATATTTTATTTTCTTCCTGAAATAAAACAAATTGTGTTGACCATATTAAGGTGTGATTCAAGTTAATCTGGTTAAAGTTCAGTTTTTCCACCTTTAATTTTTTTTTTCTTTGTGACAGAGTCTGATTCTGTTCCCCAGGCTGGAGTGCAGTGGCAGCATCCACAACTCACTGTAGCCTTGACCTCCTGGGCTCAGGTGATCCTTCCACCTCAGTTTCCTGACTAGCTGGGACCACAAGTGTGTACCACCACACCCAGCTAATTTTTCATACTTTTTGTAGAGACAAAGTTTTGCTGTGTTGCTCAGGCTGGTCTTGAAATCCTAGGCTCGAGCAGGATGCTCGTCTTGGCCTCCTAAAGTGCTATGATTACAGTCATGAGACACCATGCCTGGCCTAATTTTTTTTTTTTTAAGGTCAATATTATGCATGCCCATGGAAATAAAAGTATAGACATAAAATGATAAGAAACAATGTTCTACTGTCATCAGGCCTGCTTCTATATTCACTTCTATTTTTTTTTTTAGAATCAATTTTGTTGAATTATAATTTATATGTAATAAAATTAACCTATTTTAGTGTACAGTTGGTTAGTTTTGATGAATGTCTATGCTCATACAACTGCTGGTGCAATCAAAATACAGAACATTTCCATCGCCCCAGGAAAATTTCCCTGTGCCCCTTTGCAGTTGATCCCCTCCTCCACCCCATCCCTGACACTTGTCTTTATGCTTTTTGTCACTTTTGGTTTTTTCTATTCTAATATTTCCTATAAAAGGAATTACACAGTGTGTAGTTTTTGTGTCTGGCTTCTTTAGCTCTGTATGATTTTGAGAATCATCTGTTGCTCTGTTGTGTGTATCAGTAGCTCACTTACTTCTGTTGTTTGGTAGTATTCTGTTGTATGGATATACCACAATTTGTTTATCCATTCATCAGCTGATGGACATCTGCATTGTTTCTAGTTTTTTGTTATGAATAAACCTGCTATAAACATTCTTGTATAAACCTTTTGTGGACGTATGTTTTGACTTCTCGAGTAAATCGTTAGGCATTGGATTTCTGAGTCATGTGGTATGTGAAAGTTTAGAAGACACCACCAAAAGTTTGTGCTAAGCATCTATACTGTTCCATACTCCCACAAATATACAAGAGCTTCATTTGGTCCATGTCTTTGCTAACACTTGGTGTAGCAAACTTTTCAATCTTATACATTCTAGTGTGTGTTGGAGTATCCAATGGCTTTAATTTGTATTCCCAAATGATGCCGAAGATCTTTTCATGTGTCTATTTGCTATGCATATATCCTCTTTGATTAGGTATCAATTCAAACTTCTGGTGTAATTTTATTAAGTTGTGTCTTATTGAATCAGAGGAGTTTTTTGTATATGCTAGATAACAAGTTTGCTACCAGACATATATTTTACAAATATAGTTTTAGTCTATAGTTTGTATTTTCATATTCTTAACATTGTCTTTCAAAGAATAGATGTTCTTAATTTGATACAGATTATCAATTTTTTCTTTTACAGATTGCGTTTTTTTGTGTGTGTTGTGTCAAAGAAACTTTTTTCTGATCTTCTGTTTTCTTCTAGAAGTCATATTGTTTTAGCTCTCATTTTCAGGTCTATGAGCCACTTAATTTTTCCATACGATGGTAAGGGCCTAAGTTGTTTTTACATACAGTTGTCCAATTATTTTAGCATTATTTATGAAAAGACTATCGTTTGCCCATTGAATGGCCTGGAACCTTTGTTGAAAAACAATTAACTTTATACATGGGCATCTGTAAATCTGGGCTCTCTCCTGTTTCATTACATATATGTTTAACCTTATGCTAATATCGCAATGTCTTCATTACTATAGATTTTATCCCTAGAAGCTATTCTCTTTTATCTCCTGTTTTTCATCATGTCATGGTCGCATTTTTCTCTACCATCTTCAACACACAGGGCGTATTTATACTAGCATTTTAGTCTTCTGTCTATTTACATAATGTCTGTCACATCTGTGTCTTTTTCTGTGGATTGATTTGTCTCCTGGTTATGAGGCATATTGCATTCATTCTCTACATGCATGGTAAGTTTTAAGTGGATAACAATAAATTTTTTGTTATTGGTTGCAGAATTTTGTTGTACTTTCAATAGTGTTTGATTTTGTGTATATAGTTAAGTTACTTGGACTTAGTTGGATCATTGTGAGCCTTTTGCAGCTTTGTTAGTTAGGGTTCAGAGACACTGTTAGCATAGTGCTAACAATGAACCCTATTATACCTTCTGTGGATTCTACCTGATGCCCACATGTTACAGCACCTTTTCCTTCCAGCTAATAGAACAAGAATTATTCCTATCTCTTTTGATTCCCAGGAGTTCTTCTGCCTCCTTCTTTTCAATTATTCTTTCCTGTCTTATATGTGGCAAATAAGTACTTCACCTGCTTTCTTAAGTATTTCCCTAAATCTAAATGATTGTTATACTGCTGTCCCTTAGATATGTCCTATAGACATGATCTGTTCATTCTCTGCTATGATGCATATGAATCTAGCTCTTTTATACTGATCTTGTCTTCTCTTTCTCTGGGTGAGGAAGAAGGAGATAAGGTTAGTATAAAAGATGATTTCTTTGTTTTATTTCAATTTCTTATTCCATCTATTATTGACAATTTCTCTTGACTCCCATCTTGAGATGAGGATGTTCTTACCTCACCATACCCATTATATTTCCTTCTACATTCCACCAGCCAACTTCTCTCCACTGCATTTGACATTGTCAAGGAAGATAATTACACTCTATTTGGTAAGTATAATGCCTTCTATGATTTTTTTTAACCCAAAACAAGATATTTCCATGTAAGTTTTGTTTACCAGGAAGTCACTATTATAAAATGATTATATTTCTTTCATGGTGGTTTTCCAGTATATGAACTCATGCCTCTCAAAAAGAAATAGTTCTGGCATCAGGTATCTTTTTTTTTTCATTTGAAGACAATCTTTTTTATTTCTTTCTGGAAGTTTTCTATATATTATCTTTAGTTTTGAAGTTTTGAAATTGCATAATGATAGATCTAAGTGTAGCTCTTTCTTGTTTCATCTTACTTAGAACTTGGTAAATCATCTTACCTTGATGACATGTGCCCTTCAACCATGATAAGCTTATTTATATGATTTCTTTTATAATTCCTCTTCTTTGAGTTCCTTGTCTTCCTTTGCTAGACTGATTCTCTGTGTATTTGAATTGAGCTTCTATGTGTCTTATCCCCTACCACCACTACTTTCTCCATTTTAATCTTTTAGTTCTGCTTTCAGAGATTTAGTCAACTTTATTTTTTTAAGTTTTAAATTATTTCAGCATTCATCTTATTACATTTTAAAAGGTTTTTATTTTCTTTGATTTTTGCATCATTTTAAAATTTAAGGATAAAATATTTTTGTGATTCTAAGGATGTTAATTAAACCTGATTTTTCCTGGTTCCTTCATTTCTACAGAAGCAGTATGTATTTTTTTCCTTTGGCCTTCTCTTTGATGTTGCAGATTTTCTTCTAATTTCTGGTGATCTTTGGCTGTCTGTTCTTACCTGTGATAGAGGTCACAAAGGATGACTGAAGCTCTGTGGTTACGGATGGATTTATCAACCAGCAGGCTTTGCTGTAGTGACGGTCATTTATTATTACACCAGAGGAACCAAATATTGGAATGAAGGCTTTATCCCGATTTTAGAAGTTATTTTTCTTATTCCATTGGTTTGCTCTTTACCTTTAAACATTATACTTAAACTTATAATTCTTGGCTGCTTTACTGTCATAGGCAAAGTAATAGCCCGTACACTTTTTTCCACTTTCCATACTCTATCTTTAATTTCACATTGTCAAAATTTGCTACGTAACTACATTTCTTTTCTGAATGATTTCCTTATAGATGTATTCTGTACTTTGAACTTAAGATTTATGTTGTTTATAACCACATAAATATCATTCTTCATGGAGCCAAGTAGTATGCTGGTACTTCATTTCCTTCTTTATCAGTCCAAAGTTGTGCCCATCTCATCAAATAGCAACTATCCATGTCTTTTCTTGCATTCCATTAAATGTTCACAATTAGTTCATATCTTAGTTTACTTCATAATTAGACCCTTACTTTCTTATACAGTTGTATTTTTCCTTTAATTTCACTTGCTATTCTTTTTTCTTTTAGGAGAAGAAACATACGCTTTCTTTACTACACACTAATATTATCCAGGGTCTTAGTTATTCTGTTTTTTCTTGGAATTCACTTTTTCTTTATTCTTAACAATAATTTTTTGGAGCTGTGGGATATTTTGCTTTGCATTTTAAACATGAATGAGCTATTAAAATCTTTTATTTGCAAAATGTCTTATAAGAAAATCTAAAAATATGTTTTCTAATTTGTGAGAGAACTATGGTTTATATAATAGTTAGATTTGTTTTAACAAGATCCACGAGGACATAGTTGATGGATTAATTATCACAAGGTTGGTGAGCCAATTCATGTTTTAAGGACAAAACGTTCCAACAAGTGCAATTTCTAATAACAAACATACACAGTCCTAAGGTCACAGGTTATACAATCCATGGGAGATGATTATTCGAAAATCACTAGAAACACTTTTTTTCTCTTGGTAAACAGACTAGATGAAAACTAAATCTCTTGATGACAAAATAAAACATAAGTATGAATTATACAGAAACTGTGCCTTCTTGGCTATGGCTTTTTATTCCTCTATGTAAATTTTTCAGCCTTCTTCTTCACCTTTAAAACAAAAGTTTGTGTCAATAATCTTTTCATCTTCATGGTTCTAGTTTAAATACCAGTTTGCCTCATGACATATAATTTTACTGGTAATTTTAAATAAGGCTGAATCAAAATATTTGGGGCTTTTAATTTCCTGTTTATTTGGAGCCAACTATTCTAATTGAGAGTGATAGCTTTTAAGGCCCGTTGTCCAACAGCCGCTCTGGTTTCTCTTCATTAGTCTGGGATTTCAAGCTGTCTTGTTTCTTATCATTAACTCTGAGTTTACTGGAAAGTTCCTCATGTAAATCCATCAGATCGTCCTTGTGTTCCCGTGTATCAAAATATCTATATTTTTTCCTCATTTGTGTTTTATAGTTTGTCCTGGTGAAGAATTTTAGATTACAAAGAAAAGTTTTAACATGTTTATTTGTTTATGCATTGTTAGCAATTACTTATTCTATTTCACTGTGATTAGAAGACATAGTGCATAATTCCTTTAAGAAATAGCTTTTTCTTTTTCACATGTTGCGAAATTAATTTTTTAGGGAAAGCTGTCTAGATACTTGAAAAGGAAGTGTATTTTCTACCATGAGAATAATAAGCTTGGTAAATATTTATTGCAAACAATTTATATTACATAATTCAAACTGTTTATATTCTTATTTTTGCCTATTTGATCTGTCAAGAAGCAATTGTCAACTATTTAAGTATTAACATACTTCTGTTAGCCTTGACATTGTTTTTCTTTTGAATTATTATATTAATATAAATAACATATTCTCATTGAGAAATGTGCTTTTTATTAGTATAGAATGACCTAATTTGTATTTTTTTTTTTTTTT
>NW_016107722.1:478413-494358 GCF_001604975.1 Cebus imitator | reverse complement strand
ACCAGGATGGTCTCGATCTCTTGACCTCGTGATCCACCTGCCTCGGCCTCCCAAAGTGCTGGGATTACAGGCTTGAGCCACTGCGCCCGGCCCTAATTTGTATTTTTTTTTAAATTTTAACTGTTATTTTAGGTTCAGGGGTACATGTACGGGGCTTGTTATATAGGTAAACTACATGTCACAGGGGTTTGATATACATATTATTCCATCAGCCAGGCAATAAGTGTAGTACCCGATAGGTATTTTTTGATCATCTCCCTTGTCCCACCCTTCACCCTCAAGTAGGTCTCAGTGTCTGTTGTTCCCCTTTTTGTTTAGCTCCCATTTATAAGTAAGAACATGTGGTATTTGGATTTCTGTTCCTGTCTTAGTTTGCTTAAGATTATGGCCTCCAGCTCCACCATGTTGCTGCTAAGGGCATGATGTCATTCTTTTTTGTGGCTGCATAGTATTCCGTGGTGTACATGCACCACATTTTCTTTATCCAGTCTATCATTGATGGACATTTGGGTTGAATCCATGTCTTTGCTCTTGTGAATAGTGCTGCAATGAATAGCCATGTGCATGTGGCTTTATGGTAGAAAGACTTATATTCCTTTGGGTATATACTCAGTAATAGGATTGCTGGGTCAAATGGTAGTTCTGTTTTTAACTTTTTGAGGAATCACCACACTGCTTTTCACAATGGGTGAACTAATTTACACTCCCTTCAGCAGTGTACGTAAGTTCCCTTTTCTCACAACCTCACCAGCATGTTATTTTTTAACAATAGCCATGCTGACTGGTGTAAAATGGTATCTCATTGCAGTTTTGATTTGCGTTTCTTTTGATTAGTGATGTTGAGCATTTTTTCAAATGCTTGTTGCCTGCGTATATGTCTTCTTTTGTGAAGTATCTGCTCATGTCCTTTGCCTACTTTCTAATGTGGTTGAATGGGTTGTTATGTTTTTTGTTTCTTGCTTCTGAATTTAAGTTTCATATAGATGCTGGATATTAGACCTTTGTCAGATGCATAGTTTGCAATATTTTCTCCCATTCTGCAGGTAGTTTGTTTCCTATGTTGATAGTTTCTTTGGCCATGCAGAAGCTCTTTAGCTTAATTAGATCCTGTTTATCAATTTTTGGTTTTGTTGTAATTGCTTTCGGTGTTTTCATCATGAAATCTTTGTTAGGTCCTTTGTCCAAAATGGTACTGTCTAGGTTGCCATCCAGGGGTGGTATGATTTTAGGTTTTACAGTTAAGTCTTTAAGTCATCTTGAGTTGATTTTTGGATATGGTATAAGGAAGAGGTCCATTTTCAATCTTCTGCAGATGGCAAGCCAGTTATCCCAGCACCATTTATTAAATGAGTCCTTTCCCCATCGCTTGTGTTTGTTGGCCTTGTCAAAGATCAGATGGTTTTAGGTGTGTAGCATTATTTTCTGGCTCTCTATTTTGTTCCATTGGCCTTTGCATCTGTTTTTATACAAGTAGCCTGAAGTTTTCTTTTGTGTGTCTGTCTTTGCCAGGTTTTAGTACCAGGATGATGCAGGCCTCATAGAATGAGTTGGGGTGGAGTTGCTCTTCCTCAGTTTTGCAGAATAGTTTCAGTAGGAAAGGTACCAGCTCTTCTTTATACATCTGGTGGAATTTGGCGATAAATCTGTCTGGTCCTAGGCTTTCATTGATTGGTGGGTAATATGGTTTGGTTTTGTGTCCCCACCCAACTCTCATCTTGAATTGTAATCCCCATGAGTCAAGAGAGGGACCTAGTGGGAAGTGATTGGATCATGGGAGTGGTTTCTCCCACGCTGTTCTTGTAATAGTGAGTGAGTTATTACAGAGCTGATGGTTTTATAAGTGGCAGTTTCCCCTGCCCTCTCCTCTCTCCTGCCACCTTGTGAAGAAGTTGCCAGCTTCCTCTTTGCCTTCCACCATGATTGTAAGTTTTTTGAGGCTTCCTCAGCCATGAAGAACTGTGAGTCAATTAAACCTCTTTTGTTTATAAATTACCCATTCTCAGGTATTCTTTATAGCAGTGTAAAAACAGCCTAATACAGTAGGCTTTTTATTACTTATTCAATTTCAGAATTCCTTATTAGTCTGTTTAGGGATTCAGTTTCTTCTGGTTCAGTCTTGGGAGATTGTAGGTATCCAGGAATCTATTCATTTCTTCTATATTTTCTAGTTTGTAGTAGTTTCTGAGGGACTTTTGTATTTGTGTGGGGGTCAGTGGTGCTGTTGCCTTTGTCATTTCTAATTGTGTTTATTTAGATTTTCTCTTTTTCTTAATTAGACTAGCTAGTGGCCCATTTTATTAATGTTTTCAAGAACCAACTCCTATATTCACTGATCTTTTATAAGTTTTTTGTCTTTCAATTTCCTTCAGTTCAGCTCTGATTTTGATTATTTCTTGTCTTTTGCTTACTTTGCTCTTGTTTCTCTACTTCCTCCAGTGGTGATGTTATGTTATTACTTTGAGGTCTTTTTAACCTTTTAATGTAAGCATTTAGTGCTATAAATTTCCCCTATTAACACTGTCTTAGCTGTGTCCCAGAAATTCTGCTATGTTGTATCTCTGTTCTCATTAGTTTACATTTTTAAAAATGTTTTGTTTATTTCATCTGATGTAAATATATTGAGATGTTTTATATTTTAGTTTGGAGTAGTTGTGTATATCTCTATTCATCCAATTACTTTAAACATTTATCCAGCTGATATGTATATTTATTTTTGACCCATTCTGGGTGCTGTTTCTCCTTAAATGATAGCTAAGCATTATTATCAGAACTAATTCTTTCTTCTGCTTGATGAGTTCTGCTATTTAGTGCCTCTGATGCATTCATCAGTACATCAATTGTATTTTTGACTCCAGCATTTCTGCTTGATTCTTTTGAATTATTTTAATCTTTTGGTTAAATTTATCTCAGATAATTCTGAATTCTTTCCTTGTGTCATCTCAAATTTCTTTGAGTTTGCTCAACACAGGTATTTTTAATTCCCTGACTGAGAAGTTACATGTCTTTCTTTCTCCAGGATTGGTCCCGGGTGCCTTATTTCGTTTGTTTGGTGAGGTCATGTTTGCATAGATGATGTTGATGCTTGTAGATATTTGTCAGTGTCTAGGCTTTGAAGATTTAGATATTTATTGTAGCTTTTACATTCTGGGCTTGTTTGTGCCCATCCTCTTGAGAAGGCTTTTCAGATATTCAAAGAGACTTGGGGTCTAAGCCAATATAGCTGTGGTTTTTGCAGACTCAAAGAGGTACTGCCTTAGTGGTCTTGGATAAGACCTGGAAGAATTCTCTGGATTACCAGGCAGAGACTATTGTTCTTTTCTCTTACTTTCTCTCAAGCAAATGGGAATCTCTGTCTCTGTGCTGAGCCATCTGGAACTGGGGGTGTAGCGATGCAAACATCGCTATTGCTGCCACCACTGGAACTGTGCTAGGTCAGACCTAAAGCCAGCCCAGAACTAGGTCTTATCCAAGGCCCACTATAATCGTTATCTGTCTATCCATTTTGTGCACTCAAAGTCCTAAGGTCCTGCAATCAGCAGGTGGTGAAGCCAGCCAGGTTTATATTCTTCCCTTTGGGGCAGCAAGTTCCCCAGACCTTGAGTGGGCTCAGAGATGTTGTCTCAGAGCCAAAAATTAGAGTCAAAAGCATTAGAAATTTTCCCTGTAGTCTATCACATGGTTACACAAGCACTCAAACCACAATATAAAGTCCTTCCCATTCTTCCCTTCCCTGTTCACAGGCAGAGGAGTCTATTCCACTGGGCACCACCACCATGGCCCCTTGGTGGGGGGTGGTTCTTCCAGGCCACCACCAATGTTCACCTAAAGTCCAGGAGCTCTCCAGTCAGTTTGCGGTGAACATTGTCAGGCCTGGGACTCACTCTTCAGGGCACTGGACTCCCCACTAGCCCAGGGAAGGCCGAGAAATGCTGTTCAAGAGCCTAAGCCTAGACTTGGGGACTCTAAGTCCTGCTTGTTGCTCCACTCCACTGGGGTCACCTGCTACCTAAGGTGCAAAACAAAGTCCCCTTTACTTTTCCCTTTGCTTTTACCAAACCGAAGGAGTCACTGTGGCCACCACAATGGGGAATGTGCTGGGTCACATCTGTAGTTAGCATATCTCAGAGTCCAAGGCCCACAATAAACTACCTGGCTATCCCTGCTGGTTATTTACAACCCAAGGGCTCTTTAGTCAAGTGAATGCTGCCAGGACTGGGTTGTCCCTTCAAGGAAGCAAGTTCCCTTTTGGCCCAGAGTGTCTAGAAATGTCTTTTGAGAACTAGGGCTTGAAATGGGGGCCTCAGGACTCTACCTTGTGCCCCATCCTACTGCAGCTGAGCTAGAATCCAAACTGCAAGACAAAGTGTTCTTTACTCTTTGCCTTCCACCTCTTAAGCAGAAGAAAAGAGACACTGTTGTGGCTGTGAGCCACACTGCCTGGGTTTGGGGGATGGATGGCACAAGCATTCCTTTAGCTGCCCTGGTTGGTGTCTCTGTAGGTCACATGCCACCCTAGTGGGGTCCTCTGAGCCCAGACCAGCATTAGGAGTTGCCTAGGAATTGTAGTCCCTGTGTTCCAGATTGTCTTTCAACTTTACCTAGGACCCCAGGGCAGTTTGGCCTGTGGTGGCAAGGCTTGCTAAGAAACTCTAGTTCTGATTGCTAGAATGGGCAATTCCCTTCTAGCTAGCTCTGGTCCAAATGCTCCCTTCTTGTACAGGCACTGGCTGAGCCCAGCACATCTTTAATCTCTTCTCTGTAAGGTCAGCACGGAGTTTAATGTAATGTCCCCCAGTCACCACACCGTCCTCCCTCAAGTGTACAGTCTCTGTGTTGCACAGCTGCTGCCAGGTTATAGGGAAAGTGGCTTTGGTGATTCACGACTGTGTCTTTGACCTTCCTCAATGCCTCTTTCAATGATACAAAGTTAAAACTAGGCACTGTGATTGCTCACCTGATTTTTGGTTCTTGTGTTGGTGCTTTTCTGTCCACAGATAGTTGTTAAAATTTGTTGTTCCTGTGGGCATTACGAACAATGTAGCTTTCTCTTTCACCATCTTAAATTATTCTACCCCTTAAATTAGTTTTATGTGTAAATATCTTCTAGTTACCACACATCATTTACTATCACTATTTCTATATTCAGATCTTTTGTTTCATGTTTGGAAGTACAACTTTAAAGAAAATAATAGTAATGATTGTAATTGTAAATTCATATTTATCTGAGAATCTCTTTTGTTGCTTAATGTAAAACTGTGGGTAAGATGCCTTTATAAAATTGTTGCAACTTCATGGTATTCTAGCATTTAATGTAAAAAATGTGTGTAATAGATAATTTTTTGTCTTAATGCTTTTGGGATTATTTTTTCTTAAAACTTAATTTTCATTAAAGTCTAGATTTATTTTCATTAAGTTTATCTGATTCATGGTATGATATTTTAATCTGTATAATGAGAACTTTCTCATATTAGGAAAATTTTCTTCTTTTATATCTTTGTTCAATCTGTTCCATTTGTCTTTATATGTACTTATTAGTTCTCCTTTGTCAATTTTTTTGTCTGTAATCCTCACTCATGTTGATTTAATTTTCCTGCTTTTGTTACCATTCATAGAATGCTTCTTATTTCTGCCTCTCATATCACTGATTTTGCTTTTACTAGGTTAACCCTAATTTTTACTATTTATATGTTACTTTTAAAGCTAATACTAAATTTATTTTTGTTTATTCAGTCTTCTATTTTTCTGGAGGTTTAGAAACGTTTTTGTGCCTCTTAACCCTCTTTATTTTCATTTCAGATGGTTGTCTTCTCACCTTATCTCGTTTCACAGATTTCTTGTATTCCTGAATTTCCATGAGTATATTAAGCAGATATTACTTAAATTTGACCTGAGTTATTTATAGTTAATTATTTCCAAAACATAGCTCTCTACTGTGTTTTATTTTATATTATTGTTATTATTTTCAGGTTAATAATTCTAGGATAAGCAGCTGTTTGAAGTTTGGATTTGCCCCCCAGTAGAGTGTTAGTGAGGTCTCCTTGGATTACCTTGCTGTTTTCTGGGTTGTGTTTGAATTCTTCTCTCATCTCCTAAAGTGAGGCTCTGGTTGATTTAAGTTTATGTCATCAGTTCAGTGATTCAGCGCCCTTAAGGGAGTAAAAGAATCATGGATTGACCAGGATCTGTGCTTCCTTCTACATCTCTAGTGACACCTTCTAAGATGGGGCCAATTCTTGATATCTACATTTGCCTGTTTTCCACTTCAGTTACAGATGAAGATGTGTTTGCCTGCTGGCCAGTGATGCCTCTAACATCAAAGAGAAGTTGATTCCTGGAGGAAACATTGCCTCTAAATTTGTGTTCTGGAAAGTCTGCTCCTGTCCTTGCCCACAGTGCTGCTTTGGAAAGGCTACTAATTGGTGGTGATTAAGGAGATTCCACTTGGAAATTTCTTAATCTGTCCTATGGCTAGATCACCATAGTGCTTATTATCCAAACCAGGATAATTATGAGAACAGAAGAGGGCTCATTTATTGACAGTTGGTGTAAACTAAGGCTGTCTTAGTTAACCAGATCATGTGGTCACCCTACCTATGACCTACCATGATTTAAGCAACGACCCCTTTAAATTAGGGAAGATTAGTAGAGCTGTATGAAGTTACTCTTTATCACCAACATATCAATCTGATTATAATTTTTAATAAATAGTGGTACTGATAACCATGTATTAAAACCATATATTGAAAAATTACCATTATGATAATCTATTCCAGGGTTCCAGAAGAAAAATTCATTTCTGCATATAGATTTTTAACTCTCTTCTTAATTTCTCAGGAAACTTTATTGACATTATTGAAAGAGAGTGAGGACAAGTGCCACTGATTGTCTCTTCCTTGCATTTTCTCCTCCCTCCCATCTCACTTCTACTCTGCAAAGATATTCTTTGGTCATGTTACATATGTTTCTTTTGTACTCGAAAAGGTAGTAAGCTCCAAAAGGAAGAATCTTGTCCAACTCTTTGGCATTCCTCATGGCTTCTAATTTGTAGTACCCACACCTCTCCAATACTTCCTGCCACATGCTAAGTTTTCCTGGAATGGTATCTAACTCTGTAGGTGGGTATATGTTTTCTTAGAACAAACATTTTGAACCTTTTTCATCTGGGTTGTCATTAAAACTTAGTTTCTGATCCAATATTGCTGTTAGTAATTGGGTTGTATGCAATTTTTAATTTCATCTTTTATCTCAAGAAGTGTATTAAACAATTGGCTTTCATTATATATTTTTCCCTTCTTTAACAGGAGTGAAATTCAAAGTATCTTAAGGCACTCTGAATCTGAACAGAGTATTTGTGGTGACATAATTTTATAAACTTCTTGGTATTCTTTTAACTACTTGCTTAGTACCTAGCATGATTCCTGGGTAATGGTCCATGCTTACGATGAATTTGTTAACTTGAAGTGAATTTTAATTATTCTTTTGTTTTTTGAGACAGAATCTTGCTCTGTCACCCAGGCTGGAGTGCAGTGGCATGATCTTGGCTCACTGCAACCTCTGCCTCTGGGATTCAAGCGATTCTCCTGCTTCAGCCTCCTGAGTAGCTGGGATTATAGGCACGCACCACCACACCCAGCTAAATTTTTTTGTATTTTTAGTAGAGATGGGATTTCACCATGTTGGCCAGGCTGGTCTCAAACTCCTGACCTCAGGTGATCTGCCCACCTCGGCCTCCCAGAGTGCTGGGATTATACGTGTAAGCCACCGCACCCAGCCTGAATTTTAATTATTCTTTTTAGCAGACTTGAAACATATTGTTCATAAGAACTTTGAAGAAGCTTCTCAACTCAAGAGCTTTGTTATTTCAGGTTGAGCTCATACTTAGTTTTTTCTTTTTTATAAAATTATTACATTTAGGATGTCCTTTAATAAAAATTAAAAAATCAAATTACCTTGTCTGTCTCAGTTCTATGTCTTTCTTTTTAGCTAGATGACATACATTATCTGGATTTCTTAGCTCAGCTATCTGTGTTATCTAGATCTGACTTTCTGAAAAGATATAAAGATGTTGGTAATAAAATATTACCTGAAGTGTTTTGTTCGACCAATACTTCTACCACAAGTTTCTCACCTTAAACTATTTCTGGGTGGACCTTTGTTTTCTCTCTCTGTGAAATGGGCTTAGCAAATTACCATTGAAGGAACTGGTAAAATATCATATGCAAAGCCTGATAATCCATTGTTTAGTACATTTCATATTGTGAAGGTCTTAGAACTGCATTTCCATGCCAAGATAACAGCAACGTCAATTTTGTTCTTTCTAGCATATGGGGCAGAGTAGCTGCCATGTAAAAAGAAAGTGCATGGAGTTTTTAAAGACATATTTAACATTTCTAGAGAGAGAGTAAAAAAAATAAAGATAAGTTTGGGCAGAGCAGCTGTGGTCTTAAGCTTTGGATTAGATTAGGTTTCTTGGACTATTGGAGAGTAAGTTTTTCTCTGTACCTGGTACAGCCTACATAGTTATTAAGAGTTACGTATCTAAAATTCCCTCACTGAGAAAATATCTCACAAGGAACTGTCAAAATGCTAGTTTTCAGATGTCACATTGCTCTCCTTAGGCAATTTTCATTGTATGTTTTAAGATCCCTATACAAATGAGGATCTGGTACTATTATGGCTAGGCAAAGGTAAAAATATCATTTCTGCATTTCATATTTCCCTGAACTGTTTCCATATTTTACTGTGCAGAGTCTCCAAACACAACTTCTACACTGTCTTGTGAGGGAAGGAGTACTGGTCTTAGAAGTCTAGGATCAGTGGAATTTTAGGCAAATCTTGTTCTCTGTCACTCCTTTGTCCTAGCTGCCAGAAGGGCTAATAATGTCTAGCTCATAGGATTGTTGTAAGAAAAAAATGAAATATTGTATGATTTTTTAAAAATGGCACAAAGTGGAGTGTTCTACAGATATGGGTGTTTATTATCATGCTACTATTATATTCTTCCCTAGGTTCATGTATTATATCATATGACTCAGCAACAACCTCGAGAAATAGTTATTGATTGGACTGATTATAAGGTCTTTGAGATACAAAATTCTCATCCCTGAGGTACAGACAGTGACAATGATTTGAGTAAAATGTGTCCATGATTTGTAGCCTTGTCCTGGATCTGATCATGCCCTTTTGCTTTCCCATGATATTCTGCACGACTGTACAAGTGACCATGGTGACATTTCCTGGAAGTCCATTAGATATGGAAACAATTCATATAACTTAAGAACTTAGCCTTATGCCCACTTTCTTGGTTTCCCCAAAACTGCAATAGGCTGGGGTTTTTATTAAAAGAAGCCAGGATCTTTACCCATCTGCTTTACAGAGCTGACTCCCTAGGAAGAAACATTATGTGTAGGCTGACAACTGAAATTAGGCAGAGCTGGTTCTAGACTGCATTTCTACAAGGTGCACATTAGGTGGGATCCAGGATTCAATTCTTTTTCCCTTGTTTACTTAATTGGCTTAGGCCCCTCCCATTTTTAACCCTTTCCCAATGTTCTGTGTTTTTACCTGTTTAAAAATAGTAACTATATTTTAAATAAACACTCCCAGTCCACTATGAAGACTCTATTTCTGTGCTCTGAGAGGTGAGCTGTATTTGTTTTAGCATGACTATTAAAAATGTGAGATTACTAATGCATTTCAAATCGTAGTCCCTTATAAATGCTTATGGCACATAGTAGGCACTCAATCAGTGTTTTAAATGTGTACATGGATGAGTAAGCTATGACTACAGCTGATTTCCAGTATTTGGGAGAGTAGTTGTTCTTTTACACATTTCTTTTTGCTGCAGCATCTCCAGCACTTGAAGCGCCAGCCCTTTTCTGATGCACCTAGGTAGTCTCTAGGTTTTCTTACCTCATTCCCACTTTTGCAGGTTCTAGTACATTCTGCTTGCATACTCATGGCTCCAGTGCCTTATCACATGCAGTTAGCCCAGCAGAAGGAATTTCAGTTCAGCCTCCAGAAACAACGTCCAGGGGACCACTCTTTGCATGTGTTCTGAAGATGGAAATGATTATCATGAAAGACGTAAGAAGGATTATGTCAGGAATTCTCTCCAGATCTGCGCATTTAGCAAGCCATCCTGTTTTGTATTACAGAATCACATTATGTTCTGCAGCTCCTCTGTGGCTGTTTGGTGTCAGTCATGGCTTTGTGAGAGATTGGGGTCAAAGTCAGCAATGTTTACAAACACAGGAGGAATGTTAGCAAGAGATGGCCAAATCCAAATATGATCTTTATGATTCTCTACGAGGCTAGTCGTTTGACCTATAAACAGAAAACATGGTTTCTGGCTACGCAAGGTGTTCCCTGCACTCAGAGCTTTAGATAGTGTAACCAAATCAAATCACTCATCTGTACTTCAAGTGTTGGCAAGCCAGCCCTTTCCTGATGCCAGAGTTTCTGCCTAATACCTGGTATACTCTTCTATAAACTAAAGTTTAAAAGGAACCATAAGAGCTTGAAAAGATCTATGAGTTCATAGAATTTAAGAACCTGGAAATAATGACAAGCCATTTGAACTGGGCTAGCGGAGTTTACATGCAGATTCAGTCTCCAGAGCCAGTGGTCAGTGAAAAGCAGACAATGGTACAGTATCCAGAGGCAGAGCTTCATAATTCGGTCTCCTTTCTGAGGGTACCATGCGCAGGTAGGCTTTACTATTGAGTTTTTCTTCCACTTTTCAAACAAGGCTCCTCTCATGATTCTCATATGGGAGTTTTCGGGCAATTACCCCTTGCCGATAAGAATAGGTTCAGAAGGCATGAGAAAGAGTGGTAGCCTTCTTGCTGGTGAGGAATGAAGTTGAGTGTCTCTCTTTTCATCTTCTAATCTCCCAGCATGGTGTGGGGATGAGCCTGGGACTCTGTAGAAATTGATAGGCATATGATCAAGACTATATTCAAAGAAGCAGGATGCTCTTTACAGCAGTTTTCTTGAGACCACTTGTACAGTTTTCAGCCTGAGTTCTATTTTGGATCATGGAAGGGGAGCCTGAGGAGGGATCTTGATTACACTGCATGCTTCCTGCCTTTCTTCCAAAAAAGAATAAAGTGCGATCGTTTTGGCATTATAGCACTGAATTTAGAGTCACATGACTGTAACACAACCTCTGTAGCACCACTAAAATGTTAAACTGAGATTCCCATTGGGCAGAAGACTGACAGAGATATGACCCTGGACAAAAAGCTTTTGGAGCAATTCACATCCTTAAAGGAGTCCTGAGACCTGCATCCAAGATGGGGTCTACGTTTTATGTCTTAGAACTTGGGAGTGAGTGTCCCACAGCTGGGTGTATGTGGTGGAATCAACTGGTTTACGTCAAGATTCTTCCCTGAATGTTCTCTTGGTGTTCTCTCTTAGCCACTTAAACCTATTTCAGACTGTTTCTGACAACTGTCACTAATAGGGGGAGCAGAGGGAGAGAAGCGAAGAGCTGGCAAGAAAAGAGTACACAGCCGCCGTATCCTGGCTAAGAGAGGATCCAGTCTGAAGGCTGTAGCAATTATATTCCACTCTCCATGTGGATTTCTGTATCACTTTGACTTAAGCCAAAAGGAAAAAAAAAAAAAATCAAAGAATGGAATAAAATTACTGCATGCAGAACTTTCCAATTTGGGGAAGGAAGAGATCAGATGAACATGTGCTTCAGAAAATCATTTCTGGACAGGCAGAGATATGATAAGATCCAAGTCAAAGAGATCATCTAGAGTGCACCAAGGACTTAAGGGAAAAGATTTTGTTTTATGGGGGCTTTGGGAAAGAACCTATAAAGAAACGATTAGTCAGACCTCAGGAGTGTGGAGAAGAGTTACGGTAACATGATTTAACTCTGTAGAGTTCACATTTTTTGCTCCTTCTTTTTCTACATGGTTGTTCAGCTCTTAATAGTCTCTCTCTGAGAGGCATCATTCTCAGCCTCTCTGGATGCAGACCACTTAGAAGCAGAAGCTCCTTATGCCTTTTCTTTTTAGGAGTAGGTAAGATTGAGGATTCTCTCACTGGAGTAAGAGGTTCTTCTTAACTCAAAGACTTTAAAGAGGCAACGTTTAAATATAAAAATTGTTGGAAATGCCAAGAAAATTTTCTCTGAAGACTTCTTGGTGCTGGCGACAGAACTTGGAAACCCCATCCAGTGGGAGAAATGATGAGTCTTGCCCAAAAATCATATATATGCCGCGGGATTTTTGGAGAGAGGCATAAATGGGAAACAAGGACAAAGTGGTGTTAAATCCGCTGCTGAGTCATACATTTAGGTTAAGTTGTAGTTACTTTTAGTGGTTTGGGGTTTGAAAAATGTTTGGTATTTGCAAATAATGTTGCTGGATTCCAACATTTTTCAAAAGTCATTTTTATTGCACTATATATTGGATCCCCAAAGCATCTATATTATATTTCACTAAGTCAGGTACCTGAAATAACTGTGGTGGGTGAGGCCTGCACTCTGAAGTCCCCAAGAAGCTATATTTGAGATTTTTTTCTCTTCCTCGTTATTACAACTAATTTTCCCATCAAATCCTAGAGGACTGCTTTGAACCCCTGTAACGCTCTGAAGGCAGAAGTGTATTTTAACTCATTCACGCTGGTGCTAATCTCCGCAGTGATTTATGAGGTCCTTAATGCTTTAATTCTCTGTCTGTCAAGAGTCTTCCTTGGTAGTGAGTTGACAGTTTAAATTAGTGTTTAGACATGGCTTTCATAGTGTCAGTTTTGTTTTGTCTCAGCAGCGTTTTGGAATTCCTTCTATTGTACTTCAAGTGACTCATGGCAATAAATGACTCTGCTTCTCTTTTGTTCTTAATCAAGGAAGAATGGAATGAACCACATAATGTTTGTTAAAGAGCAACCTTAATTAGTTCTCAGCTGTAGCCAGAGATGGTTGTCTTGTCTCTTTAGCATATAAACGTAGGACACGGATGCGTTCAGGTGAATAAAGACTAGGTTTTCTAAAAAGCCTCCTCTGGTTCTCTTCCAATAATGAAGGGCAATTGCAGTGGAAACATTTTAAAGCCTCCTCCTCAAACTGGAAGCAAGAGACCCCAGCTAGCTTCCAAGAATTGTGTTTGTTTTAGGTTTTGTAATGGCCTTTTGGAATCCAATGAATAAATCTCCAAGTAAAAAGATCTCCTGAAAGGGGTATCCCTACTCACCCTCAACACTTCCTACCCTTTGGGGAATAGTGCCAGTATACACTCCAGGCCAGGGATGCGTTTCCCGCCAACCCACCTCCTTCCGAATTTTGACTGTAAGAATACACCCCAGATCCTTGGGGGTCCATGTTTGTTTACTCTCAAAAACGTTCAGCTTTCTAAGGAAAATGGTGAAAGAAAGTATAAAATTCCATCTTAAAAAAACCCCTCAAGTATTCTTGGACATCAAACAACTCTTACAACACAGTCCTTTGATGAGTTCAGTGTAAATGAATCAGAAACATATGGATAGTGTTTATGCTCAAATGCACATGCATTTAAAAACTCGGAGAGAAATTAGTTTAGTGAGCTATGTTTGGGTCCTTTCCAGGATCCAAGAATTTGGAAAATCACTTCTCATGAGTAAAGATGTGGAAGAAATGGTTGAGCGCCCCTTGAACTGAAAAATGGGCACGTTCAGCAGCCCATGCTGTGTTGTGTATCATAAACACGGTAGCAGAGGGCACAGATCTTGGGACAGCTCCAAGCCAGGCGTGATTGGGCTACTGATGTGGAAAAAGTTTCTGTATCTCATTACCAGCTGTCAGTACCTGTGCACCAGAGTTCCATGCTTGACAAACGTGGCCCACCAGCCTCACATATTAGTGCAGTCATTGGACACTTTTGTAAATTATATTTTGTACTTAGGCCATAGGAACCCAATGGCTGTATGACCTACCCTTGGTATAACCAGTGCTTTCCTTTCACTTTGAGGAGCGTGGAAACTGCCAATCATACCATAGATTGGAAGACAGTCACACGCATTATCTCTGTTATATATAAAAAGAAGTATGTGAGCTATTAAAAAAAAAATCTCCATTTGATGTAACGTGGTCCTAAGGCCTTAACATTTCTCATTGTTAGCCAGACCAAAAAGTACTGAGTTTTTGCATTATCTTATTTTCCCAAAAATGTGTATAATTGCTTATTGAAGAAAAAGAAAGAGCAAGGGATAGAGGTTATGGTATTTTGATACATCAGATTAAAAAAAAAAATGTGTGTCAGTCTCACGGCTGGGCATGGATCTTCAACTATTGTTTCAGTGGCCTTTATAGTGATAAGATGCTGGCTGAGAGGGTTAAAGAAGCTTTCTTGTCTTTTGATGTCCAGTCACAGAATAACAGCAGTAATGTTGTTCTCTCACTATGATCAGTTTACTAAAAATGCTAAGTTTCTACCACTATGTCAACAACACAGCACAATATGCTGAAAGTAATTTTGAAAAGTAAGTAACACAGGACCTCTGCCTTCAAAGAATGTAAACTTGAATTGAGGTTACAAAATATGTAAGATAAAATAATAGCACTAGAAATGTCATAGTAAAGGTGTTTTATTGCTAAACTAGTGACATAAGCCATCGTCTTATGAGTTGTGGGATTTAAGGTGGACTTAAATGGAATAGTAGAAAAATCATGAGATACTAGAACATTGCTGGAAATATACAAAATAAAGAACATTCTATTTTCTAGATCTCTTCTAAAAGACTACTGCATGGGTTGAGATTCCTTGATAAGCTTCTTAGTGGTAGGTAAATTGAGAGGGTGGAGGAAGAGTTAAAAATCCCAGCTCTGCTCTGAATGAATGCTGTGACTGTCCACATTGATTGTTCTGAGCTGGTATCACTAAGACGGAGATACGAATATTAATATCTATCTACATTTATTCATTCAGTAGTTCTTTGAGTGATGATGATATGCCAGGCATTATAAAGAGAAAGTGAACTATAGGTATACACAAAGTACTGGTGCTAAACCTGGTGGGTTTGGTGGAGGCAGTGGGGTTGTGTCAGAGTGAAATGGGGTGGGGTAAACTGATGTGTTAAACTACATAATTTCTACTTTGGTTCATGGAATTATTCACATAAGCTAAAAAAAGAATGTTTTTAAAACCAAATGTCAAATATCATTTTTCCCCATGCATATTGTAAACACTGCTTTGTCTTTCTCTTCCCTCTCTACTCTCAGACCTGTGTTTGGAAAGAGAGAAATAGGTAGTGCGGCTGATTGTAACAGCTTGTTTTCATTCACAAGCTTTGTCCAGCTCCCCTCAAAGCACACCTGGCATAAATATAGCTTTATAGGATGTCTGCTAACTCCTTCACTGGCTACTCCACCCTCAACGCAATATATGACTCTGAGGATGTATCACATCTCTCTAGGTGTCAGTGTTACCATCTGTCACATAAGGATAATAATACTAACAAATAAAGCCCTCAGAGAGTCTCATGAAAGATACAGAGTCATATTATTATCTGCTCAAAAAGCCTACGGCTCATGGTCCCTTTGCCCTCTAGATATTTATGAAATTTTATTCTCTTAATCACCTGTTATACTTTATACTTTGATCTTGGTGAGGCATCTTCTGCCTGTGGTACCGAAGAGATTGGGTGCAGCCAAGAGAAGAACAGTGACACCTCTGGAAGGCTTATATTTTATCACTCTAAAGAACACTGAAGCAATAATTGACAATCCAGACCTAGCATATGAGAGTGGTACAAAAATGTTTTAAAATCTGCTAGATCAAGATACAGTAGCCTCTATCCCTTGCTCCTTCTCTTTCCTCCGTGAACAATTAAACACATTTGGGCCAAAAGGTGATAATTTAAAATGAAGGTATAAGTCTGCCTAAAATGATGGTTGTAAAATTTTATTCTTAGTCTCAGAACCCTTTCTCTTTTTTTTTTTTTTTTTTTTTTTTT
>NW_016107722.1:432657-478368 GCF_001604975.1 Cebus imitator | reverse complement strand
CAGTGGCATGATTTCAGCTCACCGCAACCTCCGCCTCCTGGGTTCAAGCAATTCTCCTGCCTCAGCCTCCCGAGTAGCTGGGACTACAGGCGCGTGCCACCATGCCCAGCCAATTCAGAACCCTTTCCTTAATCAAACACTGGAGGCCTAGTTTTGGAAAAAGAGTTACCTATTGTTCAGCGACTATTGTAGAGCCCTCTGTGAGAGATTTTTGCATACATTCCTGATCTGGAATTACACCAGTGATCTCTGAACTCCACTGATCTATCCATCTCAGTAAAACATTTTTGCTCATGCCCTCACATGCACATGATTCAACAGACACAAAAATGGAATTGTAAAAAAGTAAGATAAAGGTGAAGTAGCCCATATTTTAACATAATTTTCAAAATTAATAGCACAAAGATATTTTCCTTCACTAATATTTAGGTTACTAACAATATTCTAGTTTTTTTTTTTTCAGTTTTAATGACTTGCTGATGGTGATACATCCAAACACTATTAGCTAATAGACTATGTAAATGTATATTCTTAGCACAGAGTTCAACTTTAACTTCACTAGCAGTAAGCCGGTCTAGAAAGGTCTGTCCCCAGAAAGATGTGAGGATCTGGTGTGAGGGGGAAGCAACTGATGTAATATTTTACACAGATCACACTTAGTTACCATGAGCATTTAAATGTTTTGGTCAGCAGTCTTGAGAGCCTATGAACTTTTAATTTCCAATATATGCCGTCCTTAATAATTCTATACAACTTCTACACAGATTTTTTAAAAGTTTCCTTGTTTCTGTCATAACTGAGGAATGGGGAAGCATCGGTTCTTCTGTTCTCTGATTGTTTATACATGTTTGTTTTATCAGGACTACTCAATGTGAGATTTCATTTTAAGAAGATTTTTAATTCTCTTGCTCATTTTGTGAAATAGACAATATAATCTACACATTCACCTAACTGGGCACAGTGGTATGTCTTCATGTCCTGAAGACAAACTCACAATTAAGAGTTACGCCTGCAGCCTCTCTGAGTTTCGAAATTGTTACCTCATGTTCCACTTACGGCACGTGATCATCTAACATATAAAGTAGGCAGGCACAAGTGTCTATTCATATAAAGTGATTGATGATTATAAGATAAAAAGGACAAATAGAAATTCTCATCTGTTCCTTTTGTGCTCAGTGGATTATACCACTAGTATTCTGGTCTTGGCCTTCAAGACTGTTGACCAAAACGTTTTCATGCTCATGGTTACCAGGTGTGATCTGTATAAAATATTACCCTGATTCCTCCTCCCAATGCCAGATTCAGGCATTTCTAGACTGGCTTGGCATTAGTAAATAATCACTCTCTTCATATCAGACCAAATGGTGGTCACAGTAACATTATTTTGTTCAAGGCCTCACTATGCAGGATGCCTTTTAATGTCTATTAGATATCATAAAGCAGAAGCAACATGACCAGGACTGGCAGATTGTCCGCACAAATGAAACAAAAGAGCTGTTTTATTCAGCAGCAAAGACATTTGCTGCCACATCCTCAAAGGATGAGATAGAAAACTGAGGTCTATCATTCTATTTGCCATTTTATCAACAGTTTACCAGATAAAATAGATTTTTAATTAAAAATTGGTGCCTGTATTGGGGCCAGAGTAATGCCATGTATTTTCTCTACCTTGCAACACACATTTTTCTACCACTTCCTCTATGTAAGTTGTAGGTGCTTCACGTTAGCCGAAGATGGTTACCTCAGTAAATGCAGCAGCTTCTTAGCATTTGGCTTTGTACCTCCTTTTGCTCTAGCCTGGAACAAAAACAGAGTCCTTAGCAGTCATAGAACTCCTCTTCCTTCCTTCCTCCCTCCCTCCCTCCCTCCCTCCCTTTCTTCCCTCCTTCCTTCCTTCCTTCTCCTCCCTCCTTCCCTTCTTCCCCTCCCTCCTTCCCCTCCCTCCCTCCTTCCCTCCCTCCTTCCTCCTTCCCTCCCTCCTTCCTCCTTCCCTCCCTCCTTCCTCCTTCCCTCCCTCCTTCCTCCTTCCCTCCCTCCTTCCTTCTCTCCTTCCCTCCCTCCGTCTTTCTGTCTGTCTCACTCTGTCATCCAGGCTGGAGTGCAGTGGCATGATCATAGGTCATTGCGATCTCGAACTCCTGGGCTCAAGGGATCCTCCCATCTCAGCCTCCCAGAGTGTTGGGATTACAGGCATGAGCCACCATGCCCGGCCAGAATTTCTGGTTTGTTTTTTTTTTTAATCCCCCAGTCGGCATGAATATGATCCTGCCACAATACTCTAACATCAGAAATGTTGCATTGATTTCTTTTTTCCAAATCAAATTTGTGTTTATAGTTCCTGTCTTCTTAGACTGCGTTAAACAGTCTGTCATTTTTGGGGGCCCCAAGGGTCCTGTGGAAATCTTCAGTCTTGTGTGGTCCTAAATATTTGGGAGGGGCCTTCGGGGATGCTCATTGTGCAAACCTATGTTCCTTAAAACAGGACGGTCCCTCTGAGGCACCAGGCAAGTCTTGGAGCCTTGGGTTCTAGGTTCAGCCTTCTTATGTGAACTGAGTAGGGCTCAAACTGCTAACATTCTCAGAACTACAACCATTCCTTCATCTATCCCTTTCCAACACAAAATAGAAATCAATGCTTCAGTAAATTAGTGTGCCACAACCCGGGTGGCGAGGCCATATGGAGGTGCACTGCTACTCTCCTAGTGCCTGATAAGAATTCTCCATCTCCTCCTCCTAATCAAAGGGGTCCCTGAGGCTTTGCAGTACTGGGGCCATGATGTCTTTGCTGCTATTGCTGCTGGCGGTTTAGAGCCAGCTGCGAGGTGTTTGCAAGGTAAGAGTCTCTCACCTGAAGTGAGAATTACACCAGTGATCTCTGAACTCCACTGATCTTGCTTTCGCCTTTGTTGGAAGTTGCCTAACTGCCAGTTCTGGGAGAGGACACTGGAGGACAGATGGGTGTGGCAAATTCTACATATGCTGTTTTCATCCCCATCTCCTCTGACTGCTGAAACACTGCTAGTACAGCAAACCTGTGCACTTGACGCTTCTTTCCCTTACAATAAATTATTTCCCAAGAGCCTCCAGAGCTCCTCATACAATCAGGCCTTACTGGGCCTGCCCTTACCAGTGGCCAGCTCTGCATGGGCTTGTTTATGTCCTTATGGTAAACACAGCTGGTGGGGGGTAGGGAGAACACCTGATTCATACAGCTTTAATAGCTGGAATTCATTATTGATATGTTCTTTATTTGCTAGTGTATTCTCACCATTCTCAGATTGTTCGTCTTGTCTTGCATACGTTGGTTGTGTTAGACTCTGACAGAGAAATGGTACAATGGCAAAAAAATAAAATAAAATTTATAACTCATTTTAACTACTCCCAGACTTTTTTCGCACAACTGGCTGGCTGGCTGGCTGGCTGACTGATTCAATGTAAATGTCCAGAAGGGTGGGACCATTTATAACCATAGAAACAAATACAAGACTTTCACCCTAAGCTGTGCTGGGTGGATAAACAAACATCAGGACTAGAGAGCTGAGACCTTCCTCCAGTCTTTGTAACTGGGTTTCCATAGAGTCCTCAGACACAGCTCTCAAGTCCTCATCCAGCTAGCAGATTGGTTCTTTTGTTAGGCAGTCATATTATTGGGAATGTTTTGAACATTTTATAGACCATATTAAATAGATGGGTTCATGTCAAAACCAATTATTTTTATAACTCAGTCTTGAGAAGTGAAACATTATTTATTATAGTAACTACGAAACACATGTTGTAATATATGTCCCAATTCAATAAAAAAAAAAACAGCAAAAGCAGCTATTTGATAATTTTCCCAAGAACACCAGCTTGAATTTTATGCGTGTAGTTCAAAACAAAAATTCACACAAAGCGTGTCAGAATAAGTTTAGATTAGCAAATATGAAATACTTGGATCCAAAAGAGAAAATGAGAAAATAAAACATCAGTTTGAGGGAAAATTCCTTTTTCCTTTCTAAGCAGATGTTCCAGAGAGACAAAGAAAGCCTGGGCTGAGCGTTCCTGGGCAGCACAGGAACCAGCAATCAGTCAGGGTTTGTGGGGAGCACAGGCAGGCTGGGAGCCAGCCAGTTGTATGTGAAATGGGCCTGGCTTAGTTCTGTGTCACTGGGACAGACTCTCGAAGATCTGGTACGAATGGGGGGTTGGTGAAAAGCCATGCCTGCTTAGACATAAGGAGTGAAGGAATGCATTAGATATGAAGGCCAGTCATTTCTTTCAACATATGTCACTTTACTACATTCTCTTCTCTTAAATTGTCTTCACTTGGCCCTGAGCTTTGGCATGGCTGATCTTCAGCAGCTGAGGCTTGGAGGACTACTGACTTCCTATTTCAAAAATCATCATAATCTCCTTGAGACTTAAGAAACCCCACTTCGTTTTCACTTGAGTGTAAGATAGAAATTGTATGTATATTCCAAATGGAATCTATTAATACTTTAAAATAATAAGTTTACAGAAAAGTAGAAAAATAGCCAAAATCTTCTAACCTTCTTTCTTGCTATTACAACTCCGATCTCCTGGATCAGTTCTATGCAGTCCAATCCTGCTTTTCAAAATATGTTCCTGGAAAGTCACATAGACTCATATGCAATAAGAAGGAATTTATAAAATATTACAAATTCACAATTATACCTGACCAATTAGAGCTAATCTTTGACTGTATTTGTGATATTTCATACCTCTGATCTTTGATCAACTTAAGTTAAATAAACTTCTAGTTGGAGCTTGTCTTAGCTTGTTTTTTGTTGCTGTAACAGAATACCTGAGAGTGGATAAAAGAAAAGCTCACAGTTCTGGAGGCTAAGAAATTCAAAAGCATGGTACTGGCTTCTGGTGATGGCTTTGTACTGTATTGTAACGTGGTGAAGAAGGTCAGAGGGGAAATAAATACATGGAAAAATAGGAAAATCTGAAGTGTAGCCTGGCTTTATAACCACGCAGTCTCTTGGGAACTAATCCATTGCTGTGAGAAATAATCCAAAGACTCAAGAGCAAACACTCCCTCTACTGTGAGAACAGCACTAAACCATTCATTAGGAATCCTGCATGCATAACCCAAAGACCTCCCACTAGGTCCAGACCTCCCAACTCCATCCCATCAGGGATCAGATTCCAACTATGAGTTTTGGTGAGGACAAACAAACCACATCCAGTACCATATAGTTTTGATTACATTAGGTTTGTAGTCTAGTTTGAGAGGGCAGACAGTGTGATGCCTCTGGCTTTGCTCTTTTTGCTCAAGATTGCTTTGGCTATCTGGGATCTTTTGTGGTTCCCTATGAATATTAAGATTTTTTTATTTCTGTGAATAACATCACTGAAATTTTGGTAGGGATTGAATTGAGACTGTAGATCACTTTGAATAGCATGGGCATTTTAAGAATATTAATCCTTTTAATTCATGAATATAGGCTATCTTTTCATGTATTCCCATTATTTGTGTCTTCTTCAATTTATTTCATCAATGTTTTATACTTTTCAATGTATAGATCTTGCACTTCTTTGGTTAAATTTATTTCTAAGCATTTTTTGTAGCTTTTGTAAATAGGATTTTAAAAAAAAATTTTGCAGATAATTGTTAGTGTATAGAAATGTTCCTGAGTTCTGTATGTTAATTTTGTATCCTGTAACTTTGCTCAATTTGTTTATTAGTGCTAACAGCATTTTGCTGGTGTCCTTAGAGTTTTCTCTATGTAAGGTCACATCATCAGCAAAATATGTGTTTTTAGTCATATAAGCTACTTTGGGGACAAATAAAGTGAGGGTACCAAATTAAATTATCACCTGACAGGTAGCTATAAAATGATGGGTTGAAATGTTAGCAGTAGCTAGTGCTCCAAAGTCTAAATCTGCTGTGTAAAAGTCAGCTGTGGAGACAACAAGTGCTGATTTTGCTATAGTAAAACATTGCCAAACTTGAGGAATGCCTGTGTGTTTGGGAATCCCATCTCCTGCACTTTTATCTACCTTTAAAAATCAAAGTTCATTCAGAAGAGAAAATAGTATTACCTCTAGGCTCTAGGCAGCATAACTGGAGAAATTCCATTTCATAACAAAATTCTGATATAGAAATAGTAAAATTAAGGTTCTTAACCTTTAATGATGCCTTTGTTTTCTGTTGAGGATTAATGTGATGTTCTTGGTAATGCAGTCTATGGTTAGCAGATTAAATTGCTATATATGCTACACACCTTGCCAATTTCTACCCTCCTTTTTATGTTTTGAGTTCAGCAAATGCTGAACTGTTACTTCTCTAGGCATTGCATAAATAGCTAATGAGACTGTAACAAACAATATCTTGGCCCTTCTCTCAAGGAGCTCCCCTAGGTTACCAATTTCAATGTTTTTTTTATTTTTAATACCACAAATATGCTCAATAGAATGATCATATTGAATCAAGGTAGTCTTTGATGATTCAGAAGATACTTTCAGGTCTTGTAGTATTCAAGGTCAAATTATAGGTATCAGTTACCATGGTATAATCAAAGCCTTGACATTTTAGTTAATAGATTTGGATTGAGTAGGCTGAAATTAAGAGTATATTGCCTCTTGCACACTAATTTTATCACTGAGAATCCCAGAGCACAATGAAACTCTTGAAGACAATGACTTTCATGAGCTGCTTAAGAAAAAGAAAGATACCTTTCTCCTTTTATAAACAGCATCGTCATTCAATTAATAGAATTTATTGAATGCTTACTGTACAAGGATACCTGTCCACTTTAAGTGACCCCCTTGATTCCACACAAGTGAGCATATTTATTTGTTTTATATTTGTTTGTTTTATATTGGGATACTCTGTTCTTTATGTTAGGGAAGCTACTCTAAGAATAACAACACAGTAAAAATCTTCATTTCGTTTTTTAAAAAATACATTGTTTCATTTAGATTCAGCTTCTCCTTTGAGAAATGCCTCTTTTTCTAGCAAGGGTATAGTGCAGAGAAGTAATGTAGAATCAATAGGACTCAGAGGACTGAGAGTCTTTCAACAGACACTGTGGATATGGGAAGGAACTCTACCAATAAAGGAAATCCAATAGTGACTGGAAGGGAAATGAGATAGTTTACCTGGAAGACAGTGAATTCCTTCCCCTTGGCAATATGAGTGTGCCAGGGGACAGTAGTCTGGGAGAGTAACTGCTTCTTGATCTTTAAGCTTCCCCAAGTGAGGACTTGAAAAGGTGGTAGCCTCAGCCACCAAAGGCGGGACCAGAACTGGTATAAAGATGATGGTTAAACTGAGGAGGAGTTGAAATGGTAACTGAAGTTCCAAAAATAGATAGATATTTTTGCTGATTTAAACTAACACTGTTTACCCTCAAAACATTGAATTTGACTGTATTTAAATGTTGTAGGATAAAGACAAGTTCTTCTAATGTAGCACTTTAGGTTAATTAAATTTTTAATACCACTTCATGGAAAGAATACTTGCCCCATTTCCTGATATTCTCAGGCGTGCTAGGGAAAAATACAGGGAGACAAGCCCCCTGGCAGCCTTCCATGAGCTGCACATTTCACATTAGTATTTAATACTAATTGCAAATTTGCTACACATCACTAATAAGTGTTTACTAATAGACTGTACTTTTTTCTTTCTTTTTTTTTTTCTTTTGAGATGGAGTTTTGTTTTTGTTGCCCAGGCTGGAGTGCAATGGTGCAATCTCGGTTCACTGCAGCCTCTCTCCCAGGTTCAAGTGAGTCTCCTGCCTTAGCCTCTCAAGTAGCTGAGATTACAGGCATGCACCACCAGGCCCAGCTCATTCTGAACTATACATTATTAATATGTATTTGTTAATTACTAATTTACTGCATGTTGCTAGTTAGGTGTGCATCTGAAGCTAAGATGTCACCTGAAGCCCAGTGCTGCTTGGAGATTTAGGTAAACTTGAACTAAACTGCTAATTTCAAGGCCTATGAAAGTCAGGATACCAATGCCTTATAACCCAGAAGATATCTGTAAATTTCTAAATACTTTACTTTTTCATGATCCTCTCTTTGTACTTCCATAATTGGGTCCATAAAGTATACAGTCTTGTACAGAGATTTAAAAATTGCACAACATTTGTAGACTTGACTAAAAAAAAGACTATCTTTAGAAATATTTTTGTGATTATTAAAGTAATATGTGAGTCCATAATAATGTATATCTAAACTTTTAGCTGGGTGCAGCAGCTCATGCCTGTGATCCTAGGACTTTGGGGCTCTGAGGAGGAAGGATTGTGTGAGTGAGCCCAGGAGTTCAGGACCAACCTGGGCAACATGGCACGACCCGTCTCTGCAAAAAATTTTAAAAATTAGCTGGGTGTGGTGGCACATGTATGTGGTCTCAGCTACTCGGGAGGCTGAGGTGGGAGGATTGCTTCAGCCTGGAAGGTTGAGGCATCAGTGAGCTATAATCACTCCACTTCACTCCAGCCTGGGCAACAGATTGAGACACCAACTGTGAAAAATAAAATAAAATAAAAGTTTTAACAATTAACCAGGGGCTAAAAAGGTTTAGTTTGTAAGATGTCTATGGGAAGTAGTGGTAAATGGGAAGACAATTTTAGCATAGCCGATAGTATAGAAGAATAAGAAATTAAAAACCTTGATTCAAGGTCTTAGCTGGATATATGCTTGATAGCTTTAGGGGCAGTACATCAGACTGGCCAGGCAGACCCATCTATAGAAATTTACAGGAATCCAAAAAGATCTCAAGATATGTACACCCAAGAAGAAGAAAGGTCCTGTAGTTAAAAAATATCTTTATTAATTTGTGCCTACAAGAAGCTTGAGAAGGAAGATGGGAAACAATGAAGAAACAATCCAAATAGGATATAATTTACAACTTCATTTTATAGGATCACACATAATCCAGCATTTTTTGTTTATTTGTTTGAGATGGATTCTCACTCTGTTGTTCAGGCTGGAGTGCAGTGGCATGATCTCAGCCCACTGCAACCCCAACCTCTCGGTTTCAAGAGATTCCCCTGCCTCAGCCTCCTGAGCAGCTGGGACTACAGGCACCCACCACCATGCCTTATTAATGTTTGTATTTTTAGTAGAGATGGGGTTTTACCATGTTGGCCAGGCTGGTCTCGAACTCCTGACTTCAGGTGATCTGCCCACTTCAGCCTCCCAAAGTGCTGGGATTACAGCCTTGAGCTACTGTGCCCAGCCAGTCCAACACATTTTATAATCCATTGGAGATTATGGTAGGATTATGGAGGACCCAATAAGCAGATACTTTATCAGAGATTATATCAGAAGGCAGAAAGGACAGTATTTCCTTTTGGAAAATAATCAAAAATGAATAAATTTCAGGATTCTGAGCAAAAGAAGGGTAAAAGTCAGGAAATCAGTGAAATCATAGGTCATTTTATATATTTGACATCGTATTCCTTTCTTATTCTTTAATTGATTTCAGATTTTCTAGTAAAGGCCTTTATTGAAGAAACTTGCTTTCCTAGTCATGTGAAGAAAGAAATAACGTAGTGGATGGTTTGAGGTCCTGCAATGGGAAGAGAGACTGAGAATTTTTTAATTTTGGAGGCGAACTTATGTATTACGTATATTTAAATCTAAATACAGTGAAGGTAACAAATCTCAAGTGACAGCCTGATTTATACATTTATCCTTCAAGCCAAAAAGCTTTATTTATTGTATTGCAGATCTGTTGGGAATGAATTCCAGCTTTTGTTTTTAATTTGCCTTTATTTTTGAAAGATATTTTCTCTGGATATTGAAGTGTAAGTTGGAAGCTTTTTCCCCTTAGCTCGTTAAATATGTCATTTCATTGTTCTCTGCGTCTCTGATTTCCGTTGAGAAGTCATTTGTAATTCTTATTGTTGTCTCCCTGAAGGTAATGTGTCTCTTTCCTGCAGCTGCTTGTAAGTTTTTGTTTTTTGTTTTTTTTTTTGAGACGAAGTCTTGCTCTGTTGCCCAGGCTGAAGTGCAGTGGCACAATCTCTGCTCACTGCAACCTCCACCTCCAGGGTTCAAGTGATTCTCCTGCCTCAGCCTCCAGAATAGCTGAGATTACAGGTGTGCGATACCATGCCCAGGCTAATTTTTGTATTTTTAGTAGAGACAGGGTTTCACCATGTTGGCCAGGCTGGTCTCGAACTCCTGACCTCAGATGATCCACCCACCTCAGCCTCCCAAAGTGCTGGGATTACAGGCATGAGCCACCATACCCATCCTTAAGATTTTCTCTATATCTTTCATTCTCAGCAATTTGACTAACAAGCATCTAGGGTGACTTTTTAAAATTTATTTATTTACCTACTTGGGGTTCTTGAAGCTATAGGTTGATTGTTCGTTATTATCTCTTCAAATAATGCATCTGCTCTATTCTCTTTCTCTTTTACTTCTGAAATTCAGATTATATGTATATCTAAATCTTAGTGGGTGAGCTGTTAAGACACAGCAAAAGAAGGTCAGTGAGAAAACATTCGACTGAAGGTCAGAGAGAAAAAGAATATAAACTAATGAAACAGAGACTAAAAGACATATAGGATATAGTAAAACAATCAAGCATACATATATATGTTAAAATTATGAATATATAAGTAACAAAAATTATATAAATATATAAAAATTATATATGTAAAAATGTTATACGCAGAGTTGATTCTCATTACTTGATTCCATAAGAATTTATAGAATTTATTATTTGGTTCTATAAAGTTACTATGAACTCCAAATTAATGAATACTAAATTGCTGTCCCTAGGGAAAATACAAGATTAGTTTATTTCATTTACATTATTGATTAATTAACATTGAACTCATGACCAGCAGCACTATAACTCACACCTGAACAAAGCTTGTTTAAAACATCTATTTTCTCTGTAAGGCACATGACAGCCTTCTTGCTCCTAGGAAAGCTGAGACCATTTTAAATAGCAAAATCGGCAACAAAAAGAACAAAATATAAAAAGCATGGCACTCAATAGTGAAAAGACCGTCTATTTAGTAGTGTTATACATGTCCATAGTGTTCACATCATGACAACTGGCATGAAGGCAGACATTGCTTTGTTCCACCTCAGCTAGGCGCATGCATATTGGGTGACTCAAATTTGTTGCCCTCTGTGCATCCACATGTCCCAGAACACTTCAAAAGCCCTGGGAGCTTTGGTTTTGGCATTACTAATAAATTTTAGTGAATAGAATTCTCGAATAAGGAATCCGAGAATTATAAGGGTCAACTTATATCTATATAAATATATTTATGGCTGAGCACGGTGGCTCACAGTCTGTAAACCCAGCATTTTGGGAGGCTGAGGCAGGCAGATTGCCTGAGGTCAGGAGAGACCAGTCTGGCCAACATGGGGAAACCCCACCTCTACTAAAAATACAAAAAAATTAGCCAGATGTGGTGGCATGCACCTTTAATCCCAGCTACTCAGGGGGCTAAAGCAGGGTAATTGCTTAAACCTGGGAGGTTGCAGTGAGCTGAGATTGTGCCACTGCACTCCAGCCTGGTGACAGAGCAAGACTCCATCTCAAAAAACATAAAAAATGAAAAAATATATATATTTATAATTTTTGTAATGTATTAGCACAAGTAGTATAATGTTATATATTTAAAAGTACATATATGTTTTAAAATAGAAATTAAATTATATATTTTTATATCTGTTTATATATGTACATGTTTTTTCCAAATTATCTATCTCTTTTAGCTGTTACAGTGGGAGCAGTGTTCTGTTGCTTCCTATTCCTTCCGGAAACAGAAGTCCTCCATCAACATTTAGAAATGTTTACTAAATTTCCTGATGGCATTATTTTCTACTAAAAACATCTATTGCTAGAGCCCTTAGGAACCTGCTGTAAGACTCAGATTTGGCCCTGTGCAGATAACAATTTCTGAAACTTTTGAATTATTCTTTTCTAAGTATTAGTATCATCTTCCTTTTCAGTTTTGTTCTGACTTAGTTAAATTTTGTCTTTTTACCTGTTCACTTTAAGCAAGGCTGGAAAAATGCCCAAGTCTGCTGGTGAGTTGAGACCATTATTAAAATGAGTGATGTCGGCTTGAGTTTTCCCGTAACTTGGAAGAAAATCCCATGGTGACAACATGGGAGTTTCCTGTAAAATACTGATTTCTAAATAGATACAAATCAATACTGGTTGAGAGCGCTCCTCCCCCTGATGGAAGCAGGGTATAAGTCTCCATATCTGGTTCACAGAAGAGACAGAAAAGCAAAGTCCTGGGCAGGTAGGAGACACACTGAGGAAGGAACGACCTGGGAGGATGGAGGAGTGTGGAAGGAGGACAGGACACAGAAAATAGCAAAGGAGCTGGAGAAAGCCCTCCCACCATTCTCTGAATTAGTCTCCATCTTTTTTTTTTTTTTTCCTTCCCTAAGATAGATCACCCTCTTGTCACCAGGCTGGAGTGCAGTGGAGTGATCTTGGCCCACTGCAACCTCCCCTTCCTGGGTTCAAGTTATTCTCCTGCCTCAGCCTCTGGAGTAGTTGGGACTACACAATGCTTTGCTAATTTTTGTATTTTTAGTAGAGACAGGGTTTCACCATGTTGGCCAGGACAGTCTCCATCTCTTGACCTCGTGATCCACCCACCTTGGCCTCCTAAAGTGCTGGGATTATAGACCTAAGCCATTGCACCCAGCCAGTCTCCATCTTAACTCTGTCTTCTTCCGATTTCCCCGGATCCCTGTAGATTTTTAGAGCAACATGGAAATGGAGGTGAAGCTAAGGGAAAACAGAGATCCCACTGCAAGAGTTGCAGGGAAAGTAAATAAGAAAAACCCTTGCTAGGAGAAGGCACCAGAAGTAGCTCTTGAGAACAGAGCTGAAAGCATCCCCAGGCAGTAGGGATCTCAGAGAAGGAGGGTTCATTACAGGATCACTTCCGGAAATCTTGAAGGCCTAAGGACAGAGAGAGGTTTTGTTTGGTTTTATTTTTTCCCTTCCCTAGTGAAATTATGAGTGGCCTTGGGAGATCCGTCTCCCCAAGATGAAGGCCTGCAGAACTCAGTCATGGCACGTAAACTCCAGTAGTAATCTCTTTGAGCAAGTTTCCTATTAATAAATCCCCTTTATTCAGTGCTGTGTTAATTTGTAAGGTTTGTATCACCCAACGGGCCTTGTTTTTCTTTTCCCAGTCCAGGATTGCTAAGTAGGAACTTAGGCAAGTAAAGAGTTGACCAAACTCGCTCCCCCTATATTAAGTTACCCAGGGGCAGGCTCATTCCTGTAATCCCAGCACTTTGGGAGGCCAAGGTGGGTAGATCATTTGAGGCCAGGAATTTGAGACCAGCCTGGCCAACATGGTGAAGCCTCGTCTTTACTAAAAATACAAAAAACTAGCTGGGCATGGTGGCTCATACTTGTAATCCCAGCTACTAAGGAGGCTGAGGCACAAGAATCACTTGAACCTGGGAGGTGGAGGTTGCAGTGAGTCGAGATAGCACCACTGTACTCCAGCCTGGGTGATGGAATGACATTCTGTCTCAAAAAAGAAAAAAAAAGTTTCCCAGGGTGCTTTGATCGGATGTCTCTTTCCACTGTGAAAAAGGTATCTGGTGTCCCACTAGAACTCTAACCGAAATTTCAAGTATCCTTATAAGACAGAACAGGCAGGAGAGGAGAATCATTTCAAGATGGTGAAATAGCTAGAGGACAGATTTTCCCTTAATCAGATGAAAAACAGTAACATCTATCTGTGTGTGTGTGTGTGTGTGTGTGTGTGTGTGTGTGTGTATGATTTGTGAGGACAATAGCATACAGTGCCTCTTTAGACATGCCTTGAGCCTTAGAACCATCAAGCAGGCCTCCCTTGGGAAGAAAATTAAGTTCCATAGATAGGCCTTAAAGGGTGCTGTTATTTTGTACTTTTTGGAAGTTGGTGAGATGAAAATTCCACAATATCACTTAGAAATGTTATGGCACTTCTGAAAACACAGTGAGCCCATAATATGATATCCCAGGCAGTGGGGATAAAAAATATTCAGTTTGCCAAAAGAAATGAAAGCAGGTGTCAATACAAAAACTTGTACATGACTGTTCAAAACAGCATTGTTCATAACAGCCAAAAAAATGGAAACAGCCCAAATGTCCATTGACTGATGACTGCATAAAGATGTATATATACATATAATGGAATATTATTCAGCAATAAAAAGAAATGGAGTTCTTTGTGATGCCAAAGAGATGAACTTTGAAAATGTTATGTGAAAGAAGCCAGTCACAAAAGGCCATACTATAGGATTCCATTTACACAAAACATCCAGAATAGGCACATCTATAGGTACAGGAAATAGATTAGTGGCAACTAGAAGCTGCAGTAAGGTGGAAAGCAAATGGGAAATGACCGCTGGTCCTTTGAAGACACTGTGTGTTTGGTCCCAGACCACAGCAATAAAGCAAATGTCACCATAAAGCAAGTCTCACACGTTTTTTCATTCCCAGTGCATAGAAAAGTTATGTTTATACTATACTGTAGTCTGTTAAGTGTATGATAGCATTATGTCTAAAAAAGCAACGTACATACCTTAATTAGAATGTGCTTTACTGCTAAAAATTCTAACCATTTTTGAGCCTCGAGTGACTGATAATCTTTTTGTTGGTGGAGGGTCTTGCCTTGATGTAGATGGCTGCTGACTGATGAGCGTGGTGGTTACTGAAGGTTGGGGTGGCTGCGGTAACTTCTTAAAATAAGAAAACAGTGGATTTTGCTGCATCCGTTGATTCTTCCTTTCCCAAAAGATTCATCCATAGTATGCAATGCTGTCTGAAAGCGTTTTACCCACACTAGAACTTTTTCCAAAATTAAAGTCAATCTTCTCAAACCCTGTTCCTACTTTTCAAAAATTGATATAATATTCTAAATCCTTTGTTGCCATTTCTACAGTGTTCACAGTATCTCCACTAGGAATTGATTCCATCTCAAGAAATTACTTTCTTTGCTCATCTATAAGAAGCAACTCCTCATCCATTAAAGTTTTATCATGAGATTGCAGCAATTCAGCCCCACCTCCAGGCTCCACTTCTAATTCTAGTCAGCTTATTATTTCTACATCTACAGTTACTTCTTCCACTGAAGTCTTGAAGCCCTCTAAGTCATCCATGAGGGTTGGAATCAATGTATTCCTAACTCCACTTGATATTTTGACCTACTCCTATGAATCACAAATGTTCTTAATGACATTGAGAATGATGAATTCTTTCCAGATGGTTTTCTTTATATATATATATATATATATATATATATATATATATATATATATATATATTTATTGCTTTTTAGGTTTTGGGGTACATGTGAAGAACATGCAGGATTGTTGCATAGGTACATACATGGCAATGTGGTTTGCTGCCTTCCTCCCCATCACCTATATCTGGCATTTCTCCCCATGTTATCCCTCCCCAACTCCCCACCCTCTGCTGTCCCTCCCCTAATTCCCCCACACAGACCTCAGTGTGTGATGCTCCCCTCCCTGTGTCCATGTGTTCTCATTGTTAAACACCAGCCTATGAGTGAGAACATGTGGTGTTTGATTTTCTGTTATTGTGTCAGTTTGCTGAGAATGATGGTTTCCAGATTCATCCATGTCCCTACAAAGTACATGAACTCATCATCTTTGATGGCTACATAATATTCCATGGTATACATGTGCCACATTTTCCCTGTCTAGTCTATCATCAGTGGGCATTTGGGTTGGTTCCAGGTCTTTGCTATTGTAAACAGTGCTGCAATGAACAATTGTGTGCATGTGTCCTTATAATAGAACAATTTATAATCCTTTGGAGATACACCCAGATGGGATTGCTGGGTCAAATGGAATTTCTAGGTCCTTGAGGAATCACCACACTGTCTTCCACAATGGTTGAACTATATTACACTACCACCAACAGTGTAAAAGTGTTCCTATTTCTCCATATCCTCTCCAGCATCTGTTGTCTCCAGATTTTTTAATGATCGCCATTCTAACTGGCATGAGATGGTATCTCAGTGTAGTTTTGATTTGCATTTCTCTAATGACCAGTGATGATGAGCATTTTTTCATATGTTTTTTGGCCTCATATATGTCTTCTTTTGTAAAGTATCTGTTCATATACTTTGCCCACTTTTGAATGGGCTTGTTTACTTCTTGTAAATGTGTTTTAGTTCTTTGTAGATTCTACATATTACCCCTTGGTCAGATGGGTAGATTGCAAAAATTTTTCCCCATTCTGTTGGTTGCTGATTCACCTTAATGATTGTTTCTTTTGCTGTGCAGAAGCTCTGGAGTTTAATTAGGTCCCATTTGTCTATTTTGGCTTTTGTTGCCAATGCTTTTGGTGTTGTAGTCATGAAGTCCTTGCCTATGCCTATGTCCTGAATGGTTTTGCCTAGATTTTCTTCTGGAGTGTTTATGGTGTTAGGTCTTATGTTTAAGTCTTTAATCCATCTGGAGTTAATTTTAGTGTAAGGTGACAGGAAGGGGTCCAGTTTCTGCTTTCTGCACATGGCTAGCCAGTTTTCCCAACACCATTTATTAAACAGGGAATCCTTTCCCCATTGCTTGTTTTTGTCAGGTTTGTCAAAGATCAGATGGTTTTATATGTGTGGCGTTGCCTCTGAGGCCTCTGTTCTGTTCCATTGGTCTGTATTTCTGTTTTGGTACCAGTACCATGCTGTTTTGATTACTGTAGGCTTGTAGTATAGTTTGAAGTCCAGTAGTGTGATGCCTCCAGCTTTGTTCTTTTTGCTTAGAATTGACTTGGCATGCGGGCTCTCTTTGGTTCCATATGAAGTTTAAGGTGGTTTTTTCCAGTTCTGTGAAGAAGATCATTGGTAGCTTGATGGGAATAGCATTTAATCTATAAATTACTTTGGGCAGTATGGCCATTTTCACAATATTGATTCTTCCTAACCATGAGCATGGAATGTTTCTCTCTCTTTTTGTGTCCTCTCTTATTTCGTTGAGCAGTGGCTTGTAGTTCTCCTTGAAGAGGTCCTTTACATTCTTTGTTAGTTGTATTCCTAGGTATTTTATTTTCTTTGTAGCAGTTGTGAATGGCAGTTCATTCTTGATTTGGCTCTCTTTAAGTCTGTTATTGGTGTATAGGAATGCTTGTGATTTTTGCACATTGAGTTTGTATCCTGAGACTTTGCTGAAGTTGTTTATCAGTTTCAGGAGATTTTGTGCTGAGACGATGGGGTCTTCTAAATATACAGTCATGTCGTCTGCAAATAGGGACAATTTGACTTCCTCCTTTCCTATTTGAATACCCTTTATTTCTTTTTCTTGCCTGATTTCTCTGGCTAGAACTTCCAATACTATATTGAATAGGAGTGGTGACAGAGGGCATCCTTATCTAGTCGAGATGGTTTTCAATTGACTTTGCCCAGATCCATCAGAGGAATTGTTATCTGTGGCAGGTATAACCTTACAAAATGTATTCCTTAATTATAAGACATGAAAGTTAAAATTACCCCTTGATTTATGGACTGCAGAATGGGTGTCGGGTTAGCAGGCATGAAAAGAACATTAACATTTTTGTACATCTCCATCAGAGCTCTTGGATGATCAGTACATTGTCAACAAGTGGTCATATTTTCAAGGGATTTTTTATTTTTTCTGAGCAGTAGATCTCAACAGTGGGCTTAAAATATTCAGCAAACCATGCTGTAAACAGATGTGCTGTCATCCAGGCTTTGTTGTTCCATTTATACAGAACAGGTAGAATAGTTAATATAATTCTTAAGGGCCCCAGGATTTTCAGAATGGTAAATGAGCATTAGCTTCAAGTTAAAGTCACCCGCTGCTTTAGCGTCTAACAAGAGAGCCAGTTCTTTTGAAGCTTTGAAGGCAAGCATCGACCTAGTTAGGAAAGTCCTAGATGTTATCATTCTCCAATAGAAGGCTGTTTAATCTACATTGAAAATATGTTGTTTAGTGTAGTCACCTGCATCTGTAATCTTAGCTTGATCTTCTAAATAATTTGCTTCAGCTTCTACATCAGCACTTGCTACTTCACCATGCACTTTTATGTTATGGAGATGGCTTCTTAAACTTTGTGAACTAACCTCTGCTAGCTTCCAACTATTCTTCTGTAGCTTCCTCACCTGTCTCAGCATTCAGGGAATCGAAGAGTTAGGGCCTTGCTCTCAATTAGCTTTTGGCTTACAGGAATGTTGGGGTTGGTTTGATCTTTTATCCAGACTACTCAAACTTGCTTTATTTCAGCAATATTGCTGTTTGACTTTCTTGTTGTTCATGTATTCACGAGAATAGCACTTTTAATTTACTTCAAGAATTTTTCCTTTGCATTCATAACTTGGCTGTCTGTCTCTAGAGTTCTAGATTTTGGTTAGCTCAGCATTCAGCATTATACATGCCTTTCTTGCTAAGCTTAATCATTTCTATTTTATCTTGAGATTCCAGCAATTTAGCCCCACCTCCAGGCTCCGCTTCTAATTCTAGTCAACTTGTTATTTCCACATCTACAGTTACTTCTTCCACTGAAGTCTTTAAGCCCTCAAAGTCACTGTCAAGACTTGTGACTCTTCCGTTCACTTGAACACTTAAAGGCCTTTGTAGAGTTATTAAATTGGTGTAATTGCAATATTGTTGTGTCTCAAAGAATAGGAGGCTCAAGAAGAGAGGGAGAGAGATGGAAGAAGGCATGGTCAGTGGAACAGTCAGAACACAAACAATGTTTATTAAGTTTGCTGTCTTATTTGGTTGTGGTTTGTGGTGCCCCAAAACAGTTAAAATTGTTGTTCAGTATCCCTCCAGTGAACAGGGAGGGACCAAGGAGAGTAAGCAAGACTGAGAATGACCAGTCAGTCCATTGATGAATCAGAATGCGGACAACATTTATCAATTAAGTTTTCCATCTTATATGAGCATAGTTCGTGGTGCCCCAAAACAATTACAGTAGTAACATGAGAGATCACTGATTGCATCACCATGATGTATAATAATGAAAATGTTAGAAACATTGCAAGAGTTACCAAAATGTGAGAGACTCAAAGTGAGCACATATTGTTAGCAAAATGGTGCCAATAGACTTGCTCGATACTGCATTGCCACAAACCTTCAGTTTGTAAAGAAACACAATATCTGTGAAGCACAGTGAAGCAAAGCACAATAAAATGAGGTATACCTGTACAGGATTTCTTTTTGGAGCAATGAAGTTTTCCAAAATTGATTATGGTGATACTAACACAATTCTGTGACTATACTAAAAATCATTTAATTAGATCATTTTCCTTGGCAGTTGTATGGTGTATATTTTTAAAAGCTGTTACAAAATATTTCATATGCCCAAAAGGGAATAATGGCAAGGAATGGAATTTGGGAACCTTGAACTTGGAAAAGACCTTAGAGCCGATCTCCTCTGACCTCCCACACGTCTGAGTGCTCCTAAAAAAAAATCAGAGGCCTCTGTGGACTGATACTATGAATTTTAGTATTCTCTCTTTTGGTCTTTGATGCCATCTATCAGTTATTTTGCCTTTCTTTCACATTGCCCACAATTATGCTAACTCTTTAGGACAGTCTCCATGAGACCCCTACACAACTTCATTCCCCTTATGCTGATCAGTTATTCACTGAGAAATATGTCATCACCAGCCATATTTATCTTACTGACCAGCCCTTACTCTCTCCACATTTGCTATGCATTTCCTCTCATCTCCATGAGAGAAGGTCTTCTGTTAAAGATCAAAGGCATTCTCTTTCTTGCCTCCCATCTTCTTGATCTCCTGCCACTTCCCATCTCTTCCTTCTCCCACTACCTTATGTTCCAGATATTTCAAACCAGTTGGGTTTCTGATAAGCCATGCTGTTTCTACCCCCATGTCTTTGGCAACCCCCCACCTCTGCCCCACTTATCCTGAACATTCTCCTTATTGACCTGCATTTTATTGAATGATAGGGTCCGCAAAAAACTCCTGCATACACTTCAAATCTGCTCAACATTACCATCTCCCTGAAGTCCTCTCTAGTTCCATTCTCTGCCTCCTCCTACTCCTAGCAGAGCATCAGCTTTTCGTTCTCTACTAGTTAAAATTTGTCCGTGTTCCTTTGTACATATTAATCCAAATGGCATATGTTATACCAAATTGACATTATCGGTTTGTTTACATGTCAGTCTCTTGAAACCCTGAGCTCTTTGAAGGAGGAAGTGTTTCTCCTTGTCCTCAGTGTTTCTTAGAATCTACATGACTGGTGCATACCAGATGCTTTTTGAAACAGTTAAAGGAATCTCATTATGTCACCCTAATTGATGGTTATCTAGTCCTAACCTGAATGTTGTCATTAACAGGGCATTCATTCCTTTTTGAGACAGACCACTTCAAGTTTGGAACACTGTAATTATTGGGAAAGTTCTCCTTATTGAGTCCAAATTATTGAGCCCAAATATTCTTTCCTTTAATGTTCATTCATTGATCCCGGCTCCACCTTGTCAAACGTATAAATCAAACTGTTTCCTCTTGAGCACAATAGCTCTATCAAATGGTTGCTGATTACATTGATGTAACTTCGTCCTTTTTTTTTTCCTCCTCTGATCACACGCAGAGTAAGAGCATTTTCTCTCACTCAAGCTAAATATTCCCACTTTGTTAAGGCATTCTGGTTTAAATGGAATCTTGGTCTCTCACGGTCCTACTTGACTTCTATGGATGCTTTCTAGTTGGTCAGTGTCTTCATCCAGTGGCTCACAGAACTGGTCCTGGCCCTTGGATGTCACTTGAAAAGGGAGAAGAGAACAAGACTCGAGGTTCACGGGGTCAGGAACGATGCTCCTGTTCATGCAGCCCAGAGCTTTTTGTGAACCATGTCAAACCATTGTAGTGGACTAAAACTTAGAGGATTTCTCAGATAACTTATTGGTCAAGAATTTACCTGAAGTATTGAAATGGTCAAATGAAACCAGCAATACCATAATGACCTAGAGGTTAGAAAGTTGGGAGGGAATGGCCCAGAGGAGAAAAAGGCCAAAGACAAGAATGTGGATGCTGATAGATTTTGCAACTACTTTATCATTTCACTAAAGCTTCACTGTGCAGTACATTTCTGTATAGACAGGGATCATGGCTACTGATGCATCATTGTAGCCCTGCAACTGCAACAGTGGGTGGTACAGAACAAGCACTTAGCAAGCATTTTTGAGCAAGTGGGCACAACTGAAACCTGGAACATTGCAACCTGGCATTGTATTTCTCTCAGTGGGGAAAAAGCATCTCTCTTGTGAGTATGTGCTATGCTAGGGGTGTGTAGACTCAAAAGCAGAGGTGTTTATAGCAATAATTTTCATACGATGCTCTGGGGACAGGTTCTTAGGGAGGGTAGCAGGGGATGCAGTTGAGCAGGGTCTCACATTCCCATCCCACCACAAACTTAGAACAGCTTGACTTTTAGTTGTTTTGTGTATTGTATTTCCACACACGTTTTCTTTTGAAGACATGGCTTGTTGGCTAAAAATCATGTTACTATTACCAGGTTTTGATGTTGCTTGCAGCCATCTTATCATTTCAGGAAGAGATTAAGGTTTAGGTTAAAATGACAGTGAAAAGCTACAATGCCCATCTCTCCCACATTTGAGCTGGTAGGTATTTTGCTGCTGCCTATACAGTCTAGAGACAGGAAACCTCATGTTACACCAGACAGCCAGCTGGGCCAGGTCTCCTGCAAAGAGAATCACAATGGGCACACTCTGCTTGTCGCAAAGCAAAGCAGCTTTTTTTTCTGAGCTCCATTGGAAGATTTCTGGGCAGACATGGACCAGGCCAGACCCTCTTGTAGAAAGGTCTCACTCCTCAGGCTCAGGAAATGCTCATTCCTTCACAGATATTTCCCGATGACTCACTCTCCTTACTCTGCTTTGTCCACATTAGCTGGCTTCCACGCCTAAATCTTGGCCTTTCCCAAACCCACTTTATTATTACCTGCACTGAGAGTGGGAAATTAGTTTAAGATGCAGAAATGGTTGTGCACCCATAACTTTAACCAGGTGAAAAAACTCAGGAGTGAAGTAGGGGAACTGAGAGACATGAGATACTTCTGTAAGACTTGCCATAAAGCGAGCAAAGAAAAGCACCCACCCTAATTCCAGGAAAAAAAGGAATAGGTGTAGCTTTTGAGAGCAGAGCTGGAAGAAGATCTATTATATCAATGCCATCTTACTCTATATTGCATCAGAGGCTGCGTGTCTCCTAATAATCGTCCTGATGGAAACTGAAGAGCTCTCCTGGTATCCCAATGGGGTAGAATCAGTTTCACATTCAGTGTCTCTTTCTCCTTCTATTTTTCCTTTTTTTTTTTTTTTTTTTNTTGAGACAGGGTCTCACTCTGTCACCCAGGCAAGAGTGCAGTGGCACAATCACAGCTCACTGCAGCCTCAACCTCCTGGGCTCAATCTATCCTCCCACCTCAGCCTCCTGAGTAACTGGGACTACAGGCATGTGCCACCAAACCTGGCTAATTTTTTTTTTTGGTACGTTTTTTAGAGGCAGGGTCTTGCCATGTTGCTCAGGCTGGTTTTGAACTCATGGGCTCAAGCCATCCACCCACCTTCGTATCCTGAAGTGGTAGGATTACAGGCGTGAGCCACCACACCCAGTCCCAGTGTCTCTCTTAAAGAAGAGAGAAAAAAAAATGCATCTTCCAGATGTACCACAACCCTTTTATTTAGGAAAAGTCTTAAATTCTTGACTATCAGACCTCCCCAAAGGATCACGAGTTTGAAAGAACACATTTTTAAAGATACTAATTCATGCCTTGAGCTTTTCTCCACAGCGTGAGTCTATGACAGGTAACATTTTGCTCCAAGTCAAAGCTACATCAACTGAAATGAAAATTTGTTCGAGCACATCTCAGGCCCAAATGATGTCTCAGGCCCCAAACACGAGCTTCAAATGGCACCAGGGTAAATACTGAATGTTTTCATAGTCTTTGTCCAAAATAAACATTTGAAAAATCCCAGAGGTTTTAGTTTCCTGAAGTAAAGAAAAATCATATTTCCAGCTGTCATTGGAAAATATCATGAAAAAATCCCACGTTTTTATCTTCCCAAATATTTTTACAATTACTAAATACTTAAAGGACTATTTCCATTTGTTTTTATGTTGGTGAGCTGTTCATACGGAAGGCACTTACATCAGGAGTCCTGAGGTATTGAAACAGGTCACATAAAACTACAGGAGAGGCTTCCTCCTTTACTCTCCTTTTTGAGTGAAGTAAGAGTCTGATATAATTGCCCACGTGCTCAGTAAATGTGCCAAAGTGCAATCTTTTGTTTTTACTATTGAGAATGTTTTATAAACACATGGTGATCAGCATACTCTGACTTTCAGAAATATTAACTGCAAAATTGGCAGCAAGCTTCAACATTTGCAAAAATCCATATGTTCATTAAATTTTTTGTGGGCTTTTTTTTTTTTTTTTTTTTTTTTTTTTTTTTTGCGCTGTTGTTACTGCTTGCACTTTTTGAAGGCAGTTTCTGTATCTTTTCTTCTCAAGGCCTTTGGGGTCCTTTCAAATTTTAATTGAAATATGGTAATCCATCTTCTTTGCTAAAATTCATTTTTGTAAGTCAAAATTTTAGAACTTTCCCTGAGGTTTGTAAGAGCTGTAGGAGGTTTAAAACTTTTTTCATCGTTCAGTAGTTTTGCTCAATTTGTAAAACACACAAGAACTGTGATACATTAATGTCCTTTAATGACTAGAATATGTCGATTTTAGTAGATATAACAGATAATCTTTCAGGATTTGGCATGATGAAGTCATAGGACTGGAAGAGACCTGGTAAGATTATCTAGTCCCAATATTTGTCTTGAGATCCTTTAGGACCACCCCAGAGAAATAAAATGTTGTTCTATTTTTAAAGCTCTCCCCTAGAGATGTTTTTCTTCCTTGACAACAATTTATCATGTAGCAATCTTTATTTCCCTTTTATAGATATATATCTTTCCTTATTGCCTTATTTTTTTCTCAGATTTCTTCACACTCATTAGACAATTTCAAAACCACCACTGCAGATCATTTGGTGCTACCATTTCTATTTTATGGACAAGGACATTGAGCCATAGGAGTTAAGTGGCTGGCCCCAAGCCTCATTAGAGATGTGAGTCACATTTGGGAGTGAGAACAGAGCCACAGCCTTCATTCCTGAGCTGTTTCCTCAACTCTACATTTTTCTTTAACAAATCAAAAAGCAAAAGCAAAAAGAATCACATCTGAGAGACCAAACAGTGGTAATCAGATGTGCACAAGCCAATGGCTACTGTGGAAAGAGTTCAACCACCTACAGAGCAATGTCCATCTGTGCTTGTGCAGATACTGAGCTTTCTCTTGGCTCATTTCCTAATCTCATCACAAGAAGATAGAAAGGCAATTGTCAAGAAAAAGGACATGCCTTGCATTGCTGTAACTCCAAACATGAACAAGTGGATTGAGCTACTACCCAAAAGCAAATTCCTTAGTTGATTTGCACCAAGCAGTTCACATGAAACTGGCTGGTTCTATCACTATTGTTCTCATATCGGTACCACTGGACAGCTTTAATTAATATCAGAAACAGTGCAGGAAACATCCTTTAATTATTCCTGTTATGTTTAGAGAAACTGTAGCTTACTAAAAACAAAGTAAACTATAAGCCTTTGAACTTGAGTGTTATCTTTGTCCTTTGGCTTGTGAGGGTTTTGTGTTATCGGACATGATAATTTGTTTTCAGTGATAGCCTTGATGAAATTAATTGAGTTTTAGACTAGCATACATTTCCTTTTGCTGATACTTTCACTCTTGGCAAGGTCTTATCTGAGCAGTTAGTCCTGTTCTCGTCTGGTTCTGTCTGCTGAGATTCAATAGCTGCAGGACTGTTGTTGTTTTAAACAAAGATGTTTACTTTTGTTATTAATGTAATATTCAATTCACTTCCCCTTTTTATCTTCCCATAACGTAGAGACCTACTCCCTTTTTTTTTGACAGAGATGACCATTTTGGACTTCACTGCTAAGTTTCCTTGGAAACACCCCATAAGACCTTTCCAAATATATCATCATCATAAGGGGGAAAGCCATTTCAGACACTCCTATCTGTACACTTGGCTTGAAGTCAATTGTTACCTAACTGCTAGGTCCTAAACATTTCCTTTTATTTTTTTTTCCAGCTGTATTCTTTTTTTCAAACATTAAAGTGGTATAATGCTTAGGGGGAAAAAAATATAAAACTTAAAACGAGATCTCCTCATCCACATGTTGACATCACCTAGTTTTAGATCATGCTGTGCATTGAATATCATTTTTGAAATTTTTTGCTCATATATTACTGTATATAAGATAGATTTTATATTAAAGAAATAATAATATATTTAGTATTCTGCAATTAGCTTTTATGTATCTTAATTTGTCTTAGATATCTTCCTAAACAGGTTTTAAAATTTTAATTAGTGCCTTATTGACAGAGATTAAGTTCTTCCCAGTGTTTTTGCTATTATAGAACAATATGAATTTATTTGAGCATGAGAAGTGTTAATCTGTCTTTAATATTTCAAAATAGTATTTTTATTGAGTACTCCATTTTTTTATCATTTCAATAGGATTCTTTATGATTTAAGAAATGATATGTATGTCTCCTTAGAAACTATTGTTTGAATCACCAACCACTGTTTACTGTTAATCTGGGTGTCCCTCAAGCTGTACATGAACTACTCCTTAACATTTATTCAGTTAGACAACCAATGTTTACATTCTTCCTACCTACCGAACACTGTTGGTTTCTGGGTGTACAATGGAAAGAGATGTAGCCATGGCTCCCACTTTTGTGGTAATGAGCCAGCCTGCATTGAGTAAAGTATAAAGAAATTACAAAAATAGCAATATCTCCATTCTCTTCTTCTTTTCATTGGTATAGTTGGGACTACTTTGGGACTCTACTCTGTCAGACATCTGTCTTTCAGGTGTCAATAACACAGTATTTCAGTTACTTTCACTTTTTATTATGTTTCATGTATGATGGAACTAAAGATTCTTCCTGCATTGTTCTCTTTTCTCTTCAGAAAGGTCTTGACTATTTTTACACATTTATACATCCAACAAAGGACTAATATCCAGAATCTACAAGGAACTCAAACAAATTAGCCAAAAAAAGCAAATAATTTTATCAAAAAGTGGGCTTAGGACATGAATAGACAATTCCCAAAGAAGATATACAAATGCCAACAAACATATGAAAAAAATGCTCGACATCACTAATGATCAGGGAAATGCAAATCAAAACCACAGTGCAATACCACCTTACTGCTGCAAGAATGGTTATAATAAAAAATAATAGATGTTGGTGTGGATGCAGTGAAAAGTGAACACTTTTACACTGCCAGTAGGAATGTTAACTAGTACAACCACTATGAAAAACAGTGAGGTGATTCCTTAAAGAACTAAAAGTAGAACTACCATTTGATCTAGCAACCACACTACTGGGTATCTACCCAGAGGGAAAGAAGTCGTTATATGAAAAAGATACTTATACATGCATGTTAATAGCAGCATAATTCACATTGTAAAAATATGGAACCAGCCCAAATGTCCCTCAATCAGTGAGTAGATAAAGAAACTGGCATATGTAAATATGAGGAATACTACTCAGCCATGAAAAGGAGCAAATTAATGGCATTGGCAGCAACCTTGATGGAACTGGAGAATATTATTCTAAGTGAAGTAACTCAGGAATGGAAAACCAAATATAAGTTCTCAATCATAAGTGGGAGTTAAGCTATGAGGATACAAAGGCATAAGAATGATACAATGGACTTTGGGGACTCAGGAAAGGGTTGGGGGGATAAACGACTACAAATGGGGTTCTGCTCAAGCGAGTGTATACTGCTCACTTGATGGGTGCACCAAAATCTCACAAATCACCACTGAAGAACTTACTCATGTAACAAAATATTACCTGTTCCCCAAATTTAAAAAAAAATCACATATTTATAATTTCAAATAAATTTTAGTGGCATTTTGTTGAGTTTTGAACAAATGAAAACCTGCTTGAATTTTGTTTGGGACTACATTGAATGTATTCATTAAATTACAGAGAGTAGACTTTATATGTTTTAAAACATCATGTTAAGAAAGTGTTTCAGTTAGGGCCTTTTGGGTGCAAATTGATCTGAGCAAAAATAGAATGTGGCTCCTTAACTGAAAAATCGTAAGGTTGGTGCAGTTTGATTTAGGGTCTCAAGTGACAACACCGTGATCCAGATGTTTTTCATAATTCAGGTTAAGATACCTCAATTGTGGCTTCAACCATTCATTCATACAGAAAATATTTACCAGGTACCTAATATGTGCCAGGAATGACTCTTTTAGTGCTAGAAATATGGTTGCCAAAAAGGCAACTAAAAGTACCTGGCTTCATGAGAATTACATTCTAATGGTTCTCTTCTAGGCGTAAGGCAAGAGCAACATGGCTACCTATACTGCTCAGCCTACAGCCTCCTAGGCTCAAGTCCTGTGGAAAACCAAAGATCCTATACCCTGAAGAGTTGGCACATCATCCTGGCTCTAAATTAGCTCGTGTAGTCAGAAGTTAGAAATACCATTATGCTTTTGGCATAATCACCTGCATGTGGGACTCGGAGTGTATCAACCCTTACCAAAATGTGTGGCCTGAAAGAGGATAGGTACAGTTCAAGGAAATTTGGATTGCTGTTGACAAAAGAGAGGGGAAAGAAAAACTGCATCCCAAACCCTACAAATACCTATTATATGAACTGTTTCTTCCATTTTTTTTTTTAATTCAGGAGTGAGTATTAAATTTCATTAAATGTCGTATAGGTTTCTGCCGAGAAATTACATCATCTTTCTCTTTTAACTACTTAGTATGGTGAATTATATTGAAAGATATTCCATTATTAAACTTTTCCTCCATTCTTGGAATAAACTTGCTTAGTCATGGCATAATTATGTTTAAAATGCATTGCCAGATTTCACTTGCTACCATTTTGTTCAGGATTTTTGTTTTGATATTAATGAGATTTTTGTGAAGGAGGTTGACAAGGTGTTGGTTTTAACATTACATAGGCTTTATAAAAAGAATTTGTAAGTTTTTTTCCTTGACTACTATAGTTTGCTGTTCTTGCATTGCTATATATTAACAGAAATAGCTGAGACTGAGTAACTTATAAAGAAAGGTTTAATTGGGTCATGGTTCTGCAGGCTGTACAGGAAGCATGGTGTTGGCACCTGCCCTGCTTCTAGGAAGGCCTCAGGAAGCTTACAATCATGGTGGAAGGTAACAGGGGAGCAGGCATGTCACATGGCAAAAGCAGGAGTCAGTGAGACAGATAGTGGAAGGGAAGGTGCCAAACACCTAAATGACCAAATTTTGTGTGAACTCAGACTGAGAGCTCACTCATTACCAAAGGAATATCCCAAACCATCATGCGAGATCCACACTCGTGATCCAAACACCTCCTACCAGGTCTCATCTCCAACATTGGGGATTACATTTCAATACAAGATTTGGGCAGGGACAAATATCTAATCCATATCAACTACAATTTGTGAATGTTTAATAGCACCAGACTTATCAGTTTTTAGAAAGTTTGCAAATAATTACTGGTACAATTATAGCAGGAATATGTTTTTTTTCAGTGCCCAGCAACTTTTGAGCAACATTTTAATGGTTTGCTGTTTCTCACATTGTGAGTTCTTCATGCTCAAAGTAGAGCTCCTGTATTTTCCAGGTTTCCTTTCAAATGGGAAGCATCCATCAGGACTAATGCAAGAGTTGGAGGCAGAAGTAAGCACCATGAGGTAGGAACCCACCACTAGGAGTTTGAAGGCCAGGCAGGCTTGTTGGCAGATGCACCTGGAGTCTTCACAGGAAACTGTGGCAAGCCACAGGCAGCAGAGGCATTCTCATTGCATTGTTCTTGTCTGTGTAACATCCTAGCCTGGTTCTCCCGTCCTCCTGGAGTTCCTATGAGTTGCCTGATATTTTCTACAAATCTCTTTATGCTTCAATTAGCCAGGGCGAGTTCCGTTTACATCAAATTGGTAGATGCTAAGGGAAATAATTGCAAGCAACAGATCCTTAAGGAAATGAGAATCTAGGACTGGTTACTGAGCCAGTTAAAAAATAAAATAAATAAATTTAGGAGTTCTCAAATTCCCAAGTAATCATCATCCAGGCCATGGATTAGAACATTACTAGTACCCGGAAGCATTTATCTCTGGGCTGTCTGTCTCTTCCTAAGAGGTACTCTCCTGACTTCTACCTGAAAAACCTACCAAAGATAGGTTTGCCTGTTAAACTTTATATAAAGGAACTCATATGTATGTATATTCTATTGTAGTTAGCTTCTTTTTCTTAATATCATGTTGACTGACGTATATGGCCATATTGTCAGTGTATTGTAGTCCTTTGTATGACCACATCACAGGTATTTTTCTAGTCATTATACCATCGATGGACATGTAGGTTGTTTTTACTCTTAACTGTTATGAATTATGCTGAAATGTACTCTTTTGCACATGTCTTTTGGTGCATATTTGTATTTTTTTCTTCTGGATATATGTATATGTAGAAGTGAAATTTCTAGAGCATAGAATATGTTTATATTTAGCATTAGGAGATAATATCAGAGTTTTCTGAAGTAATCATACCAATTTACAGTTTTATCATCAGTGTATCAAAATCCTAGTTGTGCTGTATTCTTGCTGACTCCTGCCAAGCCACAGTCTTTTGAACTTGGGTCTTTCTTTCAAAATTTTGGTCATTCTGATGTGTATGTAGTGACAGCTCGTCATAGTTTCAATTTGCATTTCTCTAATGACAAATAAGGTAGAGCATCCTTTTTTAATTGTACTTTAGGTTCTGGGGTACATATGCAGATCATGCAGGATTATTGCATAGATACACACATGGCAATGTGGTTTGCTGCCTCCATTCCCCCGTCACCCACATCTGGCATTTCTCCCCATGTTATCCCTCCGGAGCTGTCCCTCCCTTACCCCCGCAACAGACCCCAGTGTGTGATGCTCCCCTCCCTGTGTCCATGTGTTCTCATTGTTCAACACCCGCCTATGAATGAGAACATGCGATATTTGATTTTCTGTTCTTGTGTCAGCTTGCTGAGAATGATGGTTTCCAGATTCATCCATGTCCCTACAAAGGACATGAACTCATCGTTTTTTATGGCTGCATAGTATTCCATGGTATACATATGCCACATTTTCCTTGCCCAGTCTATTGTTGATGGGCATTTGGGTTGGTTCCAGGCCTTTGCTATTGTAAACAGTGCCACTATGAACATATGTGTGTGTGTGTCTTTATAACAGAATGATTTATAATTCTTTGGGTATATACCCAGTAATGGGATTGCTGGGTCAAATGGAATTTATATTTCTAGGTCCTTGAGGAATCACCACACAGTCTTCCACAATGGTTGAACTAGTTTACACTCCCACCAACAGTGTAAAAGTGTTCCTATTTCTCCACATCTTCTCCAGCATCTGTTGTCTCCAGATTTTTTAATGATTGCCATTCTAACTGGCGTGAGGCGGTATCTCAATGGAGTTTTGATTTGCATTTCTCTAATAATCAGTGATGATGAGCATTTTTTCATGTTTGTTGGCCTCATATATGTCTTGTTTTGAAAAGTGTTCATATCCTTCTCCCACTTTTGGATGGGTTTGTTTGTTTGTTTCTTGTAAATCTGTTTTAGTTCTTTGTAGATTCTGGATATTAGCCCTTTGTCAGATGGGTAGATTGCAAAAATTTTTTCCCATTCTCGTGGTTGCCAGTTCGCTCTAATGATTGTTTCTTTTGCTGTACAGAAGCTCTGGAGTTTAATTCGGTCCCATTTGTCTATTTTGGCTTTTGTTGCCAGTGCTTTTGGTGTTTTAGTCCTAAAGTCCTTGCCCATGCCTATGTCCTGAATGGTTTTGCCTAGGTTTTCTTCTAGGGTTTTTATGGCATTAAGTCTTATGTTTAAGTCTTTAATCCATCTGGAGTTAATTTTAGTGTAAGGTGTCAGGAAGCGGTCCAGTGGTAGAGCATCTTTTCATACAATGGTCTGATATTTGAAAATTCTCTTTTCTGAAGTGACCAAGTTTCTTGTTCATTTCACTCCTTGGTTATCTGTCTTTTTCTTACCAACTAGTAAGACACCAACTCTTTGTTGGTTATATTTGGTGCAAATATCTTCTTTCACTCTGAGGATTTCCTTTATGTTCTCCTAATGGTGTCTTTGATGAATAGGGTTTCTTGATTTTAACATAATCTAATTTGTAGTTGAGTTTTAAGGAAGTGAGGACTGGATGGGACGCTGATGATCCATGGCAAATGGGTGAAGTGGCCTTTAAATTTCAGCTGCAGCTGTATGGAAAGAAGCGCAAAGTCTGAACAAAGTGAGTGGCTTTTGACAGCAAAAATTCTGAAGATAGTGAGGAATATAAGAGCTTTGGGGTAGAACGGCTGCTTCTAATCATGTCACGTGGCTTACAATAAAGCAATGGTGAGCTCAAGATTTTAAATCTTTGGGTAAAATCTCTGTCAAAAAGTCAGGAGCATTTTACACTTTCCTAAGATAATATATTTTCTCTTGTATTCACAAGGCTGTTCTGACCATAAATCAAATATCTGATCATATAGATCAATGAATTATACTGCAGACTGAATTTAAAGAATTTATGTAAATGTATGAATTCATAACCAGAGAAAATTATGAAATTGATTGGGAAACAGACCCTGATAATTGGAATTAGGATGCTTGGGAAGATTTAAATGATTTACTGAATCCTCAAATCCCTAAATACCTAGATTCCAATGAGACTCTCTTAGGGCAGCACCAGCTCCAAATATTATGTCTGATGAGGCCGATTTGCTTAAACGTCTGTAACAAACTCACCTACTTTGCGAGGGGAGGCAGGCCAGTTTCCCTCATGGCCCACTTCTACTTTCATTGTCATCAAATCTTTATCTAGAGTCAGATATCAGACACACCCAGGAGAAAGTTTATGCACTAAAATAATTGCAAATATTCTTTTCAAAATGAATTTTACCACACACAGCATGGCTCCCTCAACCTGAAGACTCGGCATGAAACCCTTTCATGGTTTCCTGTTGTGCTTAGAATAGACCTGAAGCCTTGGTGGCCCTGTGAAGTCTTGCACAGCCCAGCCTCTGCCTGTATCTGCAGCCTCAACTTGTACCACTCCTGTCCTTGGTCTTTTACCTTTAGTCACAATATCCTTTATACATGCTTGTCCCTCTACTTCTGGCTCTCCTTGAACCCCTCGTATCACCTAGAAGGGTACATTTCACTCTTTTTTCAAATGTCAGTGAACCATGCATGTTGCCTTCACTGCATTGGTTTTTGTGTGCAATTATATTCTGGCATTTTTGGTGATTATTGATTAATGTTCATAGCTCACTAGAAATTCTAAGTTCTGTCAGAGGGCAGATACCATGTTTGTTGTTGTTTATCATATCTTCAGCATTTAGCATGTGCCTATTTTTTAAAATTGTATTTTAGGTTGTGGGGTACATGTGCAGATCATGCAGGATTGTTACATGGCAAGGTGGCTTGCTGCCTTCCTCCCCCCATCACCTATATCTGGTATTTCTCCCCACATTATCCCTCCCTACCCCTCCCCTAGTCTCCCCCAACTGTCCGCAGTGTGTGATGCTCCCTTCCCTGTGTCCACATGTTCTATTTGTTCAATACCCGCCTATGAGTGATACCATGCAGTGTTTGATTTTCTGTTCTTGTGTCAGTTTGCTGAGAATGATGGTTTCCAGATTCATCCATGTCCCTATGAAGGACAGGAACTCATTGTTTTTTATGGCTGCATAGTATTCCATGGCATATATGTGCCACATTTTCTTTATCCAGTCTATTACTGATGGACATTTGGGTTGGTTCCAGGTCTTTGCTATTGTAAACATTGCCACAGTGAACATACCTGTGCATGTGTCTTTATAATAGAACAGTTGTTTATAATTCTTTGGGTATATACCCAGTAATGGGATTGCTGGGTCAAATGGTATTTCTAGGTCCTTGAGGAATCACCACACTGTCTTCCACAATGGTTGCACTAATTTGCACTCCCACCAACAGTGTAAAAGTGTTCCTATTTCTCCACATCCTCTCCAGCATCTGTTGTCTCCAGATTTTTTACTGATCACCATTCTAACTGGCGTCAGGTGGTATCTCAATGTGGTTTTGATTTGCATTTCTCTAATGACCAGTGATGATGAACATTTTTTCATATGTTTGTTGCCTTCATAGATGTCTTCTTTTGAAAAGTGTCTCTTCATATCCTGTGCCCACTTTTAAATTGTTTATTTCTTGTAAATGTGTTTTAGTTCTTTGCAGATTCTGGGTATTAGCCCTTTGTCAGATGGGTAGATTCCAAAAATTTTTTCCCATTCTGGTGGTTGCTGGCTTGCTCTAATGATGGTTTCCTTTGCTGTACAGAAGCTCTGGAGCTTAATTAGATCCCATTTGTCTATTTTGGCTTTTGCTGCCAATGCTTTTGGTGTTGTAGCCATAAAGTCCTTGCCTATGCCTATGTCCTGAATGGTTTTGCCTAGGTTTTCTTCTAGGGTTTTTATGGTGTTAGATCTTATGTTTAGATCTTTAATCCATCTGGAGTTAATTTTAGTGTAAGGTGACAGGAAGGGGTCCAGTTTCTGCTTTCTGCACAGGCTAGCCAGTTTTCTCAACACCATTTATTAAACATGGAGTCCTTTCCCCGTTGCTTGTTTTTGTCAGATTTGTCAAAGATCAGATGATTGATTGTAGATGTGTGGTGTTGCTTCTGAGGCCTCTGTTCTGTTCCTTGGTACCAGTACCATGCTGTTTTGATGACTGTGGCCTTGTAGTATAGTTTGAAGTCAGGCAATATGATGCCTCCAGCTTTGTTCTTTTGGCATAGGATTGTTTTGGCTATGTGGGCTCTCTTTTGGTTCCATATGAAGTTTAAGGTGGTTTTTTCCAGTTCTGTGAAGAAGGTCATTGGAAGCTTGATGGGGATAGCATTGAATCTATAAATTACTTTGGGCAATATGGCCATTTTCACAATGTTGATTCTTCCCAACCATGAGCATGGAATGTTTCAACATCTGTTTGTGTCATCTCTTATTTCCTTGAGAAGTGGTTTGTAGTTCTCCTTGGAGAGGTCCTTTACATCCTTTGTTAGTTGTATTCCTAGGTATTTTATTCTCTTTGTAGCAATTGTGAATGGGAGTTCACTTTTGATTTGGCTCTCTGTTTGTCTGTTATTGATGTATAGAAATGCTTTGATTTCTAGCATGTGACTGTTAATAAAAAGGAACAATCTACTGTTTATTCTTGAAGATGGAGATGATGAGTACTTCACAGGCACTTTGCAAGGTCTGATGATATTGGCAACACATTGGACAAAGGGCAAAGGAAGATGAGCCTGCCAAAAAACCAAGAGTAACAAGAGAAAGAAGAATTAATGTGTGATAGAATCCTAGGGAAAGAATGAGTCAAGAAGTATAGTATAGGCAATTCAGGTACCCAAAGGGTTGCTTCCAAAAGAATCAATGTATTGTGACATGGTAATTGCCCCATAAACTGCATACCTCAACCTTACCTCGGCTTTCCATTGGAAGTGCTCTCTGTAACCCTAATGTGACAGGCAAGCAGTCCCAACCCACACCATCTTGGCCCCTGCAACTTGTAATAAGTAACTAAGGTCTGTAATTTCCACCCTACCCAGACAATGTGTAAACTAATGCTTATCTTGACTTCTGTGAACCACTTATGTAACAATCGAAATGTCCAAAGACCCTCACCCCCACCCAGGAGGTGGTTTATGGTATGTCCAAAAAGTCCACTGGCCCTGGGAATATCCTTGCCCCACACCCAGGAGGTGGTTTATGGGCATAAAAGGTCTTGACACCCTCCTTTCAGGGCCACGGGTTAGAGAGAGGCGAGTCCTCCATGGCCACCGGCAATAAAGACCCTATAATTTGGCCTAGTCATTGTCTCAGTGGTGATTTCACACTCGCTCGGTTACAACATTTGGAGACCGCAGTGAGATTGTTCCATCATCACTCAGACAAAATCCCTGGAGTATTACCTGAGCGGCCGCTCCTGCCTTGGGGATCTCTAGGGGAGGTGCCCCCTGAGATATTCCAGGGCCCCAGAGTTCTGGGGCAGATGGGCGACTACCCAACTGACATTCACCCAAAGTTCCTCAGGGTCCTGGGAACCTCTGGAGGTAAGTCAGGTCTGGAAATTGTGGAGGGGGGTGGTGCTGGTCTGTCAGGAGCCTAGGTCAGGAGACTAGACACGGTCGTTAATCTCTGACTAGGCAAGCACACCATGAGACGTCACTGGAGGCTTGGGTAATTCAGTTTTTGGTTGTCTTCCATAACCTCGGTGTCAGTGAGAGAGTGAGTGCACATATGTGTGGTCCCACGGCTGGTGGGCTATGGGACCTACCTGAGGTTCCACGGAGACATCATAGGGCATAACAGTGATTCACCGCTGTGGTGACCAGGCCTGGGGTTTCTATGGGTACACCTTAGCCAAGATGCTCTGAAATATCCCTTTGGGGATGTGGCCGGGCAGGCATCAGATTGGTCTCCCATGGGGGACACCCACCCTGTGACTCTCTACCTCTCATGTGGTCCTGTCTTTACTGTAGATTCTCTAGTTTTCTGAGGTGCTTATTGACGGATCTACGGTGGTTTAGGCCTGCCTCACTAAGGCCAGATAATGTTCTCAGTTGGTTAAATGACCATTGGTTGCGGGGGACTTTCACTGATTTTATGCCTCTAGAAATAAGTTTATTCTCCTTCCTCTTTCACCATTAGACCCCTCCTTTTCTCCTTTAAATGTCCAGAAGGCAATTCTGCCCCCCGGCACCTCAGTTGTAGCTTTTTCTAGAACCTTAGAAGTCAGATTTTAGGTAAGATCGTCCCAAAGTGGTTTTTATCTCCTAAAAGCTTACCATTCACTGCTGTGGTCCCTTGCAGGTGACATCGACCCGCACCCCTGGCTGCTTTTGCCCACCTCCTTGCCTCATGCCAGGGATAGGCCTATCAAGCTTGTCGCCCCCTCCTTACAAGACCTTGCTGCAGAGGCATACTTAAAACTGGTGCTGGAAAGGGCAAGGCACAAGTACAATGCTTTCCAGAACTAAGAGTACTATAAAAGCAAACAGGTCTGGGTAACTGGTAGGTTTAAAAAAACAAAAAACAAAAACAGACGGGATCATCTGGTTCCTGGCCCTGCACCCCACTCCAGTGCATTATGGCCAATTTCAAGGCTGGATTTTCAGGCCAGTATGGGGTAAAACCCCGAAAAAGCTCCGCACCCTTTGTAAACTGGGGTGGCCATCATTTGGGGTGGGGTGGCCACACACCAGGACATATGTTCCCAAGGTAACCCAGGCTGTATGGAATGTGGTGACAGGTTCCCCTGGGCACCCAGATCACTTTCCATACATTGACCAGAGGCTAGGCTTAGTTCAACAGCCCCCCACTTGGCTTAAACGCTGTATAAAGCATGCTGGGTTACAAGTTATGCTGGCAGGCCCCAAGAAAGCCCCTTCGGAGCCAGCCATACTCCCTTCCCTGGCAGATCAAGAATTGCCTCCACCATAGTCAAGGCCTCCCTAATCAGGGCCTCAGCATCCTCCCCCAGACAGTACTAGTAACCAACCCTTGTCCCCCCTGCACACCCACAGTGGGGCTCCACACCCACCAGCGGTCCTTCCTCTCTGAGAGGCACCCCCAAAGGGAGGAGACAATCGGGGTCCCCCATTCTTTGTTCATATCCCCTTCTCATCAAGTTACTTATATAATTGGAACGCCCAACATCCCCCATTCTCTGAGAAGCCCCAGGCTTTGACAGGGCTCTTAGAATCTGTACTCCAGACTTATCACCCAACTTGGGACAACTGCCAATTATTACTGATTCTGTGCACCACAGAGGAAAGAGGCAGAATTAGACAGGAAGCCCTGAAAGCCATCATAGTTCCAGGGGGAGGAACAGTAGAAGAGAACTGGGACCAAATTGAAGAGGGTTTTCCCTCTATCTGACCCCAGTGAGACCTCAACACCTCATGGGGTCACCAGGCTCTGAACACTTTTCACTGGTATCTTTTAGCAGGGTTTAAGGGTGGCTAGTAGGCCCATCAACCTCTCCAAGGTAGGAACAGTAACTCAGGGTCTGCAGGAGTCACCAGCTGCTTTCCTAGAATGCCTACAAGAGGCGTACCATACCTATACTCCTATAGACCCTGAGGCCCTGGAAAATTAATGGGCCATTAACTTAGGCTTTGTCTCCCAGTCAGCCCCAGATATCAGGAAAAAGTTACAAGAACTAGATGCATTCCAGGGAATGAATTTGGCCCAATTTCTGGAAATTGCCCAGAAGGTTTTGATAACAGAGATACTCCTGGAGCCATACAAGACAAAAAGTTACTAAGGCAGTAATAGCAGCTCTTCAGGAGATAAGAGCCATTCCACAAGGGCGGGGGGCCTTGCAAAAGGGCCCTTGGGGTCCCCAGCTAGGAAGAAACCAATGTGCGTACTGTAAAGAAGAGGGACATTGGAAAAACGAGTGCCCCAAGAGAAAAAGACGAGTAACCGCCCAAGAAAAACCACCAAGGGCTATCCTCAATTTAGAAGGTCAGGATTGACGGGGCCAGGGCTCTTATTTGTTAAGCCCCCAGGAGCTCAGGGTTACTTCAAAGATTGGAGGCAAACCTATTAGTTTTTTAGTGGACAGCAGGGCGGCCCACTCAGTCCTTACTCAGCATCTGGGACCACTATCCAGTAGGAAAACAGTCATCCAGGGGGCCACAGGAAAAACTATGACAAGTTCATGGACCACAAATCGAGTTGTTGACTTAGGAAATGGCACCATTATCCATTCCTTCTTAGTTCTTCCAGAATGCCCTTACCTACTATTAGGGCAGGACCTACTTCACAAACTTCAAGCAACCATCTCCTTCTGCGAAAATCAGGCCTGCCTTTCTATCCCCTCTTTGCCCTCCATATCGAAAGCACCTCAGCAAATCCTCATCACTTGTGCTCTGTCAGATAAGTATCTCTTGCAGGAAGCTTTATCACCAGAAACAAATCAGGCATCAATGTCAGACCTCCTCTGCCAGTTCCAAGAGAGTGTACCAAGAATGTGAGCTGAGACCAATCCTCTAGGTCTGGCAGAACACCGTACCCTGGTTGTGGTCCAACTGTTGGCAACAGCAGCTCCAGTCCAGGTACAGCAATACCCAATGAGTCAGGAAGCCAGGCAGGGAATTGCTCCACATATAACAAGACTCCTGGAAGGAGGAATTCTCACCACCTGTACATAACCCTGGAACACCCCTCTGCTCCCTGTTCTAAAACCTGGCACAAAGGATTACTGGCCAGTACAAGACTTAAGGGAAGTAAATAAAAGAGTAGAAATTGTTGACCCCACAGTCCCAAATCCATATACCCTCCTAAGCCTCCTGAACCCGAACCACCATTACTATACCATCCTGGACCTCAAGGATGCATTCTTTTGCATCCCACTGGCCCCAATCAGCAGACCCATATTCACCTTTGAGTGGATGGACCTGGACACTGGGGTGTCAGGGAAACTCACACGGACCCAGTTGTCTCAGGGATTCAAAAAAACTCCCATCCTATTTGATGAGGCACTTTGGATCTTGCCACCTTCTGGGCCGAGTTCCCTGAGTGTACTCTACTCCAATATGTAGATGACTTACTTCTGGACTCAAGAACCCAAGAGGCCTGCAAGGAAGCCACCCAGTTGTTACTGTTAACCCTACAAACTCTGGGATATCGAATCTCCGTCAAAAAGGCCCAACTCTGTCAACAAAAGGTAATTTACGTGGGCTATATCATAGAAATAGGCAACCAGGCGCTGGCACCCAGCCAAGTCCAAGCAGTCCTGTAAACACCCAACCCCACCACAAAATGCCAAGTTCGGGAGTTCCTTCCGGCAGTAAGGTAGTGTAGGCTGTGGATTTTAGGTTTTGCCGAAATAGCCAAGCCTCTGTATGCCTGCACAGGAGGGAATCAACCCCTAACTTAGACAGTAGTAGAACAACAGGCTTCTGATAAACTTAAAGCTGCTCTGACTTCGGCCCCAGCCCTGGCCTTGCCAGATATTTCTAAACACTTCCAGTTATTTGTACATGAAAAACAAGGAATTGCGAAGGGGGTGCTTACCCAGACATTAGGACCACGGTCCAGGCCAGTCGCCTACCTATCATAAAGACTTGATCCCGTAGCCTCTGGGTGGCCAGCCTGCCTTCAGTCCGTGGCAGCAACAGCCTGTTGATAAAGGAGGCAGACAAACTGACTCTGGGGCAGGAATTAAACGTAGTGGCACCCCATGCAGTAGAATCACTACTCTATGGGGCTCCAGGAAGATTGATGTCTACTGCCCACATAGTACAGTATCGGGCTCTACTCTTGGACTAGCCCTGCATCAAGTTCCTGAAGACTACAGTCCTGAACCTGGCCACACTGCTACCTAATAGCCAGAACCCATACATGACTGTCAACAAATAATAGATGTCATCCAAACCGCTTGACCAGACCTCACTGATGTCCCCTTATGGAACCTGGAAGAGGTACTGTATACAGATGGCAGCAGTTTTATGTTCAACGGAGTCAGGTATGCGCGGGCAGCCATAGTCACCCTAGAGCAGGTCATCTGGGCCCAGGCCCTTACTCATGGGACTTCAGCCCAGAAGGCTCAGCTTATAGCCCTGATAAAAGTCTTAAACTGGGCAGAGGGAAAAACTGTCTCTATTTAGACCGACAGCTGTTATGCTTTCGCTACAGCTCATGTACATGGAGCAATATATAAAGAAAGAGGACTACTTACCTCAGAAGGAAAATCTATTAAAAATAAGGAGGAAATTCTAGCCCTGCTGGAGGCTATATGGAAGCCTAAGGCTGTGGCACTAGTCCATTACAAGGGACACCAAAACGGGGATTCACCAGAGGCAAGGGGAAACAGGCTGCTGCCTTATAGGCCAGGCAGGCAGCCATGGGCCAGTGAAACCACTGACCCTCTTTGTAACCCTACCTGCCCCAGTTCTGCCCCCTACTCCCACGTACTCCTCAGGTGAGAAAGACTTTGCAAAGGAACAGGGTGCCACACAGGACTCCAGGATGGTGGATATTGCCAGACCAAAGGATTGTGGTCCCCGAGGCTCTAGGATGGGCCCTAGTTAAGGACACATACCAGGCCACTCACTTAGGACAGACCAAACTAACTGAACTGCTAAAAGCCAAGTACTACATTCCCCATTTACGTAAACTTATCAAAGAAATCACTACTTGGTGTTATGTATGTGCCCAAGTAAATCCAGGAGGGAACAGGTCTAGCCAGGTAGGAGTGAAACTCAGAGGGACTAGCCCTGGGGAGCACTAGGAAGTAGATTTCACTGAAATAAAACCCCCAGTAAATGGCTATGAATGCCTCCTGGTGTTTATAGATACATTGTCTGGATGGGTCGAGGCCTTCCCCACTAAGTCCAAGACTGCTTTGGTGGTCACAAAAAAACTTTTACAGGACCTTGTTTCTTGGTTTGGCCTCCCTCTAACGCTGGGGTTGGACAATGGGCCCATCTTTACTCCACAAATTTCTCAGGGCCTAGCCCAGGCCCTGGGTATATCCTGGAAATTACACTGTGCCTATGATCCCCAGAGTTCAGGACAGGTCAAAAGAATCAATCAGACCCTAAAAGAAACCCTGAGAAAGTTTATCCTAGAGACTGGTGAAAACTGGGTCACCCTGCTTCCTTTTGTCCTCCTCCATGTCCAATGCACACCCTATCAGAAAGGCTTCTCCCCTTTTGAAATCATGTTCGGTAGCCCACCCCCTCCTTACTCTCCAGACCCGCGGATACCGTGCATGCTAAAGTCCATAACTATACACTCCTTAAGTCCTTACAGGTGCTCTAGTCTGTTCAATCCCAGATACGCCAGCTCATTAAGGACACCCGTCCCACCCCATTGGACCTCACAGACCAGCCGACACACCCCTTCCTTCCAGCCTGGAGACTCTGTCCTTGTTAAAAGATTCGCCACCTGAGCCTCACCCCATGTTGGAAGGGACCCTACACGTTTATCCTGACCACACCCGCTGCACTCAAGGTGGACAGACTAACGGCCTGGATTCATCACACCCACGTCAAGACTACCCCACCGGAAGGACAATGGAGCATTAAACACTCATCCCCCGTTTCACTAAAGCTAAGACATGTGTGCTCTTCGCGGTCACCACCCTAATCCTTGCTGTAAATCCCTATAGCAAACTGCCCTTAGACCCCCACCTACTATCAATGGGTCCTCACTGAGGGCTCCACTGGAGGATATGTTAGTTCCTTAACCGGGAAGGGATCCACCCTAGTCAACCTAACCCTGGAGTACATTCCAGAGAACCCCATTGCCTTCTCCCTGGACCTCTGTGCCCCCCTGGGCCCCAACCTAAATTTCAGAACAAGTGGAGGTGTAGCGGGGTGTGACAGTTCAGGGGCAGAGCAGCAACTCCAGACCATGGGGTTATGTCTGTGCCCAGGATCCACCCCACAAAAAAGATGGAACTGTGGGGACTTAAATGAATTCTTCTGCCCCCACTGGGGTTGTGAAACTATCTCCACTATATCAGGGTACACCAAAAACACAGACTCCTTCATCTCTTTTAACTGAGGCTCTTCCCCCATCCCCATGCTACACCAGGTCTTGTAACCCACTCAGGATAACTGTACCCCAGATGGTAGATGGACAACGGGGCAAAACTGGGGTCTCAGGGTATATATGAGTGGGTGGGACATGGGAAACATCTTTACCATCCAGCATATAACCCCGCCCCGACCCAACTGCCCTATAGGACCCGTTGCTCAGGTCATACAAGAAGCCCCCCTAAAAATACAAAGCCCCCTCATCCAGACAATCAATAGTCCCCCTCAACAACCTTCCCCTACAACCCCAACTCGGCTCAAAGAGGACACAACCCTGCTAACCTTCTCACCACCTCCTCAACAAGTCTAACCCAGATTTAGGGAAAGACTTGGCTCTATCTAAACCCTCAACCGCCGTTTTATACCGGGTTGGCTTCCCAATTACCTGCCAACCTGTCCATTTCTTCATGCTCCCAATCCACACTCCATTTAACCCCGGGAGACACAGAAGAGTCTGGGCATTGTTGCCACTCCCCAAATTGCATCCTTGCAGGTTCTCCCTATGAACACTATTGTAATACCTCCCACAATGTAACATTTAATGGTACAAACCTTTACTATCAGGCCCCAGATACCACTTGGTTAGCCTGCACCTTTGGCCTCACCAACTGCATTTCCACATACAAATTCAGCGGCTCTGCTCCCATATTCTGCACCCCGGTACACATCCTTCCCAGAGTCGACATTTATGATGGCCAACAGGGACTTAGCCTCCTGGCCCCATCAGATGTTATTACTGCCCGATGGAAGCGAGTCCCTATCGTCATCCCTCTACTGGTTGGATTAGGTATTGCTGGCTCCACTGCAGTTGGAATATCAGCTTTTAAAACCGGGGACCAAAATTTTAAAACTCTCTCTCAGCATATAGATACTGATTTAAGCCACTTGGAAAACTCCATTTCCCAATTCACTGATCAGGTTAAGTTGTTGGCTGAAAGCGTCCTCCAAAACAGGTGAGGACTAGGTTTGTTATTCTTAAAACAAGGGGGATTATGTGCTGCCTTTAATGAACAGTGTTGCTTCTATGCTAATAGGTCAGGCCTCATCCAAGAGAGCCTCTCCCTGGTCAGACAGAATCTCGAAACCAGAAAACTTCGAGAGGCTTCGGAAAGTTGGTATCAAAAAATGTTTTCCTGGCCCCTTGGCGCACTTCCCTCCTTATGGGCCTGGTGGGACCTCTGGCCCTTCTCCTACTGGGACTCATGTTTGGCCCCTGCCTCCTAAACCAACTGCTCAGGTTCATTAAATCTAGGGTAGACTCTGTAAAATTAATGATATTAAGGTCTCAATATGGGCCCTTAGAATGAACAAACAATACTAACTTGCTGGAGGAATCAATGATTTAATTCCTGTAAATAAAACAAGGTGGGAATGTGACATGGCAATTGCCCCATAAAACTGCATACCTCGACCATACCTCAGCTTTCCATTGAAACTGCTCTCTCTAACCCTAAGGTGACAGGCAAGCAGTGCAAACCCATGCCATCTTGGCCCCTGCGACTTGTAATAAGTAACCAAGGTCTGTAATTTCCACCCTACCCAGACAATGTGTAAACTAACGCTTATCTTGACTTCTGTAAACCACTTAAGTAACAATCGGAATGTCCAAAATCCCTCACCCTCACCCCCACCCAGGAGGTGGTTTACAGAATGTCCAAAGCCCCTCACCCCTACCCCCACCCAGGAGGTGGTTTATGGGCATAAAAGGTCTTGACACCCGCCTTTCGGGGCCATGGGCTAGAGAGACACGAGTCCTCCGTAGCCACCGGCAATAAAAACCCTGTAATTTGGCCTAGGCTTTGTCTCAGTGGTGATTTCGCTCTCGCTTGGTTATGACAGTATTTGTAGGCAAGGTGCATGGAAATAAGGTATAGCTTCCACAATAATCCAGAATTTTAGTAATAAAATGAAATCTTTCTGTTGAGAATTAATTTGGATTTGAATAAAAAGGAAAAGCCACATAAATTACATTATTGGAAAAGTATTAATACACCAAAACTCCCCAAGCAGGTGGATAGTATCGATTATCTTTTTCACTTCAAAACTGTCACAGAGTTAGAATAAAGTAGAGATAAGGGATATTGGCAGACTAGAAGTATAGCAAATAGATCCTTAACCCATCTTGTAAACAATTCATTTATAGAAGCCAGGGTATAGAATGCATGGAATCATTATCTAATTTCTGACTATGATCAGAATCTTGGAGTATGAAACTATGTGAAGCCAGTTAGATGGAAAGGATAAAGGACTTCAAGGGTTCGATTCTACTGCCTGATGGGACCCCAAGATTAGTTCAGATCTAAAAATAAGATGTTCTAATTATACCTTTAGATTGCCTTGTGACTTACAAAAAGTCACATGATTGTCTTCCTTTATCCCCACCATAATTCTGTAAGACAGAAGTTAGCTTTTGTGTTTTAAAGGTAAGAAACTCACAAGTCAGGGAGATGAAGTGAGTAAACAGATCAAGAGCTTCTCAGGGATAGAGTTTCTGAGAAGCAGCAGATGGAAGAGCCAGCAAGAAAACATCCTAGATTAGTAAGAAGAAGTGGACTCAAGGTCAGGATGAATACAATTCATAATTTCACCAGTAATGAAAATTAATTAATGCTAACCTTACAGCTTCATTAAGGATATTCTTAGGTTGTTTCAGGATAAACCATGAGATTCAAAAGAATTATTCAACAGTTTGAAAATTTCAGAACCATTTGCATTTGTTGCCAACCATTCGTATAAAAGAAAATCTTCAACAATGAGTTGATGCTCACCCTGGTCAAATACAAGCAAAACGCAAGTTTAGTACTGTCAGTAGATTCACCCTTCTGCAAGACAAAATACAATTCTGTAGATGATATATTTTTTCCCAACTTTTAAGTTCAGGGTACACATGCAGGCTTGTTATGCAGGTAAACATGCGCCATGGTAGTTCACAGCACAGATCATCCCATCAACTAGGTATTGAACCTAGCATCCATTAGCTATTCTTCCTGATGCTGCAAATGATATATTAACATAGTTTTCATATTTACAACTAAAACGGTAATGGCATGTGTTTCGGTATTGCTGAAAAATGTCACTGCAGTGGTTCCTTTTACTAACTTTCCATGCAGCAGACACTCAGCAAGGTAAACAATACAAGGCTTTATTGGTGTCTCAGCTACTGGTGTGCTCCTTCAGTTAACGCAACATGTAACTTAGCCTTTAAATACCTCAGTGGCTTTTGAATTTCTAGTTTGAAAAGTTATGACTTTTTTTTAGTCTCTAAAGAATTTATCTTGTCTATTTTTAAAATATCCAATTCCCCCTCCTCCTCCTTCTTATTTAATTCAAAATGATGCTGCAACTTATTGGCACCATAATACTATTCTAAAAGTTTCATTGCAGAAAACACAAAAAGTAAGTTCTTTTTTTTTTCTTTTTATACTCAGAGAGGTCTGAAGTAAATTATTTGCATCTATAAAGACAGAAAAGACAGTTTTTATCATATTTTATTTCTTATTTACAGTTTTACTGGTTTTCTTGGAGCCTATTCCTTTTTTCCATGAGTCAAGAGAATTCTAGGATATGATAGTCTCATCTTTTTCAACATCTTGAGACATAGGTGGTACAACCATGGGTTGAGAAAGTGAGTCTTTTAGTTTAGCTCACTAATCTACCACTAAATATAGATTTATTTATAGTATGTCAGTCATTCCATTTAAAATAAGATGTCATAAAATTCTACAGTATCAGCTTTATTAAGATTTTTAGGGCCGGGCGCGGTGGCTCACGCCTGTAATCCCAGCACTTTGGGAGGCCGAGGCGGGTAGATCACGAGGTCAAGAGCTCGAGACCATCCTGGTCATCACGGGGAAACCCCGTCTCTACTAAAAATACAAAAATTAGCTGGGCATGGTGGCGCGTGCCTGTAATCCCAGCTACTCAAGGAGACTGAGGCAGGAGAATTGCCTGAACCCAGGAGGCGGAG